>NW_016690180.1:6891960-7206642 GCF_001604755.1 Lepidothrix coronata | reverse complement strand
CAGGACGTAGGTTTGTTTAGAGTGACCTTCTCTTAGATGGATTGCCTCACAGGGCTGACGAGCTCCATCTGCCCGGGGGGCCGGGAATCGAACCCGGGTCGCAGCGGTGAGACTCTCTCCCACTCTAGTAGTCATATGTAAAATCCCAGGCTAAAGAGTTCATTGTTTTCTGATGCAAAAGGTAGTTCAATTCTGACTGATTTTTATTCTGTTCACTTTCAGCTGTTCTCAAAAACATTGACGAGGTCAGTGGTGTGCTTTAACTAGGTATAGCTCAGTCACGCAGTTGTATGTATATTCCACCAAGACAACTCACCATCTGCATGCAAAATTTGTTCTCTTAAGACACTTCAGAAGCAGTCAGCCCAGGTGGTGAAACATTCTCTGAAGTCACTTAAAATGCAGTGACTCCATTAAATGAAATAAAAAGCAAGCATCAGCAGTCTTGTCATCTGTAAGAATACAGGTACCTGACATTCAGAAGCATGTTCTGTAACAACCAACATCAATGCTCAGCCTTAGTCTGGCTCCAGCTGAAGTCAAAGCAAGTTGAATGGAAGCAAGTTCAGCTAGGGAGTTTTATTTTTTGTAAAATATAAACATATTAACAGGAGAAAATACTGTTTTCTTATGTTACAACCTTAATAACCAACATGAGTTTTTTCTCACAGTTCTGCAGGTAGCGCAGGGTTTAATTACATGTACATCATGATTAAAAAGAGCAGATATTCAACTGTACACATACACTGTGTATTGTATGCTTTACTAGAAATTCAGTATTTTTATATGTCCCCAATTGTATGCCTAGTAATTTTACTATCTTATTTCATTTTAAAAACTAGCACAAAATATTTAAGCAGTTTTATTATGACTGCATCATTTTGACAAGATAGAGAGGGACTATACATTTACAAACAGATACACACATTCAAAGCCTCTGACAAAACAGCCCTTTCCATATTTCTTCCTCTTCATATAGTATGTGGTGACTTTACTCCTAAAGCATCATGATAAGTTATGGAGCTAATGTTAAGTCTTCTTTAACAAAAGCCACTGAAGCTAGAAAATTGTGTCCAGGAAATTCACTGGAACCTGGAACATGGCTACCCTGATATTGCTCTTGCTGTTAGAATGATAACTGAGAGAGGACCAGGAAACAAGCACATGAACACAATCTGTCTTGGGACATTTGCCAACATGAACATGATTGCAAATACAAAGCTGATGTTTAAGCTCAGACTCTTTAAGGAATGTATATCTGTTAAAGAGGTTTTGGGGAGTGGGAACAGCAGGGTTGCAAATATTCATTAATTATCCACTGCAGCAGGCAAGATGTTCTGGAGAACTGCAAGGTGTCTTCACAATGGTTTTGCTCCTGCCGCCTTCAAACCCCTGGGAGAAAGGTTAGGATTATCTAGAGAATGGAGCACCAACTTCAGCTGCCTACAAGCTGAGAATTAGGAAGCTGCATGCTAGTCTAGCTTCTCCTACAGACCTACTGTGCTACGACAGAAAAGTCACTTACTCTTTCATATTCATACATACAGTAAAGTTGCAATCTGCAACAGCCTTCATCAGAAGCATTAGGCTGTTAAATTGACTGCTGTGAATGGCACACGCAAGTTAATTTATTTTTACATTGTACAATAGTCCCAGTCTTGATAATCAAATGAAGCAGAATTTATTAAAGAACTATAGCAACTCTGAGATCATGAATAAAGGGAGTTATTTGCAGTTTCATATTAAATCATTCAGGCAAAGCCAGCAAGCAAACCTCCAAGGGGGAGTAAAGAATCATTAGTATGTAAAATGGTGTGGGTTTAGCCCAGATGGTCCCGCCAGGTGGGCACATACTGGCTGATAGGTGTTATTTGACTCTGTATGCAAAAGGAGTGTGTTATTGAAATAAATCTTATAGAAAGGTTCAAGCAATCTCTTTGAAGTAATGTGTGTTAACTGAAAAGAAATTAAAAGGGTGTCTGTTGAGGCTTGCCAAAGACTATTTACATAGTAAGTGCCATTGTAAATTGAGAAGAAACACCTCAGTATCAGAACTGATGCAACAGCAAAAAGCCCTGGTCTTTTCATTGAACAAAGAGAATACAACACCTAAAGCACTAGGAATTACCCTTGTATTAACAATACAGAAAATCAGTGACTTTCTCATATGGACACTACAGAAGTTTTCCTCTAAAAAACATTATTTTACCATAATGAGCACTTATCTTACTTCCTTATCTCTTTGCTTTATATGGGCCCAAGTGGAGAGAAGAAAGATGCAGAAAGATTGCTCTCCTTGTCAGAACTCACACAAGGGCCAGGAATAAATGTGGCCTTTAAGATTATTCTTACTTGAGATTGTACAGGCCACTGACAAAATGGCAAAGAGAGCAATACCTGTATCATCAGTGGACCGACAGCTAACTCTGTGTTTGGTAAATGACAATTCTCCTGCGAGAATTTGAGCTTTTCTAAATTCTAGTCATTGATAACTGCATCACAGATTAAAGTACCACAGTCATTATCAGATGGGTTAGCAGGCAGAATGCAAAAAAGGCTGTAAAAAGTGCACTGTGAGTGCAGCTCATCAGGTACATACTGCTCTGTGTAGCACACACATAGTAAATACTGCGTCCTTGTTAAGTATGAATAAGTATGTATGAAAATACTTAGGCTTCTCAAATTTACAATGCAACTCACACTACAAGCCTAAAAATGGTAACTGGGTTGTAACTAGAGACATTGGATCACAAACAAACAGCTGCGAAAACAATAACACAAAGGCAAAATATTAAGCTGATTGGAATTTCACAAGATTGACATTGTTGCTTAAAGTGCTTCGGTTGATTATATTTTAAAAAACTAAAGTACATAAAAATTTAAACAAAACAGATTATATTAACCACAGAAGTTATTATACAAATACAATAACAGACCAAAAAAAAAGAAAAATAAATTAAAACAAACACTGGTAAAAGGTACTAGCAAAGAATAGGTACACAGCCAAAACTTGTTAAAATTTCTAATATTCATTCAGCTGTAAGACGCTGCTCAGACCTGTCAGCCACATGCAGCAAAAAAGAGACAAAACAAGAAGGGATCTGCTGCTGAGAGGCATCAAACTTTTCAAACCTGTCAGCAGCAAGTCGTCAGCTCAGATGCCAAGTACATGATGCTGTAATAGATGAGTGAATGAAATGTAATGTCTGAAGATAAAAGACAACTTGTGGTAGCAGTTTAGGACCCATCATGTTATGTGAATTTCAGTTTCATTTTGTTAGGTCTTTAATAGCTTTATTAAATCTGATATGAAGGAAACTCCTACTGCTTTATTTTCTCTTCTCCAACTGCTAGAGGGACAAGACTTTCAATACATAATCTAGTACTCGCAGATAAGTAAATTATTACAATAAATTAAGAGGAGTAATTCTGGGACTTAATTTCAAAAAGGTGTTCTGTTTCATTGGTATATCTTTTCCATCACTCCCTTCTTCTGCCTCCTTCTGCTTTGTCCCCAAAGCAGAAATTACATAAAATCCTGGCAGCGTGTTCTGGGAAACATAAAAGTTGAGTTCTGAGCTCATCCTCTAAGATAACTGATCAGCACCGCAGTGGTTCACTGGGTTCAGTGGAAAAATTGCACAAGACAAAAATGTTCTTTTTCCTAAGTAAGAACATACTAATAAGATTTATAAATGGACAATGCATCTTAGCAACAGCATGTGAAACAAGTGGAAAACTTCAATTGTTGTTAGGCCTAAAATACTTTGACACCATAAAATAAAGTAATTTTAGGGAAGCACAGAATACTATTAGACATCTGTGCTAGCATTTTGTTTCCTGGCTGCTAGCTGCTAGCTGAAAAGCTTTTATTGTCTTAGGTATTTTTCCATTCCTTCATAAGGGACTGGAAATCTATGCATAATCATAAGAGAAAAAAGGTTATAAATTATTTAATCAACTAAAGTACTTTACATCATATGATTATTCCTGTGGGGATCCCAATCCTGCAAAACTTGTGTGAATGTACTTAATTTGACAGAGAAGTGTTCCTCTGCCTAGACTGGCACTATTCATACAGCTGTGATGGACAGCTTTTGCTGGACTGAAGTCAAAACATTCAGCACACTGTAGATTGGAACCAATTTAGAGAATTGTGACTGCAATTTTTTAAAAATCCAAATAAAATGCTCCTTTGTTTAGCTCGTGTTAGCATAGAGCATGTATTCCATAATTTTTCAGAGCTAATGTCAGACTGATGTGATAGCATTGCTGCGATCTTCTCAAGAGCTAGCAGGAATTTAAAATGCTTATTCTAGTAATTTTACTCTCAATAATGTACTGCAACGATCTGTATGTTTTACAGTCTAAAGCTGTCTTGCAGCTGAAGAAACTCAAAGATTATTATTCTGTACTTTAGCATTTAAATATTAATCCATACTATTAACATTTAAAAAATCAATTTTCACTTAAGTCAATTGAAATACGGAAAATGTTTCCTAAAATTGAACCGCTTTAAAAATGATTTTTAAGAAAAATTACTTTTCATATAAACATGAGCCCTGAAGATTCAAATGATACCCTAAGAATATCTGTTTTGTTGCTTGTTTTAAAACTAAAGAATGCCTTAAGAAAGTTCAGCAGTAAACTGCGAAGTACAGATCTTTGGACCAGCACTGGTTGGTGCTGATCTAGAAAGTGACTTCATTTACAGTGAGGAAACCTTACCCATTTTAAGAGGCAAGTGATAATTATATTTTTATATGGAAATTCTAAATGCTTATAAATAAATCCATGAAAGAGGGACTTGCAGGTTTAGCTTTTCAGAGGAAAAGCTCCTGGCCCTCAGTTGAAGTCTCCTGTAAGAGGTCTGTCTTCTGTGTTAGAGACAGAACATTTCATTCTAACATCAATAAAAGAACAAGAGCTGCATCCCAACTATGCTTGTCTTGAGCCTGCATGCAAGCCTTCATTCATGTGAGTGATCTCTGTAGACCACTACTATTATTCACCAAAGTACTCCAAGGTTACGTTCTATGTCTGTTTTCTTACATCAATAAAATAACATGATAAATCACAAATAATGTTAGCTGAAAAGTCCGCTTCTGTTTCTCACTGTGTAAAGTGCTACGTTGCCTTAGTTTACAAAATGTCCATTGGTAAATCCAACTGAACTTCCAATGATGTTACTGTAGAAACTATTACTTCATTTTCACCATTATTTAACAAAAGATATTTCACATTCACAGTAGAGTACAATGAAAAAAGTTATTCTCTTTCCTGCAGAACACTAAAATATGAGATGTAGCTGCACTTTAAAAGCCATTTCTTGAAATGGAGTGTCAGCCATAAAGTGGCAGGCAGGCTTCTTAAAGAAAAGGACCAAAAGCAAAATTGTCTAATAAATACATAATGACTGAATGAAATATAACAGGTAGAAATAAGTTTTGTGAGATGAGAATATTTTCCTATAAATATTAGAACCAACTGTCATTCCCCATGAAGACAAGAAGAGTGTTTTTGCTGTTGACATCATTGGAATAGGACTTTGGCTACTGAAGTTCAAGAATTGTATAATGGAATGAAAGTGCCAGAGTGAGCAAGGTAGTTACCCAGTGTTACCACTGACTAAAGCCATTACTGATCCCTTCTCATACCCTACTGATACTTTCTTCTACATTCATTCTTTGCCAAATTCCAGTATACGAGTTCCAAAATTTTATTAGCCAGTGCATGACTAGTGCCAGCCAAATTCACCCAGTAAAATCACAAACCAAGCCTTTTGTACTAAGCTTTCTGATGTTTTTGAAATCAACATGCCAGAGCCCTATCTGTTTCTGTGGTGATAAAATGTTGTCAAACATGACCAAAATGTTAGAGATGATATATACATGATAGTATGTAAACTAGCAGTTGTTATGTATTATATTTCTAAGAAATGGACTCTGTCTTGAGATATGAAAATGGGACCTACAGATGTTCAGAAAATTGCAGGATAAAGCTGTGTCTTATGTACAAACAAGTGCTTATTTAAATGGACTGTGTGATTTCAATCCTGATGGATATTTTATAGCGTGAGCGTGTTGCAATCTTTGCAAACTCAATTAAGTAAACAATCTATGCTATAATTTTAACAAAAAAGGTAAGCTCAATCTCTATAAATGTAATTTATCTCTGTATCATGTATGTCATCTCACTCCCTTTATTCCAATACTCTGTAAGTTCTGAATGTCACCTCATCTGTACTATCTCACAATAAACAAAGTGACTGAACATAGAGAATTACTTAGTTCCAGTGTAATTTAAATCCCTCTATGTGAATTTTAGGCCTGAGGTTACACACTGAAAGTTTAAACAATCCAAAGTTTAAATGATTTTGGAAGAATAGCTTTTCTGCAGCAGAGTAACATGTAAAAAAAATCCCCTTACAATTACAACTCCAATCATCGTGAAATAGATATTTTTCCTTACACTTAAAATGGATAAGTATATGTCAGGAAGTATTTCAAGGAATGTTTTGTAAATCAACACACCCCAAAACCATTTAGAAAGTTTTAAATAATTTTGCTCTAAATGTAATGAACACTTCCATATAAAATACTACTCTAGCTGGATTGGGTTTAACAGTTGACATCCAAATCTTATTATCTGTAAATGTTAGTCCATATAAATTCCACTAAAATCTGACTGCAATTAGCTCTTCAATCAGACTTAAAAACTACAAACAGCCCCCCCCTTTAAACAAAGTTCTGCATGTCAAAAATGGATGGTTATAGTCAATATCACATAGACCATTTAGTAGGAGACAGAGTGTATCATTGTTCAACCATTCCAGATGTGGTCTGTGTAAAAGTCAGTTCAGGGGAGCCATCATCTTCTTTTGTGTGCAGCATCATTGTGCCCAATTATCACAGTTTGCCAAGTCACTCTCTTGACTGATAGAATAAAATATAGCCAGACTCCGAATTTTTTGATATATCAGATGTCAGACCATAGAATTCTTCAATAGCTTGAGCATCTATTTTCTGCAAAATAAATAACTTTTTTTATATGCTATTAGATAGAAGAAATACCAAACACAGATTAAATGACTGTATGAACAGAAAACACAAATTCAGTTATTTGTTTTGGGGTAGCAATTAGCAAATTCTGTTTGCAATTTAAGTAGTGAAAAGTTAATGTTCAGAGTCTGAGCCCTGCCGATATCACTCATGGAAGTCCATGGGCTTGTTTGTCTCACTGCACCTAACTGAATTAGGCTTTTTCCAATAGCAGAGAGACTCCTTGGAATGCCATAGCGAACACTGTTAAAACACGTAAATGTGACCATGTGATCCCATCTTTCTGAAACATAAAGAAAACCTCCTCAAGATATGCCCCATCCAATATCCCAGTGCTTACTTTCCTTACCTCCTGGGAAATCAGACTAAAGACCCTGGTTTTGCCAAGGTGCCACAACGACATGAAGGGTTTGAAGAAGACTGAAATGCGGAATGCTTAGACTAAATCTATAAAGCTGTGGGACAGATACTGCTCTAATTTACATTCAGGCAATCCTAGATCAACTACAGAGCTCAGACTTTCTTATAAACTCCCAATTATTCAAAATTTAAAATTCTACAGCAATGCTAGCTTTACTTAGTCCAATTTTGCTAAGTGATAGGGTTTTTTAATGAATTAAATTGATTTTATTAGATGTAGAAAACATTCCAAATTAAACCCTTGAAGTTTGATATTAGAAGCATTTGATGTTGCTCTGAAACAAAATGACCCCCTCCGACATTGACAGAGCACAAACTACAGGATTAATAATTTTGTTTGCAATCTTGTTTCCTAACAGAGTTGAGCAAAATATCACATTATACAATCAAATTGTGGGTTTGCAGACTAGTAATCTCTACCCAGATCTGGATTAGAATTTTAACCCCAAATAGAGAAGAAAACATAAGTACAAAAGTTGTGCTCATGACCTTCAGCATACTGACCTCTACAATGTCATCATCAAACAAGAGCCAAAATCCATGACTTTTCACAATAGTAATATAATGTCCCCGATTCGGTCCACTAGAAAGCAAAACAAGAACCCAAACCACAAGATATTAGAAAATACTATTGAGTCCATTTGGATAAGTCACATTTCTTTATGCAAGGAGAATTATAACTGTTATGAAAAACATAGTAAACCCACCCCTTGTGGTACAGTAGACACTTCATCTCTACAACTTTTTATTGGCTTGTTGCAATTTCATCAGCTGAAAGCTAAGGGTCTTGTTTTCATCTGTGCCAGGACCATTTGCAAAATAATCTGTAGAACACTTAACAAGTTGCTCATGGCAGGCATCAACTATTGAAAATATTTTTAAAAAATTATGAACCAAATATAAGTAGGAAAATTGTTTGGTGTCAACCGTGAATCTTGAGTTATATGTAATCTTTGAGAAGAGAAAGAAGGTCATATTCCTAGAGCCCCAAGGATTCTTCTGTTTGTTTCATATTTGACAATACCCCATATGTGAGAGGCTTTATTAAAGCTATCATTTTCATTGCCTTGACAGGAGATCAAGGTAATCTGTTGTGGGGTCTACGTGCTAGCAGATTCTGGCCCTCACAGAGTCCTGGCTCACAAGTTATCTAAGTGCGCTCATGAGGAAGGAGGTAGTTTTGTTAATTTAAGCCAAACTTGTGACTTGTGGAGACCTGAGACATTATTTCTTAAACAAGTACAGATTTACTATGAGGGAGGGTGGCTGAAAGTTTCAGCCCGAGACACATGCAAGTCAGCGCAGCCGCTAGGTTTAAGGTCTCCCCTCCCTCCACATTTTGTCAGGCTTGCCTCTGCCCTTGGCAAATGTCTGGCAATAGTTTGTGATAAACATGAAAGTCTATTACCTTCCACAGTGAACAACAACAGCTACCAAGTCGTACATCCGATCTAAGTTGACAGCATCGCCAGATGTGTTGAAGAGACGTAACTCCAGAGGAAATACTACACGATAAGACAGCTTAGTATACCTGTGCAATTGCTCCATATACTTGAATCTCTTGAGGTGTAAGGCAAGAATCATTGGCAGTTTTTTTACTCTCATCCTGTGAAAACATTGAAGTGCATATGATAAACACCTGACCAGTTCAAAGCCATTCTCTCTTTCCTTAATAAGTTCTTAATAAGCAAATGCGTTATAAAACCACTCTGTAAGTAACAATAGTCAACTAGCAGTAGCTTCTAGACTAAGACACATGCCTTTAAGTCTGTCTGCAGGTTCTCTGGCCCACACAGAGAATACAGTTGGGATGTAAGGCTTCTAGGTATCTAAATAAAATAAATATCGAGGAGAAGGTTTGTCAGAACCCAGGAGGGGTATGGTGAAACAGCCAGCTTTTTGCTTACCTCTTCTGTGCCTCTTGTTTACTGCAGCAAGTTTCACAGTAGTATTTCTGTTCACTACATAATGTCTCTGTGTTACTGAAGTCTCTGTAAATAAATACAATTATCAGTTCTTAAAGGACCTGAATACATTTGCCCCACTTGGGCTGATGAACTGGAACCCTAAAAAGACACACAGGATGAAATCCTCTCTCCACTGAGTTCAGTTTTCTAAAACATCTAATGCAACTGTACTGGGGTTTCCAAAGGGATTTAAGGTATCTGGCTGATATGATGGGGCTATTTTAGGAGCAGAGGCCTTCCATATGATACAAGTAGAGGGTCAGGTATCTCAAAATGGGACTTACAGGTATCTCAAAATGGGTCTCTTACACATAAAGGGGCTACCTAGACTTGGGTGCAGTAACTCAACTCATCCAGTTCCTTTTTAAATTATTTGCAGAATGGAGAAGCTTCAAGTGCACTTCCATCATCCCCAAATAGCTCACATTTCATGGTGTTCTTCCATAAGATAGGTTTGAATCCTCATACACAGAAGATAAAAATTTAACTCAGTTTCCTGCATCCTCTAGCCTCTTGAAGAGTCAGCCAGAAATTTCTATATTATACCTTTTCATTTTCTAAAAAGGAAAGTAACAGCTAGTATAGAAAATTTTATAAATCCTGATCAAGTAAATGCACTTGGAGACGTTTTTGGATTGAGCTTTTGAAGCGACAGAGGCAGAGGAAGGTTGGTTTGATAGTGTCTCTCAGTTCACAGAAAAGATTTATTGGAAGTCACAGTGCTGTTTTTCTTTGGAGCAGAATTTTAGGTAGCTAAAAACACTTAACTGAAAAAAAAAATAATTTTTTTGTCACCTCTGGTATTATGTTGGAGCTAAGGTGTTACATTGCAGGTGTTTTGAGAACTGTAAATGCAGATATAAACACCTATCTTCCATTCTAAGCACATGGGTTTTCTTGTGACTTTGAGCCTTAAATAGATATATCAGTAGAAGTACAGAACTGTCCTATTGATTGCAACTACATTGTACCTAACAGACTTCTGAACTCCAGGCAATTTCAGACCCATTCAGACCCCAATAAACTCCATTCTACCATTGCAGTTCACATGCATGGAGGCTGAAGCCACACTGTCCACAAGTTCAGTCTGCTTTTACAGTGGGCAGAACCAGAATCATCCTACAAAGGCAAAGGGAGGATTCTGGATGATTATTTCTTCCTGGCATCATCACTACAGGGGTAGGTGGAAGAGCTGAAGACTATATAGTTTGCCAGGGATAGATATTAGAAGTTATTTATGTAACTTCAAAAAGGTGGGGACTTTCCATTTTCAAGTTTTAAGTTATTTAAGGTTGACAGAGCATGACAAAGAGGCACTTAATATGACTGCATAATATTTTTAATAACTGAGAATACTCCTAGAAGTTTTTTTTCTTTATATGGTCTTAGCACTTTGGTCAGAAACTG
The DNA here is from genome assembly GCF_001604755.1 of Lepidothrix coronata. Lineage (NCBI taxonomy): Eukaryota > Metazoa > Chordata > Aves > Passeriformes > Pipridae > Lepidothrix > Lepidothrix coronata. The sequence continues at coordinate 7,195,787 of NW_016690180.1, read as the reverse complement.
CTGAAGTTTAGGACAAAATACATCTCTTGAAAGACAAGTTAAGCTAAAAAAGATAAGCTTTGATCATAAGTTTACTTTTTTATCTAAAAGAAAAATAAAACATTATCACTGGAAAATATTTGCTTCAGTGGTAAACCCTGATCTTGAATATATGATTTCACATTTGAGTTTAAAGACAAAATTAACTGAATTCAGTCAATTCCTCTGAAAAACATGGTAACCTTTCAGGGAATCATAAGTAAAGAGCTGAAACTTTAGAAAATTAGAGGTGGGTTATTTGTGTAGGGAACATAAAGCTGCAAGATTCAGTAGAATGTGCTTGTGAAAGTTTCAGGTCTGCTGTTAGAGTCTGATGTTTATTTTCAAAGCCTAAAGTTGCAATTTAAAAAAAAACTCAAGCCACCAAATTTGTGGAATTTATTAGTTTTCTTCCCACCTCAAAGTGAAACAATGGAAATAATGTTCTTCTAACATAAAGAAACATGAGGGGATGGTAGAAATTTGATAGTATTTTGATAGATATAAGCCTCTCATGAAAATTAATTAACTCAAAGTGTTTCTGAATTCCTTCTAAAATGTACTATTTGTTCTGATGCTATTATCTATTATTTTTAGAAGTAGTAGTAGTACTTCTTAGTAGTATTACAATATCTATTATTAGTATCATTAGAAAAAAAATGTTTCATTGAATGAGTGGTTAGGCATGGAAGTAAGTTGCTTAGGGAGGTGGTGGAGTCGCCACCTCTGGAAATGTTCAAGATGTGTCTTGATGTGGCACTTGGGGATATGGTTTGGGGCAATTATACTAGATCAACAGTTGGACTAGATGACCTTGAAGGTCTTTTCTAACCCTGATGATTCTATGAGCTAACATTTTAAATGGTAAATTGACTGCTATGGCAATTATGTCTGTGAAAGCTGGAAAAATATACAAATATTTGATAAGCCAAGGGACATTCCCCTATATGTACCACATTCATTTTGCTCTTATGTTTCCTTGTCTTCTAATTTCACCTATGACCCTATTCTACCAAAGCAGGTGAGGCACAGTCATGGAATTTAAAGGCACTAATAACTCACTTATACAGCAGGTATTAATTTATTTTTTTATACTAGGAACAGAACTGGTGGCATATTAATAAGCAGTAACTCTTTCCTTGGAGGAAGGGAGGTATGCAGGTGAGAATTAGATGCTTTTGTTGCCCTCTGCAACTGCAACTTCGGTAGGTCTTTCTTCAGTGGTGAATTTTCAGCATGTCACTTCTAAGAGATGTTGAACAGTTAAAAACAACAGGTCATTGACTGGAGTTCATGCAAAGTGCATGTGCAAGAGCCACAGGTTTGCCAAACTCTTCTCTAGACCTGCACAGTTTCAAGGTATGTCTGACTTTCTCCTATTCCGTTAACAGTCCAATCTGCATTCTGTTTATATACTATTTTAACAAGAGAAGGAAATTTTTAAATACACCTGCTCAAGATATACTAACTTATTCATTGTCCATGGGGTTAGGTTTAGGATTGACCTCATGCTTCCACAGTACATGGAAGCCTCGTAGCCTTCCTCTACGGCCTCTATGCTACAGTGTGAAACATGCTTTCTAACGTTTATATGCATAAATAATATGAATTTTCTGTTTAAAGAGATGAGAGAATTCTTGGTGTAATATAAATGCACAGTTAAAAGTCAGGATCAAATTGACTGGTAAACTTTGCAACTCCTAGTGAAAATAAAAATAATGGATGTGTGCTATATCTGTAATGGACTTCTGTTGCTTTAGGTCCAGCTGTCTACGCTGTGGATTTAGACTACACCAGAGGCTTGTATTCTTCAGACATCTTGAGCACACAAGGGCCTTTCACATTTTGAAAAACTACAGAGATAAAAGAACATTCTGTAGTGGCAAAGAAATTCCTTCTACTTAACTGTTACCTTGCACAGTTTTTCTATATTTTATCTTTTCAATGCAGTAGCACTTAAAGCTGTTGAGACACAGCAAAGCAGTTGTTAAAACAAAACAGGAAGCAGCAAAGTTTCCAAAAAGTGTAATAACTTGGATGTTCCTATTGAAAGGAATGACAAAAGCACTTATATTTTGTTTAATAATGCATAGTACCAGACAACAACGAGAGGAAATCCATGTTCTAACTGAATATATGTTTTCTAAGCAGAGGTAGAAATGCTGCTAGTGTAAAACACAATCAGAATACATCATAGGTGATGACTCTCCTCCCGTTCAATCTGTAAATAGCAGCTTGTATCTCCCACCAGAAGAAAAGAAAAACCAAGATTTTGCTTTGCTTTATTTCCAAAGGCAACAATGGGTAAACTTCAAAATGCATGTCATGCTGTTGGAGCAAAGGTAGATACTATACAGGGATGCATAAATAAACTTTCAGGGCATCCGTTCTTCTCAGGATTGTGCAGATTTATGCTGGAATACTATGCCTAGTTTTAGGTAGCTGCACTTCAAGAAAGATGGAGCTCAAGAGAGAGGTTCAGCTGAAGAGAATGCCAAAGAGTAATGAACATGAGCAGAGATCTAGAGAAGATAGCCTGAGAAGGAAAAGTTAAATGACCTTAGATAGTTTAAATTTAAAAGAAAGTAATTGCATTCTTCCTGCATGTAAAAGGCTACTGCTAAGAGGAAGGGGGGTTAGTCCTGGTTTATTTCCAGATTACAGAGAACAAGTGAAAATAGGATTGAACTAAAACAGGGAAGTTTCATTTTACACAGCAGAAAAAACTTCTTAGTAGTAAGGTCAGGAAGGACTCGGGTAGGCAATCACGTTACTACTGCTAAAAAGATCTAGAACAGGTTGGGTAAGCATCCTGTCTGATGTGGAGATAGGGGCTAACCTCTTGGGGTCACTTTCAACTCCACCCTTCACCTGTGGGTTGCAGTAGTGCAGATGCAGTTCTTCCTCATCTTAAGCTACAGCCACTGTCTGTTCAGTAGTAGAAATGCTATTGCTACTTTACTGAAGTATTCTGCCTTTACATAAAATGGTCTTTCCAAACAAAACATTTCCAAGAAGCTTAACAACCAAGAAATAAAATAAAAAACTGGAGAAAGTTGAAGGATAGATGATAACTTATGTACAGCAGCAATTTCTAACAAGTTCAACAGACTCAACTGTAAGAAAAAGTCAGAGCTCAGTCTCCAGTAACTGTATAACATAGAATCAAATAACAACTCAGGATAGAAAGGACTTCAGAAGATGCACCCTTCAGCCTCCTTGCATCAGTGTAATTTCAAATCGACTTGGAACACCACAGGGAAAGGTAAGTAATGCTGACAAGTTCAAAGCAGGGACTACAATGAGGAACCAAAGTGTTCAACCAAAAGCCTGTAGTACAATACTAATTCTACTGTTGGTGACTATGAACAGACAAAGAGACTACAGGAGGAAAAGAGAAAATAATACACTGCTTTCCAAAGCCACTCTTCAGTTTTCTCACTTTTTACAATGCGGCTAGTTAGTGCAGTTTGGATTACTTGAGGGCTGTTGTCTTGAGGGCTACAGAGGCCAAATGAGACAGAACAGAAACTGAGAATGTAAAAACTGACTGGACTTAGCATTTTAAAATGTAACAGAAGTTACTTACTACAGTTGCAATATCCACAGAGAAATCACTGCTCTCTGACTCAGGAAATGGTTAATACCTCACATGATTTCTCTTTCTGTAACTCTCAGCTTGGGATGAGATGCCCAGCAATCCTTCCTAGGCATTCCAGAATAACTGATAAATGCAATTTCAACCTTGGTTGCTACTTTGGAGTTTGAAAGAGGTTGATAATCATTACCTTAGAGCAGCAACATATTGTCTTAAATATAGGTGATGGTTTATTCTATCAATGCCAAAATCCTGAATATTTTAAATCCCTCAGAATAGTCATCCATGCATGTCTGAAAATTATTTTGATCTCTAAAATACTTTTTATTGGACTGTACTAGGAGCAGAACTGAAATTTTAGAATAAAATATTTCTTCACATATTTTTAGGATGAGACACAGAATAATAAGCTTATAATAGAAAACTAGAGTTTTGAAATATTTTGCCCTCTATGTACTCTAACACTCATTCTGCAAAGCACACATTTAACTTTTAATATACACATAAATTCTAATCAACAAAGCACTTGAGTAGAACCTTAAAGATAAGCACATTTAAAACTCTTTCTAGACAATATTATTCTGCAGCAATTCTTCTAGATGACAAGGAAATCATCTATTTTTCCCAAGAGATTATTTTTTTCTCTTTCAAACACACATATTGAAATTGAGTAAAACAAAGTATATTAATGTATATTTTGTCATTAGAAGAAACATCCAGTTTAAAGTCTTTTTCTTCTGTTTAAGAAAAGTTTGAACCCAAATGTTATTCTAATTTTCTCTACCAATTACACTTGGAAATTTTAGCAGCTAGACAGAACTACTTGCCAAAAAGATCCATTCATTTACCTTAGACAGTGTGTAATCGATGTGTTCTGCTCCACATCAACAGAAAGGTCAAGAAAATCTTCATCTTTGCTACTAACCTGTTGCAAAAAATATACATGTAAAACAGAGATGCCATACATTTAAATGCTGTTTATATCTTTGAAAATGCTAAAGGATAGAGCAATTTCTACGAAAATAAATTACACAAAAATTATTAATTTCAATGCTTTTATTTTTTTTTCAGTTCCTTTTGACTATATTTATTAGTAATTCTACCAATCCTGTTTTCATATAATTTAACTTCTCTCTGTTCCACTTATCCAATCCCACTAACCATGGACCAGTGACGACAGCCTATTGTTCACTAAATGATGGTTGATCATCATCCCCTGTATTAGCTGTGATTGGTGCATTACATATGTTCCTTTTTTATGTAACACAGTCTACTTTCTTATTTTATTGGAATTTTGTTGACCCTTTGTATATTATATTACACTATATAATCACAGTTTATTCCTACCTAATTTTTTCCACTATAAAGGATGTAGTGAAGATATTTTCCAAATATGCATCTGTCAAAAAATGTCATATTTAACTGCGTTATTTTTTCTCTCCAGTGAGCATTCAAAAGGCTGGGTTTATATTTCTAGTTGACACAGCTGCATTTCCCCATTGAACATTGTTTCTGGACAATAATTTTGACTAAAAATATTGAAGATCAAAGGTAAAATTGATGAAGTGATAATAATTTGCGAAATCATTTTGATATTGCCAATCTTTATTTTTAGACGGAACAAGAGAAGAAAAAGTATAATGAATTTTTATTTAAAAAAAATAGGCCCAAGTATTTTTAGAATGACATATTGATATTTGCTTTGAAAATTATTTTTTACTAAGAGTGTTTAATCTTGAAGGTGAAGTAACATTAACAAAAAAGTCATGCAAATGGATAATCCTTGTAATACTTAACTGAGTCAAAAGGCTGCAGAGTTACTTACTGCACATGAATTCATTCATATTCATAACAATCAATTTTGTTTATAAAATGTTGCATGAACACTCCATATTTTGCCTCCTATGGCTGCATTTCCTTAGAATAACTAAATCAGATGGTGTGACAGTGAAGTTCAAATCAAGAACTTCCGTGAGGGGTTGAATTCATCATTCTGGCAGAAGTCCCTCATGCTCAGATTTTTGCAATTCTATGGATGTCAAAGTTTTTGCAATTCTATGGATGTACTACGTTCAGCTCCTATTTGTGTTATATCAGAGATCCTCTAAGCTTGGTGAATGCAGCCCATATCAGACCCGAATCCAGAGGAACACCTTTAGCAGGATGAATTTTGTTATTATCAAACATGTGTAGAGGCAGAACGCACACCCAATTGAAATGAACAGCAAATCCTCCTTGAGACATGACTTGACCCACAGGGGACAGGAAGCCACAAAATTGGCAGCAGTCAACTGCAGTATAAATATACAGCTAAAATTTGAAAGATAAAGCAACAAAGATTCAGAGAATATTGTATCTCTGCAGCTGGAACTAGAGTTCTGTCAAACACACTGCGTATCATGAAAGAGGTTAAATACTTGAAAAAGTCTTTGGCAAGTATAGTGTTTCATCTGAATAGGTCAAAGAACCTAGGAATTTTGTTATTGATTTCAGCATATCAAATATTTACTGAAAGGAAAGATGAGTGAATTAGAACTAGGATAATACAGACTAAAATTAAAGGTAGCTGGAAAACAAGATTCAAACTGCATTCTTTGTAAGCGACAATAAGAATCTGCTGGAATCTGAAGGATCCTTCATGGATTACTTGTGAATATTTTAGCAAATAAACATCTTTTAATCTGTTTTACTATTTCCAAAAGATTTCAATAATCCAAGAAAAATAAACCGGAAAAGTATCCTAAGTAGTATACAGTATTTCTGCATTCAGAGAAAGCTACGGACAAGCTTTCCTGCAGCAGCAATACCTAGCATTATATTTTGCATAAACCTTGGTCACTTTGAATCACAAGTAGGGAATTGTGCAGTTTTGCTGTTACCTAAGGACACATCCCCACTTCTCTACAGTTTGTCTGAGTAAACACTAGATATTGATTTACAATTAGGCCACAGCCATTTAAAGAAACTTGTTAGTTAAAAAAGAATTCTACTCTTTTATTTACTTTTACTGGCTTTTATTACCTGGATTTTTAAAATTGAAATAGATTAAATAATTAATTTTCAATATATCTCTCATGTTTTTACTTGAACAGGCTTGTTCCAAACTTCTTTCAGCACCTTTTTTCACATTGACTATCACTGCCTCTTTTCTCCCCACTCCCCCCCTCTGACTCAAGCCCCTGGAAAAGTCAAATTTTTTTGGAATACAAAGCTACCCTTTATGATTAGAAATATCAGGATATGTTCTTTTACACATCTGGTAGGACCTGGGTACAGTTTATCTCACCTAACTTCAGCTGTCTAAAGATACTTAACCTCAGCTTGCTGTCTGAAGATACCTTTTCTGAGCACCTTCTCCCATCTTAACACAGCTAATCTAAAGCTGTGTTTTCTTTAGAGTAAGCCCACAGAAGCAGTACTGATCTGAGTAAAACCACAGAGTTCTTAGGCCAGAACAGTTTGTTGGCCCAGTTCACAGCATTGCTGTACCAATAACAGATTTGCAATCAGGTCCCCTAACTAATACTAATTTTTAGTTATACTTCAAACATAAGAGATTCCAAACTGACATCAACTTCTAGAAAATATTAGGGAGATAAAAGAAAACATATAGTTTGTTAATAATGAACTGTCTGTATACTAGTCGCATTTTAAGATTGAATTCACACAAATTCTTCTTGACGTTTCACTTATTCATTGAATATGGTGTTAGTATCTTCCCTCAAAGTTACAGTAATAAGGAAGGGTATTGATTCACTAGCAAGAATTTTAACTGTAGAGATATGTATTACGACAGCAAAACCTGACATATGTTAGCCAAGTAATGCTTAGAAAAATAAATTTTTAGAAAAGAATATACTCACTTCAAGAAGTAAATTCTACAGGAATATCCACAACTCTCAGATGTCTGAAAAGATTCATATATTTATATGTATATAAAATGTATCTATCTACTAATGAACAACAACAACAACAAAAAAAATCTATCCCAATGCTTACGGTTTCACAGTTCAAACATCTAGTTTCGTTAGTCAGTGTTCCCTGAAAAATCTCATGCACCCAGGTGAGTTCTTGTTTATTGTTTTCTTCAGCTTCATTCATGTTGCCATTTTTCAGTTTCCCATTTTGCTTTTCCTGCTTTTTCTCCTCCTGCAAAATGTCTGCAATGGTGTTGAGCAGGTAGTTTAAAAACTCATGTGCATCCTGCTGCATGTAGTTGTCAAAGAGATCTGTGAAGAAGAGAATCAAGATTTGTACAGCATAATATATCTTTTTCTTCAAGAAAGAAAATTTGCTTCCTCCCATGGAGGGGCTGGGAATCGTCTGCTGACGGGAGGTACAGAACAAATCTCCTTTGGCTTTGCGTTCCTTCCACATGCAATTTTTGCCTTTTTTTTTTTTTTAAATTAAACTGCCTTTATCTCAATTCACAGGTTTTTTTAATATTATTTTCTCCCCCTGCCCTGCTTAGTGGTGAGTGAGAGAGAGGCTTGGTGGGCACCTGGCAGTCAGTCAAGGTTAACGCGCCTCAAGTAGTAATAATAATAACACCATCTAAGAAAGCTCATTTTTTACACAGAAGTCTGATGAGCAGAGACTTGTCCTCTTCAATAAATGCTCACAGAAGAAGGAAATATCCCACTGGTGACTTAGTACAGGCTTCTCCAGTGAAGGCTTAACTTGGCCACCATGTCAAAGAAAAAAAGAGTCTGTGTTCCCAGAACTGTGTATTTTTATTCCCCTGCTCCTGAAAAAGCTCACATGGATTTCCTCAGAAAATATTGTACAGGACCTTCAGCTTTGTAGTGTCTAGCCTGGACACATAAACGGGTTAATACACACTGAGTCTGGCCCTAATTTAAAAAAGCTGAAAACATAAGATCCAGTCTCTAAAAGTGATCCTGAACAGTGTGGGGGCATTTATCACTAGATGACTGAGAGTTAACTTTGTCACAATTTCAAAAATCTGCTTTGAAATGAACAGTCTGCCCATTTATATGCTGTCACCAGGAAGCAATTTCTTCCAGGTGTTTGACTCGTACTTTGTCTCTTCATTCAAAGCTCCTCTGTTTCTAAGCATACCACCCACATTGATATGAATCTAGGCCAAAATGGAGCTGTGTGGCAGGCTTCTCTGTCTTAAGATGCTCCTCATATCCCATAGAAAGAACTACTACAAGATTAGGCATATGCTGTTGCCAGCCTAATGCTCAAAAGGTGTCTGATGCTTCACAGAGTAAGACTGTGTCCACCACTCCTAAGAACAAGAGCAGCAGTTGATGTGCAGTTGATGGAACACCCCCCACACATCCAGTTACTTATCCTCCAAAGTGTTCTGGAGTAGCGGTGCTTGTAGCACTCCTAGGCCACACAGTTTCTATACTGCCAACTGCCCTCAATGTTTCTATCTGCCACAAAAAGAAGAATTTAAAAATTAGAGCAGAGTGTCACCCTGTTCCCAATCCCGGTTCACTGTACAGTACAGTCTGTCCCACCATGCTGTGAAAATTATTAATTCATACACTTCTGGGAACATATGAAACCTGGTATGGTTATTTCAAGCATAATATTGTCTACACAGATACTAAAATATTAATATCGAAACCCCACAAAGTACTAAAAGCAATTTACAAATCTAACTTGCACATCTGATTACTATGATCCCATTGCCCAATATTTATTTATACATTTCTGATCAATGCCTGAATGTCTTAGAGGATTCCAGTTTTACACTTACCGTTCTCTTTTCGTAACCTTGATATGAACTTTTTTGGTGGAATAACTCCAACTTTTTTCTTCTGAGTAGCAATACTGTGGAAAAGATCTGCCAGACAAGTCAAGAGATTTTCTTTCTTTTTCTGTTGGGCCTTGTACGATAATACATTTTCCCGAAATGGCCGGCAAAAATATAATGCCTGCAGCACGGAGTTACAGTAGCAGGTGTTCCCAAACTGCCAAGTAAAATTAAAAACAAGCTTAATCCCTGTGTGTCACAATAAAATTATTTGCTTCATTTAACTTCTGTGTCCCTGTCACAAACCAGCCACTTTTCCATGCAGTTGCTGCAGAAATATATTTCCACACCCACCCCTGACACTTCACAGAAAAAACCAGGGTGTTCTAAATTAACTAGGATACAAAGTAAAGGTTTCCACCTGCAAGAGATATGTTTATTGTAGTGGATCTTGTTAAGTTTGTTTTAATATAATAACATACTCTTCCTAGGCTCTATCTTACTGCTCAGTAGTAGAATGACTAATGTTTCAATGGAAAGAATTACTATATCTGTATTATTTATGTGGGAATAAACAAGTGATTAAACACCCTTCTCACTCATTCTCTCCTTGGTCACATAAAAAAGCTCCTCCTAAGAGTCCCCAATGCAGAATGCTGTACCTAAGCTTGTACATACTTCCATCACTTCCTCCCTGCCATTTCACAGCTAAAATAGACTTTTAACTGTATTGAAGTGTAAGTTCTAATCTCTGGAAACATTCACAGAACAGTAAACTGTTCTCTCCGGGAGTGTATGAATTTGTCTTCAAACATCTGAAACAGTTCTGCAACCTAATTTGCCTAAAATTGGAACCTGGGCAGCTTTTTTTTTTTTTTTTTTTCAAAAAAAAGACAATCCTACCTTAGAATAAGATTGATAAGAGTCAGGGAGAGAGGAAACCAAACCAAACCAAACCAAACAAAGCAAAGTTCAAGTAACATCAGAGCCATAGTTCTGTATATGGTTTACCTACTGAAAACAGTACTTACATTAACCAGTCCGAAGTAGTGTTCATTGATTGGAAACTGCTCTGGGCCAATGTCTTTTTCCAGAGCAGAGGCATTGGTGCCCTATACAAATAAAAATTAAAAAAAAAAAAGAAAAAAAAAGAAAAGGAAATTATTTAGAATAATAAGATTCTAAAATAAAATTATTTTAGTATCAAGATAGAAAATAATTTTTTCTTTTAGCTATGATTAGCCAAGCTAACTCTGTCTTACCAATAGGCAAGCACAACAGCCTCATGAGACAATAAAAATATTTGTAAATCTAGGTAGCAGAGCTGGCCTGGCATGGACCCTCTAGTAATGGCTGATTAGAAGGGAACAGGTCACAACAACAGCTGTTCTTCCCATACCCAATTCCTTCTTAATTTTACTGTGTACATGGGCATCTGGATCCCATTACTCACTTGCCTTATAAAGATACCTGTTGATCTTAAGCACAAGCCTAAAAGTTATCTTGGCTAACCAGTTCCTAGATGTAAGGCACATTTTCTAAGCATTACTGAAACCCCTCTGAATGCCTTTTAATTCGTCATCAGCCTGTAACAATATTTGGGCTTCATATTGGTACACAGTTACAGTAACAACATCACAAATGTTAAAAGCAAGTAATATACCTCTCATTTTTTCCTATCTAACATCAAAGGGCACATAAACTCAAGTACTGTTACATCTCCTAGCCTTGGTGTGGCAAGTTATATTCAGCTTATCTTCAATAGCAAAGTTGTTTAGGTAACTGCTGCTCTGTGAAGTACAACCATTAATTTTGTATGTTACCTGTAGTTTTGCTATATTAAAATGACCATTTTTAAACAAGTTGAAAGTACTAAGCAAGCAAAGTAGGTTGCTGCCAAATGTGTCATTACTCCTACCCACTCTGTAAGCCTGGCTCCATCCTTTTCAGATCCTCCCTTCAGATATTTATAGACATTGATGAGTTCCCTTCTCAGTGGTCTCTTCTCCAGACTGAACAGGTCCAGCTCCCTCAGCCTTTCCTCATAAGAGAGATGTTGCAGTCCTCTTATCATCTTTGTTGCCCTCTGCTGGACCTGCTCCAGGAGCTCCATGTCTCTCTTGTCCTGAGGAACCCAGAACTGGACACAACACTCTAGATGTGGCCTCACCAGGGCCGAGTAGAAGGGCAGGACCTCTCTCGACCTGCTGGTAAGGCTCTTCCTAGTGCATCCCAGGATACCGTTGGCCACCAAGGCCACTGCTGGCTCATGGACAGGTTGTTGTCCACCAGGACCCCCAGGTCCTTCTTCACAGAGCTGCTTTCCAGTAGGTCAGCCCCCAGCCTGTATTGGTGCATGGGGTTATTCTTCCTCAGGTGCAGGACCCTGCATTTGCCTTTGCTGAATTTCAGACAGTTCTCTGCCCATTTCTCCTACCTGTCAAGGTCCTTCTGAAGGGCTGCACAGCCCTTTGGGGTATTGGCCACTTCTTCCAGCTTTGTGTCATCAGAAAATTTGCTGAGAAGGCATCTGCCTCTTCATCCAAGTCATTGATGGAGAAGTTAAACAATACTGGGCCCAGTATTGAACCTTGGGGGACACCACTAGTGACAGGCCTGTAACTAGACCCTGTGTCACTGATAATAATTCTCTGGGATCTGCTGATCAGCCAGTTCTTAATCCACCTCACTGTCCACTCATCCAGTCCATCCTGAATTTGCCTATGAGGACATCATGAGAGATTGTGTGAAAAACCTTGCTGACCTTATGGTAGGCATTTGCTCAGACTTCATCAGCTAAAATCTTCAAAGTAACTGGTAATCAGATTAAAAAATTTGATGACACCCATCTTCTCCCCAAGGCCTGATTTGTTTCGTTACTCCACCTACCATCACCACTGCTTGCTATACTAGATTATTATTTCATGACAACTCATTAAAAGAAGATTATTTTAGTCAACAGAATCAGTAGTGTGAAACTCAGCACAGGTGCACTTTGAGAATTTACAAGGCTTTAAAGTAAAACATCTCCTCTAAGTTGGCAGGTTCCAGAAAAGCTCCAAAGATTTTGTATTTCACATCCCTTTCTCAGATCTTTTTCCATTCTCCCCCTTTCTCCCACATACACAGAGCTCATGGCTCAGATGAAGCGCATGTTATTTCCCAGACAATGCCTTTGAGACTGAAGTGCTTTACAAGCACAAGGCTTCATGCAAAGCTTCATAAGGGGCACACTGTCTTTTCTCACCAGACTCTGCTAAGCCTCAGTGAGAAACTTGGAAAAAAGGAACGATCGATACAAAGCAATTATTGGCTACCTTTCAATAGAGATGACAATGTGATAATTATGTAAGTCCCATATGAAGATTAGTTTTATTGCTAGGAAAGTCAGCCTTGCTAAAGATGGACAGATTCAGCAAAGCATCCGACATTCCGAAAGGGAGGAAACTGATAAACATTTGCCTATCTGTTATTAGCACTGAAGCAAACAGCCACTGTTACCCTCAAAACCTTGTCTGATAAAAGAAAAACATGACTGCAGAAGATTAATGCAACTTTTGAAGAAAACCATCTTCATATTACTACTCATTTTACAGCATTCAGATCAAAGCAAAGGTTTTCTTTGATTACACTTTTAGCATTACAATCAACTTCCCTAACGTAAGAATGAAGTGGGTGTTTTTCCAGTTTCGTAGGAAGTATTCTCCACACTGAAATAAATTCTCCCTCTACAGTTCATGGAAAATGGTATTTCTAAAAGGTAACCTCCAATTCTTTCATAAACTACAGGTTACTATATGTTGTTAGACAAGTAGAATGAAAGTGCTCTGCTAATTAGTTGCTCTTACATTACTCATTTGCTTCTCCTCCAAGACCAGGGTATCTTACTTCAGAGGATGCCAGATGGTTTGACAAATCCCTCCTAGCATCCAAATTTCCTCATAAATATTGTGAGAAAGAGCAAGAATCAGGATTTTTCAAAAAAATTATCGCTGAAAACCAAAAAAATTCATGATGTGCACTAACTGATCTTCATATAAAAATTCTATATTGCATGGAAATTTCTGAAATACACACTGTTGAAACAACATATGCTTAGTAACAGCTCATCATGCAGCTTTACCTCTCCAAAACCAGGACTTGGCTGTTGCAAATATAAAACAAAGCACTACGTGCCAGTGACCCAATAAAACAGAGAGGCTAAATTCAATCTTTGGATGACTTAACTTCCTTGGACTTAATTAGGATTTGTGTCTTTTTATATCAAGGGCAATTTCAGTCTGGTTTATTTTAAGTTCTCCAAAAAGATGCTATTAAATTAATAGAAAAAGAAGTCTATGAAAACCAGTAAGAAGCATAGAGAACTAATACTTCAAAGAAGGATATATTTCTTAAAAGGAGAAAAAAAGTTTAGGCATACTACTTAGTAAACTCAAACCATGTTCCATTCCATATATATTACATGTTTTGCATATGAAGTGTCCTCAATAAGCGGTTGATATGATGGCAGAAGAAGGAAATTTTCCAATCAAAGTATACCAGAAACTGTATACCCAAATCAGGTTTAAAGTGGAAGAAATACGTTATTACAGATGGGTTAAAGATAATTCAGAATTCAGTTTAAACCTACCACATCAAAAATAGAAAACATATTAGTCTGTTGAGGTTAATCAACAGCAAAAATCAACCACGACTAGTTAACACAGTTTTAAGCATACTTGTGCTTGTTTCCACTCCCAGCAAGTCATTTTGGTCACTTCTACAGTGAAAACCTGCTCAGACATTTTAATGCAATTCACTCTCTATGCTTTTATAAATGGTTTTGTGCTTCAGCTAGGAGAAATATCCTACCACAGCTGAATCTGCTGTAGTTCCATAAAAATCAGCAAGAGCAGCAGTGTGGCCACAGAGCCTGAAATGAGGAGAGGCTGCATAAGTCAATGAAGTGGTACTTGGAGTATATTAAATAAATTCATAATAAAGGAGACTGGCTCCTTCTTAAAAAAATACACTAATGAAGGAAATGCAATGAAGTGACTGTGGTAGCCAGACCTTTTGAGAATGAGAACTAGGTCAATGTGGAAACTCCTACTATGTATTCTGTGGTGCTGGTGAACCTTGATTTCTCAGAAGTTTTACCACTTAATTAGACAATAAGAATTCAGCCCTTATAAAATGGCAAAGACATACAGCTAGAGACATAGCCAAGCATGGGTCAATTCAGGCAAAACCAAGATTTCTACCATAGCACTGCTCCAAAAATATTCTAATCATACGACCTATATTTTTTCCTCTTGTTATTTTGCTCTAGGCCTTCTAAAGGACAGGACTGCCAGTTCTCTTTTCAGTTGAAATTTCTAATAATGTTGCTAAGAGTTTAATTTGCGTGCTGTATCACACGAAACAGATAAAGTAAAAAAAACCAACAAACAAAAAAGCCAACCCTGCCATTCCTTTACACATTAGCAGGTAAACAAAATAACAGTTCAGGGGAAAAAAAGACATCAGATTAGATCATTAAATCACATGTAGCAAAGTAACCTAAATACAATTATTCGACGAAGTGAGAAATGGAATAGAGCTAATATGAAAGATACTGTCATCAGAAGACAGCAAATCAGGCTAGACATTGTACTGTGACAGAGCTATAAAAAATTGCACTAACTTTCTAGAAATATACACATATTTAATTTAAAGTAAATGAATGCTGTAAAGAAATTAGGACTTCTTATAAGCCACCTATTAAATGGGTATCACTACATAAACAGAAACACAGTAAGAATAAACTTCAAAGAATAAAAGACAAAAGAAGAAATAAGAGGAAATATCTTGTTCACAAGAAAATCTAAAAAATATAAGGAAAAAAAACATAAAAATTGAATCATGAAAACAGAAAAACAAATATATAAAGAACAAGAGACCAATAAGGAAAGATGGCTGGTCCATGACAAAGGGTTTTGGATCATATACAGCTATGAAGTAGATTTTTTTTTCTTAGTATTCAGGGAAAGTGAGAGCAACATGCTAGAAATAGAGCTGTTTCCTGAAGGGAGAGACTTTAGACAAACTAATGGTGATGTTTAGGCTGGTAGAGGAGAAATTAAAGTAAAAATAGAAATGGCTTCAGGGCTAGGCAGCCTGAGTTTCAGGATTTTGGAAGGCACAGCATTATGGGAAGAAAGGGAAAAAGAAGATGTGAAAGGCCTCATGGCCAACAAATGGCAGCGATGGATAACTCAAAAGAGAGGAAGCAACTCTAAATAAAATCCCAAATTAGCTCCCAGAAGCAACACAAAGAAAGAAGAGTAAGGGAAGAGCAAGCAATATCACAGCATGCAGCATATATGCAGCTGCTTTCAATAGACACGACTTGTCCCCAGTGCTGGACTTTGGCTATCCTCAGGGGTAACCTCAGCTTTCAGAGGGATATGTGAGTAACGGAAATAGCTGAACCAGCCTTCTTACGAACTCACTGATATTAGATACCAAACCTGAAATTTTTCTGTGTTTTTTAAAGTGTACATCTGTGCTGGTTTCTACAAGATGGTTGAATTTAACCAGATTAGCTCTCTTTTTGTTCTGTGAAGGAAAGTTTTATTGTTCCTCCAGCAAAGCTATTTTGGGTCTTTGTTGCCACAAGGGAGAAGAGGAAAGAGAGAAAACTTATAGGACTTCATAGCTTAAAAACCACTGTGTGTTCAAAATTTTGTAGGAAAAATGATTTAAGAAAATGTATCTAAATCAATAATTTTTGTGCATTTCTTCCAAAGAGTTTTATTATCATTAGGCAAATTATAAGAGCTTGAAAAGAGATGTCTAATCTGCTGTGGGGTTTTTTTTTGTTTGTTTGGGGTTTTTTTTGGTTTTTTTTTTTTTCTGGATGCACTAAACTATCTCTAAACACAGATATAAGTGTCATATATACCACAAATAAATTCAGCTCTTAACTATGTGGTTACTAAGAAACATATAAAACCTGACAGCCTTGAAATCCTGAACCACTTAAAATCTTGAACAAAGTGTCTAAGGTACTCAGTCTTACATAGCTTATAAAACAAGTAATTTTTTAAAAACATTGACCGTTACAGTTTCCAGGATTACGCAACTTTTACCAAACTCAATGTTCTCTCATGAGTCTGTCTGCATTCCCATCTTAATTGGTTTTGGATTAGCAGCACTCAGGCTTTTGCTGGAATAAGTAGCAAAACCATTGGTTTTGGCCAATTTCCTTCTTCAGAACACATAACCTCAGGATGGCCTCACCAGTCAAAAAGAGACTGAGGTTTGCTTACAGGCTATAATTTCTTCAATAACATTTTTTCTGGGCCACCTAGACTGTATATGTGGTGCCTCAGAGCATTCCAAAAGCAAAGCACCTTCTAGACTTAATCACAGCTGCACCAGCTGGAATACTTTTCAATAACCCTGAGACAGAAGTAAGAATATCTTAATTAAATCTCCATATAACATGAGTTATGAGGGCTGCAGTTATGTTGCAGAACAGGTTTAGAATTCAAAATTATTTTTTGGCAATGTTTTTCTTTTAGAGAAATTGGCTAAAGAGCTGAGACAAATGCAAGATTCTGCACATGAAGAGAAGAATCACCTATACATGCACAGAATGGGAAATAGCTGACTAAGGTAGTAGTCAGCTGAAAAAAAAAGTCTGTGTGTAGTATAAGATGAATAAGCCACAGTTATGCAGTGTTTTTAAAAAAAATCCCCCAAACCACCACAACAAATATTGACAACATAATGAAATTCTTAGATGGGAGTCTACAGAGGGAGTTCACAAAGTTTCTAAAGTAACTTTCCTGTTTAACTTGTCACTGGTAAGACTTCAGACAGAATCTAAATCCAGGCTTGGTTTAAAGGAAGACAGAAATAACTGGAAAGAATCCAAAAAAGGCAGTCATAATTAAAAACTCAGCTCTAGAGAAAAGTGACGTATAAAAAAGGGTTGAATAGGGTTTAGTTGCAGAAGACAGAAGAGGCTGAGGCAAGGCTTGACAAAGGTTTTCAGATCATATACAGCTATGAACTAGATTTACTAGATTAGTCTACAGTTTGTTACAGAAGGCAGCTAGTCTCTTCTTGATCTCAACGGTGGACAGGATGAGAAGTACTAAGCTCAAATTACTATAATGTAGATTCTGGTAAGACATTAGGAAACATGATGTGTCACGGGTGACAGCGGGTCTGTCAGCACCTTGGCACATGCTGATGAAGCAATAGATGTTGACCAGATCAAAGTATACCCCTGAGATGGACTGAAAAGAGAGGACTGAAAATGGAGGCCCTGATCCTGACAACATACTGATGCATCCTGAAGAAGCTGTCCCGTGGGAACAGAGAACACTGTCTCATGAAAACAGGAGCACTGTCTCATGAGAACAAGGACCTGTTTTGAACAAGAGTAGTTGGGAAAAACATCAACATGAGAAAAATAAGAGCAGGTGCTCGGGACTGTTGTGGGAAAGAACTGGGCTGTTTTGAGAAAGAGCAAAGTTGTTGTGAGAAAGTAGAGTTTAGAAAATGCACCTATTAGCTGTAAGAATTCTGGTGTGAAAGTTTGAACTGTCCTATCCATGTGCATTACGTGTGTTCAAAAACTGTACTTAAGGGGCTGCGCAGCAGCCCCGCTGTCCCTGCTTTTTTCTTGGAATAAACTTTGCTGGAACCTTTTTTTGTGTCGCTTTGGCCGTTACGACATTATCAGCGACAATGATGTAATCACCATCACTGGAATCTCCAAATTTGACTGTTGTACATCAGAAGCAACACAGGTTTATCAAGTGGAATTCCAATGGACAGCTGGAGACTTTATTGTCCTAGGAGAGTTTAGATGCACCTCTTACTAGGTCAGCAATTGTGAAATCAAAAAATCAAATAACTGCAACACACAATATCCAGTAATGGTTGGTTTGAAACTCTCAGCACAACAGCTGAGTTTTTCTCTGCAAAGGCTGAGCAAATCCAAGAACATGCTTACAATCCGGGCCTGATGGTGGAGATACAAGCTCATTTCTTCCCCAGAAGCATTAATATGCTATGGTGTTGAGTACATAATGTACATAAAATGTGTATAAGTGTATCTGCCAAACAGCCAGCTAAGGGCATTTTCTGAGGCTAAAGGAAGATCAGCAGAAGAAACTTTCCTGACTGTTTCTCTGATTGGCCGTGACTAACTGTCCTGGGTTACACAAAAAGTCTTTTCTCTCCAAATAAGCTTCTTTGGCTTTTTGGTGGTTTGTCTTCTCTAAAGAGACTGAACTGCTAGTGATTAATGACTCAAACATGTGACCACCTGCAGTGCCTGCCCAAGAGATTGGACTACTGGTGCTCATGGCTCAATCCACAGTGTGCTTTGCTAACAATGTGCAAGGTGGCCACCCAGGCCAGGGGCTGAAGGCATGCACATCCAACACCTCAGGGTATAAGCTGCATGTTGAAGAAGGTAAGGTAAGGAAAGAGGCAAATCCTGTCAGGTGGGGTACTGTTTCTTTTTCTTTACATGGATGACTCAGCTGCGGTAACTTCCTGGAAGATTCAGCCTGAAGGTTTTCCTCTCTTGTTCATGAGCCATAATGGACTCAGCTGCACTGATGTTAGAGACAGGTGCAACATCTTAGAAGACTCACGAAGTATCCTGTTACTCCCAGTGTTACATCATCCAGTGTAAAACTCCCTGCCCCAGGGGAGGTATCAGAGGCATTCCCATGTTCCATGTTCCTGAGCATATATAACTCTGGGCTTCAGGGCTTCCCTCATCATCTGGGGCTTACACCACCACCTCGACTGATCTGGACTGTGGCCACCGCTTTGACCAATGAACATTGAAATTGCAACAACCAAGTCTCATCACTGGATCCAGTGGACATCTTGTGGGTCCTTCCAATCACCCGGGGGTCTGCAGTCCTGCTTCAACTGCCCATACCAGCACCGCAGCCTCACTCCAGGGCCACACAAGCATCTGCCATTTCCTGCCAGCACTGACTCTCCAACCTTTCCTGCCAAATTTTCTGAGTGTGGGTGAGGAAAATCACTTGGAAGGGCAGCCATCTGGTCTCTGTCCTGTGGCCAGGTGTGTTTTCTCTGGGTGGGGGAGGCCGGCTGCCATTTTCATTTGGTCCAGTGGGCAGAGCTTGGGAAGTTTCTCCTCACCGTTTGGTTTAAACCACTTTTATCAGTATAGTTATCAGCATTCTTCTTGGTAAAGAGTTGTTTTTTTCACTCACATCTGGGCATATTTGGTCTCTCCATATATATTGGAGAAAACAGGGGTATTGAATTCAAGGGAGGAGACTTCTGTATGAGGTCTCTGCCCCTCCGAATTGTCTCAAACTGAGTCACGCTCCAGACAGTGACTCTTCACATCCATCAGAACCTCACCTCCTGCATGGCATTTGCCCACCACACACAGTTAATCAGGGTCCAGAGTCTGCTTTTAATCTCATCTCTTCCACAATTCAGACTCATTCAGCCTTACTTGTCGCTGTTAAAGTCGGGATGGGCAGAGTGACGTAGAATCTTCTTCCAAAGTAGGGACAGGATTACAAGAAGGCTGTAATCACTTTATTGTAACAGGTTGCAAACATTTATACTTTTCACATATCACACATGTCAACTTTCTATTGCTGTCTTCCATGTAAACATACATCAGGCTATACACGTCATCCTGCTATTGGTACTTTCATGTATACACACACCAGGATTGGTTGCAAACTAGTAAACGTAGCTTTTGTCGAGTCATCCTGACTTGCAGAAAGTACAGGAAGTCCATTTCTGTCTTCCATCTTCTTCCTGTCTGAAAGTTGCCCACATTCTTCTGCATGCTGTGTTGTCCTCCTTTCAGGGGTATACTGTAATCTGGTTTATGTCCACTGCTTCGTCGATAAATGCCAGGCTGCTGACAGGCTTGCTGTCAATCCCGACACTTACTGAGCTGTAATTAAGAGGTTCCTTTATTCAGGTATTTAGCATAACCTCTGGTTTACTCTTCATTCAGCAACATGAAGCCAAAGACTACATGCATCTAAAAGAAACACATTGTAAAGCACACATTGTATTAATGAACTGCCCTTCTGTGCTTATCTTATAAACACCTAGTAAGTGTGTAATAACCACTTTAATCATAACAAAGGTATTCATGGAAGACAAGCTCAGCCGTTATTCCAGGTTATCCATTGAAAATGATGTATTTGCATGTTTCTCATTTTGCACATCCGACTCTATCCAATGAAAAAACATCTTTTGTGGATATCTGTTTAACTTTTGATGGAATGCATATTTTCTGCTTGTCAGTCTAGTACCTGTTTGTCAGCCATACTCTCAAGTTTCTCATTACTTCAGAAAGGTATTACAATAATTAGACTTCATATTCTCTGTACTTTTCATATTTTTTCTATATTTTATATGTATGTCATACTGAAATTGTGCAGTCTCGAGACTATGCTTCTAACATTACTTTGCCTGAACTATTTGTAACTAATTTTTTTACAGATTTAGCAGATTGGTTTTCCTTTATCAATCTAAATATGCCTTCAGATAGCTGTTTTACTGTCTTGTCATGTATTATTTTGCCTTTATCTCTGTTTATGAGAAGATGTAAAAAACATGAAGAAATACACACTGCAGATTGTTCAAATTAATAAATCCAGTTGAAAGTCAAAGTGATCAATTCTATAACCCAAGACCATTCTTATTATATGAAGCAGAATGTTATTATTTTCACAGCATTAAAATTGTAAATTTTTTTATGTCAAGCATTTTCCAAATCCATGTTTGTAGACTTGAGTCTTCATTCTGCCAGTGCTCTATATTTAAACAAACTCTGCAATGAGTCTCTAAAATCGTGCTATTAAAAACAAACAAACAAAATAATCCAACATTTATTCTTATTTGTTTCCAGAATGCAGGGACTACCGGGCTTCTCAGATGATACCTTGAATCAAAAGCAATCTGAATGTGTTCAGAATAACCCATTTATTAAATTGACAGAACAGTTTGAAGTGCAGATTGGATTATTTGAAATACTCTTACAAAATTATGAAAGGAGGGGTTAATACCTGTTCTCAACTGAATTCTAAAAGAGAAAAATATGGTTCACAGAGCTTGTTAGCCAGATCTGTAAAAATATATGTCAATACACTCTGAAATGATTAGATGTCCTTCACTGCACGTAACAATAAGATCCCTAGGCTACAGTTGCAGCATGAGCTTAACTCAGAACTCAAGGCTGTACCCTAAAGCTCATCAACAGAGAAACATACTGCAGAGTATTTCAGTAAGAAACAGCCTTAAAATGCCAGCATGCCTATCCACCTTTGAACCAGCATTTTATAGTGGAGTTGTCTGGTTACATCACAGAAACAATAACCAAAGAGGATTACAGCACTGTAGGGGCTAAATCACATCCCTATTTGGTGTCTTCAAGCGCTACATGGCACTGGATGTTGGTGTTCCCTCAGATAGGGTTTCTCCAGTGTATCTTATGCTTCTTCACTTCTATTGTACCTATCCTACATAAAAGGTGACAATTGCCTATTGTATACATCCCTCTGGTGAACATGGTGTGCAGACAGAGTGAAGAAGCTTTTACAGTGTCTGAAAGGCAGGTAAAATGAACATCTTGGAGACTAGACCTCCCTTTTCAATGAGCATGGCCATCATGCCCACACAGAGTCCCACTGATTTTTTCAGGCACAGTTGCCTTCATCCCCTCCACCCCCAGAACAAGTTTTACCTCTTAACGTCTCATTAGGCAAATCAGTGCATAATAACTAGTACTATTGTTATTATTAAAATTCAGGGAATAAAATTGGTAAAAGCCAATAGAGGAATTTTGTTTAATTCTAGAAAGTTGTGCACTTAAATATTTACTACAAGTAAATGCGCTAAGTGGAAATTTGCCCCAAATATTTTTTCCTTCTTGGTTAGCTCGTACTGTGTCTGTCTCAGCATATGAGAGCTTATCCAGTGAATATATAGTACTAAATCTCTTTTGCAAGGAAGTTAAATACTGTCCTTGGCTTCCTTGCTCCACTACACCTGTTTTGATCCTTCCTGAAAAGACTAACCATCTCTACTGTCTTCAGGAGATCAAAATTGCAACCCAAGATACTAAACATCAGGCAGTCAATTAAATAGCAAATGTGTATCTTAAAATGTTGACTAGACAGGTTCTCTTGAGCTAAATTAGTAATTAATTAAGCCAAAATTCAGCTATTTTTTCCCTTAGGACACAAAAGCACTTGGACAAACACACAAGAAGCTCTGTCAAAAGGACTACCATTGGAAACATAAGCTATGTTGCATTCAGAGAGGGACAAGTATTTCAGGACCAATTGCTCCCTCTCTCTCTCTCTTTCCATACTTTCCCCCACCCAATCAGAAAATCAACCAGGCATCATCTTTTTTTTTTTTGCAAAAATTAAGAAAAAAAGCTCTGTGAACACTCTCAAGTGGAATGGGAATGAGAAAAGATAAAGAAGACCTTGACACTTTTTTCATTATTAAGTTCAACGAGGTTAAAAAACTTACAAACATACTAACAAGCAGCATTATATACAAAAATATATAATATTATATATATTTTAATTTTATATATATATTATATAT
This sequence comes from Lepidothrix coronata, assembly GCF_001604755.1. Lineage (NCBI taxonomy): Eukaryota > Metazoa > Chordata > Aves > Passeriformes > Pipridae > Lepidothrix > Lepidothrix coronata. The sequence goes on along the minus strand of NW_016690180.1, from coordinate 7,172,817 downwards.
ATATTATATTACCTAAGAATTATACAGCCATTTCTTAGTCCACAAACTGTAATAGCTCAGTTTTTCAAGTACTATATTATAGTGCAGCAACAAGGTCTGGGAATTAAAATCTTTGTATGATAGATTTCCACAGATGCCCTAAATCAAACTAGCACTGCAAATATTCAGGTTTTATACAGGCAAAAGGTTTACTTTTATACCTCTAGCTTTCTGGAAGGTGGTTGTAGCTCCTCCTACAAACCACCTGACCTAACTGGACACATTTTTGGACAAGCCAAATGCAGTGTTGTCAATACTTCCATGAATTTCTATTTCTCTTACAGCCCAAAATTTCTGTAGCAGTCTGAAAATCTCCACTTTTTGCCTAAAAGAACTTCCAATCCCTGTGGGTTATCCAGAATAGACTAAATGTGACCAACACAACATAGCATCTTTAAAAGCTAAGTACACAGACCCAAAGGAATATGTAGCCTAAAAACATCATTATCATTAGAACAACTTCACCTTCTGTCAAAGTACCACGAGCTAGAATTGCCTTGAAGTATGAGTTCTTTTCTGCCTGAGGCTCTCATTCTTCCCTTCAGTCTCTCCATTTCTCAGATGCTACTTTTGCAAGACATACTGGCAATGACAGCTGAGCAGCACACCATTAGAACAACCTCATCAGTTTTGCTATGAATCGGTTCAGTCTTTGAGAGAAGCATACTGCATACAAGTGCATCTGTCTGAAGCACATGAAAAAACCATGGAGTTCCTAGTACTTTATGCCAATGTTAATGTCTTACAACCACCTATGAGTCTCCAGCTCCCCTTCATGCGGTGCTCTTTTATACAGTTTGCAGGGCATCACATTGACCATTAATCAGCAGTAAAAACTGGAGCCTGCCTCAGAAGGAAGGTAAGTGTGCCCAGGTTTTCTCCTCAGTCCTGTACTGTTTCCTAAACCTCTCTTTTCAGTGTCCTCACCCATTGGACTGGTAATCATTAAGAACGACGAAAAGTTCAAAAAACTACTTACTGTTGGTGAAGAAATATGAGAATCCAGATTATTTTACCCCAAATCTGGATGTTGTATTAATTTTTTTTTTTAACCCCAGAACCAACTCTTCCTGTCTGCATTTCAGAGTAGGCATTTCAAAGGAAGGACTGAGGCTTAAGTCAAAACTATGCATGGGATGTCCCAGGCATCTGGTTAGAAATGAAAGAGCAAACCCATTTAAGTAGAAGTGTGGACATTTGGGAGGGGGAGCAGGCTTGCAATCTGCACTCCCTCCCCCAGACCACTGCTGCTGACCCCACGGGAGCCAGGCCTCTGGGGCTGTGCCTGTTGCCTTACCCTAGAGGTAGGCTCCATTCTCCAGGGCAGATGAATGGTATGTGTGGCATCACCAGCACAAGGCATGCTGGGGCACCACATGGAGGGAAGCTGGCAACTGCGTGTAGCTGCTCTTGAAGAACCTGGAAATAAGGGGGAAAAATACAGACTAAAACAAAAAAATGTACAGAAACAGGCTTCTCTTCTGTTTGCATTGGGGTGCTTGCAAACAACCAGTTCTTTTGTGAGTTTGCTACTGTTTTACTGTATTAATAAACCTTTAACAAAGTTTGAGCTCCTCCTCTTCCCATCAAGAATTTTCAAAAACCTAAACCCAACCAGATGCTCAAAGTTTGTTAGGATTAAAATGAAACCCAAGCACAGTGCAGAAAGCAACCTCTCAAGGGATGGAAAGTACGAGAAAGTCTGAACATAACAAACAAAAATATTAATGTTTCCTTATTCTTTCCTAATTGCCTAGTCTGCTCTAGAGAAAGCTAAGTGATTGAAGAGTACTTAACAAACAGCAGTCCTCTTTGAGTGGCACGCAGTGCAAGTTAAACCCTGTCAGCTCTTAAGCTAAGACTTTCTAGAACAGATCCAGAGCATTTGGATCCAAAGGGGTGTTATTCGTTTTTTGTGTAACCTGGGGAGCTCTTGGCCCCATGAGACCATAGGGTGCCTGCCTGAGAGGGTTAAACGGGGTCACTGATTTAATGTGGATTCCCAACCCAACTTGGGTCCTTTCGCAGGATTATTAAGGCAGGAGGAAAGGCAGAAGGAAGCGCAGGAGAAGAGAGGGTGGGCCACGGCTCCGTCTGCAACGCATCCCGCTCCGGGCGACCCCGCACCGGCTCTGCATCTCCGTCCCTCCCCGGCCCATGCCCCGGCTTGCGCCGGGAAAAGTCCTCTGGACATCGTCACTCTCCATCGGCCAACTCCACCCCAGGCACGTCCCGGCGCAGCCTGCCCGGCTCCCCCGCCACGGGGGCAAGGGACAGGGTCCCTCCGTTTGGCCGCGCTCCTGGGGCAGCCCCCCTCGGTCGGCCCCCTCGGGGCTGCCGTGCCGCCCGGCCCCCGCCAGCACTCACCATATTACAGATGGAGGCGATGTTTCTGACAGTCATTAGTCTAAAGGTTGCAGCGATCCCACACCGCCATCTTTATAAGGTGAAAACAGCCCCGCTCATGGTGGGAAGAGCGCAGGAAGGGATAGGGGGCGGCGGCGGCTCCTGCTCCGGGGCTGGGTAAAACCAAGAGGAGGGGACTGCACAGGCACCCTTTGTGCCCGCAGAGCAGTGAGAAGGACGGACCTTCCCGGCCTCCCTCCCCCGGGCGGGTCACCGGGAGCTTCAGCAACGCGGGGAGAGCGGCCGCATCTCCGCTCCTTCCGCCTCTGCCTCTCGCACGGTCCGCAGGGCCCCGGGCTCCCGCTGGAGCGCTCAGCCGCGTCTCTGCGCCAGCCAGCACCGCGCTAATCTCTCCCTTCCTCCTCCTCCTCCTCTTTCTCCCCTCCTGGCGGCCGCCGCTGCCGCTCGCCGCTCCATCGCAGCGCCGCGCCCGCTGATCGGCTCTGACAGCGCCGGGGAAGGAAGGGAAGGGAAGGGAAGCCGCTGCCGCTCGCCGCTCCATCGCAGCGCCGCGCCCGCTGATCGGCTCTGACAGCGCCGGGGAAGGAAGGGAAGGGAAGGGAAGTGAAGGTCAGAGGCAGTGCCCGGCGCGGGGCACCCCCGGCGGGGCGGCCGCCGCCGCAGCCAATGTGCTGCGGGGCCGAGGGGGCGCGGGGGGGGCTGCGCCTGCCGCCCCTCCGCACGGGCGCTCCGAGGGGCTCCTGGTGCCTCAGTCGCCGGGCCTGGAATGGCCACGAGGCTGCAAAACTCGGGCCTCAATGCGTACAAAATAATACCTGCAGGTAGTAGGGCGAAGGACAGGAAGGCAGAGTGCAGGCTGGAGGACATGAATGTGTGGCAGTGACGACAGCATTGTGCTTTGGGACATGCTCTCTCCACCTGATTAGAGTTACACAGGAGCCCAAGCACTTGCAAACCCCAGAACAGTAGGCTGGAATGTAATTTACTGCCCACAGTTGTTGCTTTGTATTGCCATTCATGCAGATAACATTTATCTTCACAAATGCTGCTTTGGGACCGTGTCCACACCACATGTCCTAGTGCTCACTCACAAGTTCACAACATATGGCACCGTTAATGCAATAATCTCAGTTTCCCTTCAAACACAAGCAAGTCGAGGTCCATGTCTTTCTCCAAGGTAGAGCAGAATGAATGTATTAAGTTTACACACAGGATAATAGGCACAAGGTTGTTAAATAGCTAACTTGAGGTCACACAGTAAATCTCTGAGAGAAGCAAGAACGGAGTTCAGCTAGGGGAATCCTCATCTTAGAATTCCCCTTTTCCTTAGCAATTATTGCTGTTTTCAGCAGAAGCTTAAGGCCTGTTTATTGTTCCTCTGCTATGCTGAGGTAATCACTCAAATGAAGAGAGAGAACTGCTAATGTTTCTACAGGCATCTCTGCTCTTAACAACACCTGAAGTATGGCATGCTTATGCTTGGCTATACTTTTTACTACATGATGAATATAATAACTTCAGCTTATAAGAGCTTTGCATCACAGGCTTTATTTACAGGAAACCTTCTGGAGTCAGTAATTGTATTTTTATTTCAAGAGAAGGTCTTACTAATTAGAAGATTGCTAATAAAAATCTGGCATCAGCAGTAGCATCTAAAGATAAATTCCTGCCCTAGAATAACTTTAGGTAAGTGGCCCCAATCCAGCTCCTTGTAGACAAGTGCCTACTTTATAGAAATGGTATCAAATTTGGCATTAGTTGGTCTCCTGTTGACAGCTTCAGCAAAGAAACCCAAAATACAGTCAGTTGTCATGGAGAGAGAACTTTCTTTCCTCAGTCAGTTGGATTAGTTACATTAAATCACTACAGACATTTGAAATACAGAATAGAGAAAGATTTTCAGACTTAACAGAGTGAAGTCATCAGGATCACTAAACTGCTACATAAATCCACAAATCACTACACAAAAGAGCCATCAAATAACATAACGCTGAGAAAAAAGCCAATCTTTGGTATAATCTGTTAAATTAATAATTTTACATTATATGTGTGTTTGATCCCAAGTGTTTAATTTGCTTAAAGTCAGAGGGTTGGATTACATGTAATATGACAGGTTTTCTCAGCATAGCTGTGGGAAATGGAAGTTACGCTGAAGTGTCACTTCAGGACTGGTCACCTTTGGCCTCAGTTCTGAAGCAGTCAAGGCTTGATCAGTCTCCAGTGCATTTCTAAATAGCCTGCAGAGATTGGACAGTACTGCACTGTACCTGGTTTTTAAACTGTGATTCCTTTTATTTCTGAAGCCTAATCATGTATTCTTTGCTGCAGCCAATTTATTCCAATTTACTGTAGAGAATCACACTTGCTCTCAGTGGAAAGTTATGGAGCAAATGAGTGGGTTCGAAAGGTGATTAAAAATTTAAATGAAACAAAATGCAGTGTCTAATAAAGCCATTTGCGTCACATGTATTTAAAGGTCAAGGATATTATTTCCATAATACGAACACGAGAGAAATCATACAAAGTAAGAAAAAAAAGTAAGGAAAAGGTGATATTCTTATAATTCTGCTTTCTGACTGATGCCAATTACTTGACTTCAGACTAAATTTTCAGGTCGTTTCTGTTTGTTAAAGCTTTCTTTTTTTTTTTTAACATGAAATTAAACTGCTACTAGTTAAGCAGTACTGGTTGTTGAAGGAAATATTTGTAAACACACACATCATTCTGTGAAGAATTCAGTATTGTTTTCCTTAATGGTAATATAAATACTTTAATTTAAAGGGGGACACATTTAATGTCTTATTTCTTAGGATTAATAATAAAAATAGGAAATGATATATGAGTGTTTATGTGTCAGTTTGACAAGAGTTTGGGACTGTCTTTTTTGTTCTTCAGTCACATATCAAACCAGGAAAGAAGAAAGAAACATTCAGGCTTGAAATGGACTGGTGTGTGTTTTTGTTTTCTTCTGCTGTTGTAATTTCCAAAACTAGAAACTTTATTTCTGTAGCTTTTTGAAGATAAAAAAAGTGCTAAGCAATGCAACAAATGGTACTTACAAACGTTATAGGAACTGCATGAATAAAGAACAGTGCACAATTGTTTCCACTCTAAAGCATTGCACTGTATCTTCATAACAAACAACTAACCCTGTGTTTCTTCCGAGTGTTAGACAAAGAGAAGGAAAACAAAGGACTATTTATAACCTAAGAGTGGTTATATAATTTCTGTTGAAAGGTAAAAAAAAATTCTTCTGCATTTAATTTTAGATCCATCTTGGTCTCATCTGGCTATATACTTCAGCATTTTTATTTTGCTACATAGAATAAGAATCTACTGTAAATATCCTCTTTGGCTAGCAGAGGCATGGACTTCCATAATATTTTCCATCTGACTTTCTCAGAGGACTTTGCAAGCATTCACTCAAACTTGTCAAAATATTTGATGGCATGTTAATATTAGCTTCCTTTACAAAGCAAAAAAACAGGAAGCAAAAATTTAGTGACTTGTCCAAAGTTACACTGCAAAGTTGGTAACAAATCTGGGACTAGAATATCTGCTCACTCTGTACTACAAAGAGGATATTGCATTTCCTCTCCAAAAATCTTGAAAAATTCCACAGAGGGTTCACTGATGTTTTTCTTGTAATAAGCTCAGTTCCAGAAATGGGTAATCATCAGTTGTTTTGCTGAACAAGTGTTTGGAACAGAATCAAACTTAGGATATATTTCCAGCCAATTAAAAGACCATTTCAATTGAAAAGGCAGTTAAAACAACACTAAGGTTTTCTGCAAGATTGGAAAATATATAATAAGCATTAAAAGATAATTCAAATATCAGAAATACTTTCAGTGCTGACAATGTAGCTTTAGAATTTTAAAATTTTTTTTAATATATATTTTGTATCTCATTTTAAATTATGTTCTACTAAAAATAGCAATATATCTTTAATAGGATGGCAAATATGTAGACACAAGCACGAGGGAGGATTTTCCATGAAGCTTGGCCCCCACTGCAGAACAGACTGGGAGCTTTAGTACTTGCAGTCCATGGATTGAGTCTGTAGTGCATGGCTTGTAGCAGGTCCATGGAAACTACTCCATTTGCACCTGAAATTCTAAAGGTAAGAGGGAGCTGTAGTCCATGAAAAATTCATGGAAATCCACAGAAGATGTGGGGAGTCTACAACCAAAAAAGCAACACAACTTTGGAATCACTATTCTTCTTTAAGACTGTTATCTTCGAAGCAATCTCTAACCAATATTTTCAAATTATCTGAGAAAATATTGCTCTTAATTGAAAATACTGTAAAGCTTCATATTTTGGTGACAGCATGACTTGTTGGGATTCTAAAGATAAAGCACAGCAAATAAAACTTTGCATTAAATTGATCTCTGAATCTTGCTTATCTTTTTTGCTAGTGAAAACATTATACTAGTTGACAAATCCACATCTGCCTCTTGCTAGGACAGTAATTTACTCTACATAGAGGGTTTAGAAAAGGACAGACAGGTCAGATAGCCTCTGCATTCCTCCTCTTGAAGTTATGCCACTATCAGACACAAAAGTAAGCTTCATGGAACCAGAGAGAAGGCAAACAATGCAAAGTTTGTATGGGGAAGACAGAAGAAAGCTTGTACAGGGCAAGAAAAAGGTGTAGGATTACGTGAATGATTAAAATGCTCACCTGGCATGGATACTGATCACTGGTTTGCTGTGCTAACAGAAGTGTCAGTTTACATTCTGTACTGGAAAAGAAGAAACTAAACTTGACATAAATCCCACTGACACAAATGGTAAAAATTTAAAGGTTGAATACCATTTTTTTTTTTTGCTACATTACAAAAAAGTACTAATCTGATTCAGGTATCTGACTGTACAAAATGGTCGTTGCAGAGAACCCCACTTGAAACAACCTTGAACTATGTGTCTCACAAATTCATCTCCAGAGACTGATTTACCTGGAGTCCTGAGACAACTTTTGAATCCTGACCTCCCGACAATAAAGGGCACAGGGACTACAACTGCAACAATGTTTCTAGTATCAAGAATTAGACAGAAGTAACTAGACGCTGTAAGAAACAATTTCTAGAACCATCCCTTGGTTGCAACTATGTGACTGTTTGTTTCAGGATGAATCATGTTGGTTTAGATCTGCTGAGGGTAGTTTAAATGCAGGGTCCGGATTAAAGATAGTGGGCCGTCTGTTACTTTCTTTCCACACACTTAGAGGAGCTGTGCTGATAGGAACTCTGTGTGAGCCACGACATCTTGGTTTCTCACCAAGACAGGAATCTATGAATTATCATCAATATATACACCTTTTCCAGCAATACATACACTTTTTTGTGAAGCAGGGACTTTCATTCAATTTGGTTTGGACAAGGCTCTGAGGCACACAGTGTGATTCTTGGGGTGTTCTGCGCAAGGTCAGGGGTTGGACTTGATGATCCTGATGGGTCCTTTCCAATTCAGTATATTCTATCATTCTATATGAAGTCTCTGTGTTACAAATTACTAATTCCCAGTTCATGCTCATCTGCTCATACTCACCCCAAGCCCTCTCAGCAGCATCCCCAGCCAGGCAGCCCATTTTAGCTGGGGCAGAGCAGCAGTCCTCTGCACCCACGCTGAGCGCTGCCTTGCAGGACAGGCCTGGTGCCACCGTGTCACCCGTGACCTGCAGCCCCGGAGAGAGCTGCTTCTGCTCTGACAGGGGCATTAGCGAGGCTCGAGGCTTTACCTCGCCATCCTCACAGACAGCTCTTAAGCCTCCTAAGCAGGGCTTAGACGGGAGTTTAGACAGAGATCAGCCGTATTTATTGCCTCAAAACCGCTACACAGCTGCTACTTCTCACCGAACACGCTTTTGTTTTCCTGTGCTAAGAGACCTCCGAGCACGCAGAGCTCGGCCCGGGCAGGGGCGGACGATCACGTCCCGACGAAAGCCCCGTTATGACCCGTTAGGGCTTCGCCCGACTGAGCGCCGTGGGGAGCGCGGCTGAGCGACCGGAGCGCTCCTCGCAGAGGCGGAAGCGGGCGGCCCCCTCACCCCGCCCCCGCGGGGCGCTCTGCCCTCGGGGGCTCCGAGCTGCGGCTTCACCGGCGCCGCCCCGCGGCGCGCGGGGTCACGCGCGTCGGCCCCGCCAATAGACCGCGGAGGTGTGCGCCGCGCGGGGTCTCGCGGGAGCGCGGGGCGATATTTAAGGCCACGTGGGGAGCGGCGCTTTCTCTTTCCGTGCAGGCCTCCGGCGCGGTAAGGCCGCGATGGCCGCTCGCTCCGCAAGGACGGGCTGGGGGAGGGGAGCAGGCGGGTGCGGGACCTGCACCACCTTCCCTTCACATCTTGCCCTCTCGGAGCTTGGCAGTGCTCCGGCGAGTCAACACAGGGGGATAGAGCAGCTCTCCCTCACAAAAACCCAGTGCGGAGCCCTCCTCTCCGCCCTGCATCCTGTCGTGAGGCACAAGCGGCCCCTCTCTCCCTCTCCGCGGCCCCCTCACTGTCCCAGGCTGACGCTTCTCTCCCTCCGCAGTGTGTCCCGAGGTACCGGCGAGTCCTTACAATGTCCCCGGCGGGCAGGAGGCCGGGCGCGGCGGATCTGGGCCCGGGGAAGCGCTGGAGGTGTGTGGCCACGCATTTGGACGCCCATGGGTGAGCGGCACACGGACCTCATCCGCTCTCCTGCAGCCTCGGGTTGGTTAGAAAAGGCTTCTGACCTCAATAGGCTTTATATCCCGACGCTTTTTAAAGACAAACTTATTTATGGGGATGCTGCCCTGTATCTCTGAGACAAGAAAGTGTTTGTGTGCATTTGCACCCTTCTGTTCTTTGAATTGCAGGTATTGAGCTGCACAAACCCTGAATCTGAATTCACTGGAGTGGTTTTGTATTTTTATAGGGTGCATCAAGAATATTACACTTAGACTCTGCAGTGTTTAGAGTATTAAATGCTGTAGGCACTTAGACTCTAATGATAATGGCTTCAAACAAAGAAGTCCCTGATTGCTTGGGCTTTCTTTCCAGTCTTCTAGTGCATCTGTAACAGTGTCTTTTGATACCTCTTGGTTGAGCTCTGCGTATAACTTGTTACAAGCTGTGTATATATTTGTAAGTAGACACAGGGTAGCAATGAATTTGCTGTTGAAGACAGTCTACTCTGGACATTTATAGCCTCGGGGTAGTGTCAGCACAAAAAGGAATTTGGGCTTAATAAATTTTCCATTGTTTCTGATTAGTAGTATATTTTAAAAGATATTAAAAATACATTTTATGTATTTTGAACAGGCTAATGAAAACAACTTGGCAGATTAAAAAACTGATTACGTTTGATTTGATAATAAGCTTCATGTAAACAACCTCTGCAACTTGGTAAAAAGTTACTGTAAAAGTCTAACCCAACATAGTAGCAACTCCGTATAATGTGGCTTTGAGAAAGTGTAATTAAACACTAATAATTTTACTATAATCTTATTAAGTTTTTTTGTGTGTTGTTTAGAGGCCCGACTTAGCAACGTCATGCAAGAAATATTCTAGACATGGATAATCAGACCTAAATGTGAAGCAATGCTCAGGGCTTCTTAGGAATAAATAATACCTTCTACTGGAAGGTAAGTGTGCTCTAGTTTAATGACAATTGCAGATAATTTTAAATCTTGCTCTTTGATAATTCACAAATTTCAAGCAAATTGTATTATCTCTTTTGAGTAAATGGTAAATTCAGATCATCTTAGTTAATAAGAAACCAATATAATATAGTGTAATCTACTCCCCTTTTATGCTTTGCCCTCTTAAGTCTGGCAGTGTCTTAAGTGGCCAACACAGAGGGGTATAACAGTTCTCCTGCAAACCCAGAGGTGAGGTTGAAACCCTTCTTTGGATCATGCTTGGGAGGAACACATTTATGAAACTACTAAACTTCATGAAGCTACTAAATCAACTTTATTAATAGCTTGTAGAAAGATTTTGAAATGTATTTGGTTATATTATCTGAGTCTTAATATCAATTTTGTGTAAATCTTTTTCAGGTTTCTCAATCTGTTTCTTTGTGAACCTATGCAATGAATGTCTTGAATGAAGAGTTTCTTGTAAATTGTTTGGTCTCCAGGTATGTAATGTGAAAAGGATTATCAGATGTTAGTGAATGCATTGCCTTCTATAGCTAAAGGAGTTTTAATTTATTCCTCACTGGAAAACAAAACAAAATAGTTTGAACTAATGGAAAACCTGTGTGGTAACTGTTAAAACTTTATATAGATTTAGCCAATCTAAATAGCAAAAAAATCTAAGGAAAGCTTTGGGTAGTTATTGGATGTATTTATTCTAATAAGGCTGGTCCTCTGGAACGGAATCCGTACTAATGGTATGTGAAAAGAAAATCCCTTCCTGTACAAAGGAAGTAATTTGTATTGAAAAATTGCTCTGACTTAAAAGTTAGTGTCATGTAGAAGGTTCATATAGCTCAACCTTAGGGCAGTCACCCCTTTCCTGTGTGCATGATGCCAACTGCAAATTAAATAGAACTTCTTTTACAGGGAGGAAACTAGAATGTGCCAGGGACTTGAACTGATATTAAACCTCAGCTTGTGATCTTCTGAATGGCTGATTTCTGACTTCATATGTGATGACTCCACTTATCACCTTCAATGTATCATCTTGGAAGTGGAATTGAGATAAGCAATGTCTAAAACTACATGTCTTCAATGATCATATTTAAACAGGAACTTTACCATTTGTTAAAACAGGTTTCTTAACAAAAACTTTTGTAATTTATTACTGTCTTTGTGGAACAATTGAAATAAAATGTGAGTATGCTACCAGAAGTCTGTGTGTTCTGAAGGTTTCGTGTTGAGGTACTTCCTGTGTGAAGGCTTTGTTTCATGGATGTAAGCACTTTTGTGCTGCCACACAGAAATATTCTCTTGCTGTGTGCAAACTTGATAAGATTAATCTTAAATTTACAAATCCATTGAAAGTGGCCCTCAGTATTTTATTCTTAATGTCTGGGTTTTCTGAATTATTTTATAACACGAAAGCACTAAGATCAACCAACCAACTCCTGAGTTATTTCATTAGGCTGGATGTGTTACATGTTCTCTACAAAAGGATTATCTCAAGCTGTAAAGAACAAGTTAGCAAGAATCCCATTACTTGCATATTTTAAATGAGCAAAAAGGAAAATGTTGCAGTATTCCACGTAAAGCACAATCAGCGGGAAAGTCCTTGAAGAGCAAGTTCAATATTGTTGACCAATTGGAAGCTTGTATTTCAGTTGCTTATGCCTCAGTAAACATTAAAAACATTTTCCTCAGTGGTAGGTCTTTACGTAAAATGATTAAATGCTTTGTATTACTAGCCAATTTTCCTTAGAATGCACAAGCAAAAATACAAAATACAGTCAGAAGTAGCTGTCAGGTGCTCCCCACTGCCTACACAGGAAAGTGAGTTAGTGTGGATTTAGGACCAAACATGTATATGTATACACACACAGAGTCAGATTTATCCCCCATTGAGTTGTTATCTTTATGTAAACATGCACTGAAGAGTGAGTAGTGATTTCCTCTGTTAGTGGCCTGCTAGGCTTACTTAAGTCTGCTTCTTTTTCTCTGGACTTGCATTTTATTAAAAGACAAAACTGAATTTGAAGGGTATACGGGAGCATTTTCTCTTCATTATATTAAACCTGTCTGACAACTGTCTAGATCCTACTATGAGAAACAATGAATCATTTTCCTGCAAGTCTTGTGAGTTGTTATATAGACCTGCGTCCCCTGCAGTCATGCTCAAGGACTAGGTTTTAGTCTATTTGGTCTTGCGTTATGTGATTGTGGTTTTATATCTGCCCTGTACGGGACTTCTAAATATTGCTTCTCTCAGGTTCAACATTAATTGATAGTATTCAGGATAGACTAATTTTTAAATGTTCATTCTTGTTTTCCTTAACCAGTAAGTTTGTTTACATTTGATAGTTTGGCATGATGTTTTCAGTGAGCTGCCTACACTTCCAGAACTTTCTGAAGGAATCAGAAGCTATCTTAAAATTAGGGTTGGAAATCCTTTCCAGATTTATTTGGCATGCATTAAGTGGCATTAAATTCCATCTTCTGCTCTGTCCACAAGGATCTTGTCAGAATTGAAATCTTTTGGGATCTGCAGCCAGCGTTCTGCTTTTTTTTGATGCTAAAACCAAAAAAATATGCCCTTGAAGGACCTATCTGAAGCCTGAAAATAATGCTGCTTTGAGTCATGCTCTGTGCTTAGGTGCTGACTCCTTCAGGGACTTGTCAAGATTTTTTGAGACATTACTATTCTTCAACTTCCTGCTGTGCAGTTGGTGATAAAAAGTACTATTAAATCCTAATGACTTGGTCCTTATTCACAATCTTTTTTCTAAAATGTTTCAAGCAGGTCCTTGTTCATTCATTCCTAGTCATTAAAAGCTTTTGGGAGGGAAGCTGTGNCAGAAACAAATAATTAATTTGACTTTTGTGATGCCACCTTCAAATTCTCAAAGGCTCCTTTCATACTTGTTTTTTTCTTGGACTTGCAAATTCCTTTGCGGACTTCCTGTTTCTGATCAATTTGGAGAGATTTAATGTTCTTTTATCATTATGCTACTTAAGCATTTCTGCTGCTTCAATATCCTACAAATTTAAGCTGGGTTATTACTTTTTGGTTTGATTTGGCATGACTTGCAGTGTCTGAAAGACAGCTGCACTGTGGAACATGTTCTTAGTTTGGGAGTGTGAAATACGTGTTTTTGTGTGTTATATTTTGCCCATGAGACTGTCTTTAAGCAACATTTTATCTGTTTAGCTAAACTGCACCCTTTTTGGCTGATAGTTGCTGGTAGTGTTAAATAGTTTCATTGCTCACTACTTTCTTTCTCTTTTTTTTCTCCCTTTCTTAAAAGGAGAAATTTATTTTAAATTCCAAGAAGTTCAAGATAAAAATGTTTTAGGATCTACTTCTTTCCATCACTGACAGATGAAGTTTTGTTTTGTGTCAGTCTGTCTGATACAGAAGATAAGCTTTTTCACATTAGTGGCTTACACAGTGTACTGGCAATATGGTGTACAAGTTTTCCAACAGAATTGCTGTGTCAGTGAAGACCTAATTTGCTGCAGCTTTTAATAAAATATCCACATGCCACTAAGTGATGATGTTGCATGTAAGGTCCAGTCTTTGCTGTTCTCTCCTTATGACATACCTCGTCAGAAAGGCTGATGGAGAGAGAGACAATCCATTCCAGACATGATCAACTATTTTGATTTCACACAGCACAAATGGATTAAGTTTAGTGGTTTTAGTACATCTGGAGAGAGATCAAGACTGAAATAAAGTATATTTGGGACTCAATAGTGAGCACTTAATATTTCACTTATCTTGTTCTTCAGGTAACTAGGCAATCTTTAGGCATTATTCATTAAAAACTGAATTGGTTTAATGCAAAATCCAAGCAGAGATTGTATTTTCAATTAAAGAAGTATCAAGTTATTTCATGTATTTATAGGTCTTATGATTTTTTACATTTGACTTTGTTATCACTCGGGGCCATTACTCTATGCTGAAGGCTCATTTTGAAGAAACACTGGTTGGAACAATAAATCACTTGAGAGTACTTTGTTCTAAAACTTCTCATGAGTAGTTATAAGAAATCTCACCTCAATTAACTTTGGCTTGTTCCTTTTCCATCTACAGGCTTTTTGAAATATGAATACATCAGTTCAGGCATCACTCACCTAATTAAATTTATGATATATCGTGTTAAAGTAGTGAAGCAAAACAAAGGGATTAGTATTAGTGTAGGTATTTTAAGTATGTCTAAAACTGATAACTGTTGGTGTAAATTCACCCTGACCACTGCCTTGGGGGACTGTATGCTTGGGGCTGCCCAGTTCACTAAGAAACCTGGTTTGTATCAATGCTATTCTCTAAATAGAGTTATAACATTGCAATTTTCCCTTTTGTTTCTCATTGGAAAAGTGAAGGCTAATAGAAGAAAAAAAGCCAGGTTTGCCTGAGAATAGTCAAGGGCTACCTGGTTGTCTTACAGCATCACAGATTTTTGTCATCTAGCCTTGTTACAGGCTAAATGACATGAACTCAGATCCTGCCATTTTATAGAGTTTTGTATGTATGGTTTGTACAACGGATCATATGAGAGTTTGAGGGGAAATAAAGATGGACGAGATCTATAATATAGCTTTTAATCTGTACATTTCTGTTTATTCTGGTTATTGACAGCAAATTTAGGAATGCTGCTTTGGCTTTTCATTGACTAAATCTGCAAGAATGTTAAATATTAATCAAGACCAAAGACTGTCAGACAGAAGGGGGGGTATTTACATATCTATGGTTTTATTCCATGTTCTAGCAGACAGTTGAAAAGCATGATATCTCCTATTTCACTTCCTTTTGGTAAGTAGTTACAGCTGATGAGACTCAGTGATCAAAGGAATGAAAATAAAAAAAAAACCTGAAAAATGAAATGTACTTAGGGAGTAACGTGCTTAGCCCTATACTGTTTTCGTTACACAGGGCTACATGCAACAATATTTTATTATATTCTGTGCAAGGGTCTGGCAAGACATAAAAATGCTTATTCCCTTTTTTTTTTAATTGGGAACAGTTGTTGGGAGACCACCTTGAAAGTCTAGAATACCCTAAGAGTTTTAGTTCTGAGGAGGTTGACAATACCAGAACCTGTGTGATTTCTATTTAGTAACACAGATTTGTGATCTCTGGAGTTTGTATTGCAATGCTTTTAATAATCCAAAGTTTGGATGCAGATATTAATTTATATTAGAGTTTATGACTATGATTCTTTATGTCCTTACATTAATAAGTCATACTTACTGATCTTCAGTAGGAAGGGTGGAGATAGTAATAATGGCTGCTTGTTGTCTGAGCTAATCTTTTGAGTTTATGGTTAGTTACCTGCATCTTCCTTATTTTTACTCATGCTTTCCCATAATGTTACAGCCATATCTGACATTCTAGAGCTCTTGGAAAGAGCAAAATAGGGTGAGAATACAGGCTGAATGCACTTGTACCTAAGAAACAATGTGTGTGCATCTTGAGTATTTTGGTTTAGATCAATGCAGGCAGATGTTTCCTACCAAACTACAGTTTATGAGATGGAAAAATCCTATATTTGTGGTTGTGATGTCTCAGCTCTAAATAAGCCACATTTTTTTTAAACTTTCTACTTTCAGTTTCAAATGCAACTCTCACTGGATTTTTCTACACATCGATACTTTTACTTACCTCGGTAAAGGTGAACTGACATTCATTGCTGCAAAGATGACCTTTTCTGTTCAGTGGATTTTGATGCAAGGCTCAGAGATTTCCTCCTATGCCCTGATAATTAAGTTCTACAGCTTTGACTCAATGCATAAATAATGAACACTACAGTACTGAAAATACTCATACTTTTTCAGATAGGAAAGTATAGAAGCTGTCAACAATGACTTGCCATCTTCAGATTGTACTGTATGTGTTTACTGTAACACACAAAAGTTATTTAACTGAGAACTCTAGTATGTGTATTTCAACTTAAATATACTTTATTAAAATCCCGAGCAGGAGTAACTGGAAATAGGCAGAGGTCTAGGAAGAGCAGTGTGTGTAAGACCAGGGGATGAAAAAGATGCTAGGACTTTCTGCTTTTAGCACTACCTGGATTTGGAGACAATAGGTCATGCAGATCTCTAGTTTATTTAGTGTGGTAGCAAGTGAGGTCGTTTTATTTCCTTCTCAGTGGTATATTGCACACCAAAGCAGAGGTGGTATGTGGCCTATGATTCAGAGTGCTTTTCAGACTTTCTTCTGCTAAGTGAAGACTCATGCAATTTGGAAAGTGAAAGAAAATCAGTAGCAGTTCTGCAGGAAGAAAATCTCTGCAAGCTACTCAAAAAGGCTGCTTACTGTAATGTTCTCAGGATTTTAGTAATGGATCCTATCAGGCTCATCATTTCAGGGTTTTTTTCTTCTGAAGTGTAAACATAAAATACGCACAACATACTTTACTGGTAAAGTAACCAGGACGAAATAAAGCCAAGTACACCACACAGATGGATGCAGTGTTTCCAGAAATAATGTTTTCTCTTCCACATACCCAGACCAAAGGTACTGATTTCAGGTCCAGTATAGCACAAGGTTTTTAGAGTTGCTGATGTGCTGTGACATACCATGATTTTTTTTTCCACATATCCATATGTTTCCTCAAAAAACCTGCTGTAGACCTTGCTGTTTAAATTTGGAGATAGCTTATGGCCTCTCCGTCCTCTGTTGTGTGGCACAAAAGAAAAAAAAAGACAAAAAGAAATAAGCAGAAGATAATAAAAAACCCCTTTTGCTGCTGTACAAGAAATCTGGGATTTTCATCTAGTCATACTCCTGCTATCAAGAAAAGCTGGAAAGAGAAAAAAGGTATAATAATAGAACTCATATGTGTGCAATAAAATTTTAACTCCGTCATGTGTTTTTATAATAATAGTAAGGTGAAAATTATTAAAGAGTATCCCCAATAACTATAAGATGACACTAAGTCCCTCTCAGATTCAAGCTGCTTCTTACACTGCATAATGAGTACAATTATTAGAAGGCATATCAGCCACATTCCTTTCAGTTGTTCATAACTCCTTGTTCGTGTATCATTGATGGCAGAGCTTAAATGATTCTTGGCCTTATGCAAAAAGTTGCTACCAGGTCAGTGTTTTCATATTATCTCATTGTAGGGAGAGCAACCCAGGTTTGGGTACCTTAACTGTAGGTCATCTTTTCTTTATAGTGTTGTAGACGTAATAATGTGGTCTGATTCCCACCTGTGTCATATTAAGGCTGAGAAGTCTCACTGATCTGAGCTAGGTCCCATCTGCCCTCTTGGTCTGAGATGGAAAATGATGGTTCCAACTGCTGGGGCTCCTCTCCAGCACTGTTTTACCACGTGTTAGCTAAAGGAAGCTAATTACACAAATAAGTAACAGGGTGACTTTTTTACCGCTACTGGGATGCTGTTCCTCCGGTTTTTCTCCCTAACTTATGTTTTATTGCTGTATCTGTTTTGATTCACAGTATTTCACCTGCTCTCACCAAACTTGACATGAGACCTTTCAGTGTGTCAATTTACTGTGAGTCAAAGCAGAACGAACATCACAAGGTACTTCTATAGGTTGGTCCTACTAAGCTCTATGTCAGATTCCTCAGGTTGCCATGTTCTTTCCAGGCTCCTCAGGCTCCCTCTGCAGGAGCCACGATTTTCACTTCTTGTGGAGCTTCCTCCCTTTAACTAATTTGTGAACACTCAATAGATTTATTATACTATTCAAATTTTGCTGTTACTGTGTCTCAGAAGTTCTGAACAAAAAAACCACCCTCTTAAATGGACAGAATATGGAGACGCAACTGCTTTTAATAAATGCTATGTGATATGTGTGTGTGATTTGAAAGAATTACAAAATTAGACAGGTTAAACAAAGCAAACACAAGTTAAAGATATGGAAAAATATTAGTTCTGCCTTGTAGCTATCTCCATAACAGATCAATACTTACAATTACAGAGTATTAAGCTGATATTTAAAAATCACAAAAATTTCTGTTTTTCTTTCTTGCATGTCTACAGGCAGCATATTTTAGTGGTGAGCAGGAAGAGAAAAATTTCTGCCATTGTCATATCTCTGTAATACTTTGCCATATTTTAGAAGTGAGCAGGAATGAAAAATTACTGCCATTGTCATACTTCTGTAATTAAGTTAGCTTATCACTATATACTGTGTAGTCCACAACTTTTATAAACTCTTTTCTTGAACTTCTTGTTAACTTCTTTGGAAATTGCTAGGGAAAAGAAAGCATGCCAAGAATTCATCATAAAGCCATGACAGTCTGAGTATTTGTATTTATGCTATTAGAGAGGGACTGATGGTTTTCCTTCATGACTAGAATTATGACAACTGAATGCATTTTCGGTTATCAGATGAGACCTCTCTCTACATATTTGAATATAGGGTTTAGATATGAAATTAAAAGGTAAAGAAAAATAGTGAATGTATTACATGCCTTCTTAAATATCCCATGTATCTGAAACTGCTTCACAACACTGTAAGTTACTGTGTTGCTGTTCACTTCAGGAACCGTAAGCAGAACCAGCATTTCTTACTTAGTTAGTAACAGATCCCGTTGGACAGGACTTGATTTTATGAGGAAGAAAATATAGATAGGGTACTACCACTGTTTAATGTTGTGGGGTTTTTTAGAAAATTGTTGCATTTTTATATTAACTAAGTGAAGATGTCATTCCATGTAAACTGTAGAATGATGGAAGAGCTGCTCTCCTAGCTCTCTCTCGCTTAAGGCTATCAATTATAATTTGAAAAGGCTGCTCGAATCTAATTTTAAAACTTCCAAAAATAAGGTGTGCGCACTTAGTTGGAGATCACTAGGACCTGTAAGATACTAACGCAAATGTGGAGTAGGTCTTCAGTCAATTTCACCAAAATTCAATTAAAACATGCTTGTTTACTTCAGCAGAGACTCAGGCCTCCCCTCCCCTCTATGACCCTTAGTTATCTTTCTGAAGTTAACCTAATGTCTAAAATTATTTGAGGTACTGTCCTCACTCTTGCCTTTTTCTTATTTCAGTAGCTCACCTCACCATTCCTGCTCTGTACTGTGCTACCAGGTGCCTAGGTCTAAAGTTATATAAAGTCAAGTTATTTATACCATTTTTCACTAATCCTCATGCTGTTAACCTGAACTCATCTTTGATCTTCTTCAGCAGGGTGTCACAAGTTTCTAGCTTGACTCATACAGTTTCTCATGTTCTAACTTTTTTTTGCTTTATGACTTATAATCTTTATTCTTCCACGTAAGTGATCTGTCCTTCCATTCTAACTTCTGCACTTTAATTGTGAATTATTTCTATTTCATCACTTTTTGGTTTTTTCAGAGTAATTGTATTATTACTGCATCTACCTTAAGGTTATTTAGCATCTTCCCAATATTTTGTCCATGTTTGTGTGAGCACAGAGAGAAAAAATGCCTTGCAATTTGTAATTAGAGTCTTTAAAGTAATTACAGGCTGTGACTTGTTTTTATTCAGTTGGATTTTTATATAGTTTATATATGTTTTTATTGCCTTGACATTTGAGTACAAGTTGGACTGCTTGTGAGGGTCTCACATAAAATTCACTAGTGCAAAATGCTGTTGCCATTTTCTTGTGGAAAGATAAATCAGAACTGAATGTTTCTTGCATTAAAATGGGGTGGAGAGGAATTGTTTTTCCTTCCAAGTAACTTATTTTCAGTTGTCAGATTTCAAAGCTCTAAGTAAGAATATCATATGGATCATTTCTTTGCTTATATTTCCAGCTGTCTTTCATGTGGTGATTTACTTTCAGACATGCCTGGCTTGTGTCAAGACAGAACACAAACCACAGTAAAACTGTAGAGTCTGGCAGAATTTCTTATGGTGGAGTCTATAAATTGCATGTTTTGCAATAATTAAAAATAAAGATTTTTAGGGTAGGGTTTTTCAGAAGTATTCAGAACTGGATTCTTTCCAGTCTTTCTGAAGAGTTTTACTGTTTATGTCAATAGAGCAAAATTTGGCCAGTGCTGAATAGTTTGAAAAGCCCTCTGCTTGTACTAAAATGAAAATCTCTGGTATTCCTTAATCTCTTCAGGTGGCAGGGTGTGTTTTCTTTGGCCAGGTAATTTGGATTGGCCACACAGAAACCCTTGTAATGTGATTCTGTACTTATATCATGAAGTCAAGAGGAAAAAACAATTTATTACCCTGTAGGCGCTGAAGGAGATATAGAATCCATAGACATAGTTGTAGACTTTCTAGAAGTCTTAGTTCATGTCCTATGTATCATCAAATACATTAGAAAACATAAGTAGTCTCACAAATATGAACTATTTTAAAAGGCAGAAGCTTGATTTGAGGAAATTTTGTTACTTGCAAGGCAGTTCTTTTAAGAACCTGAGCTAGTCGTGTGTAATAATTAACTGCTTGATTGAATACAGCTCTAAAGGTAGAGTTATTATTGACAGTTCATACCCATAGTCTGTAACACACTATAGGGCCAACAGGTAAATCAAAACAATCACTTAGATAAAGATTTTTAGGAAAAAAATAGTTTCATACAGAGAATGCTATGGAAGACTCAGTCTAGAATACAAGGACAGTCTCAGATTTTCATGTGCATGCCTTAGTGTCATTGTGGTAGCGTTACTGGGGCAAAAGAAAATCCTATTTAAACAACATATAATGAATTGCAATCAGAAGCTAGATAGAGCATAGAGTTAAAATTATGAAACAAATCTACTTACAAAATAATAGGTTGAGGGAGGACCATGAGATGAGTGACAAAGAGTTTATGGCCATCACCTACAACAGTGATGTAATTTGTATTTTAGTTTGAAACTGGAAAGCTTCTACAAATTTGATTTAAGTTTTTTGGCTTGGACTGAAGACAGTGTAGATATGGTTGTGTGAATGGTTCCAAAAAAACAAAAGCAGAAAGGGAAGATGAAGTGGTTTGTGTTTCATACGTTGTTCAGAAACTTTGAGAGTTCAGTTTGGTTGCTCTGATTTGGATCAATTCAATAAATGCTATTAGAAGTAGTTCAATAAACTCTATTAAATGAACGTCTCTAGTATGGGAAATGCATTTCATCAGTCCCTTAAAAACACTAACTAAAGGGGGAAAAAAATCAAAACCCCTGCTAAAGAGATGCTAAATATTGTTTGTGACAACATAAGCTTAGTGGTCTTTCCACCAACGAAGTGTTGATGTATAATGACTTAGAAAATCTAAGTCAAAATGAGAATTAGTTGATGTTTGAAACTTATCTAGAGCTGATATAAATTTGGCAAGAACAGAACAAAACATAGAACAAAATATAGACATTTTGTGAAATTGAGTACGTCTAGTCTGCATTGGAGCTAAATTAATTTTTCTTCTTGTTTGATAATTTTTATAGCAAAACCAGAAACATTTCACAAACCTCTCACATTTCTGGTCTATAACGTAGCAAGAGGTGGGATATTCAGTACAAGTCATTGGCTATCACTGTCTTTAGATTGATAGTTTATGAGTCTGAAATATACTTTTTTCAAAATCATTATCTACTAAAATGTCTAAACCACAAACTATATGATTAAGTATATTACATAACAACTCAGTAATGTTGCTCTAAAAGCTCACTTGACCTTTTTAATCCTGTATAATTTTTCCCCCCAAAACTGTTTGCAGGCAGCTTGTTCAGAAAATGAGTTATTCATTTAGGTAATTGTTGCTAATAGAGCTGAAAAAAACAAGGGTGATCACCTCTGCTTCCTAGAAAAGCAGTGTGCAAATTCAGCAAAATTATCTTTGAGTTTTCAAAAGCAATCTGTTGTATTGACTGTGTTATTTCTGTGCTTACCTAACTAGAAACAGAGCCATTCGAGATCAGAGACTCTTGGCTCCTTGTTCAGCTATAGCTCTACTGAAGCCAGTGCTTGGAGGAGGAGTAACCCCATTTGCCTTCTGCTTTTGATTCCAAGCTGTTTGGAGCAGGTTTGCTTATGTAAAGATGCATGTGGAAGGGATCTGCACTCAGTATGGATGGCTACCCAAGAGTAACCCAAAACAAAGTAGAGGACTCAGTCAAGAATGTGGGTCTCAGCAGGCCCAGCTTCTGTGGGGCATTATGTCTTCAGGAAAGAGTTAGGGAGTGAGGAGGGGAGGTAATGGAAACGGATGGGGCCTCATTATAATCGCATACCTGTGAAAGTATGCTCTCAGACACTTGTAGAACAAGAGAAAGGTATAGTTCCCCCACTCAGGAGTTCATTTTTTGTTCTCTCCCTGTAGATGCAAATCTACAAGTGAGCCAAAAGGGATGTGATCTGTGCAGTGTAAAAAAAATCTACTGTAATTTATATAGAATCAGTCCTTCTTGTGGTAGCAGAGAGGAACATGTTAAATAAACCTATAAGGAACACCATAAAATTGCATTTCGACTTCTTGCAGTACACAAATTAACCTGCTTATACCTAATTTTGTGGAGAAGTTTGTGCCATGGAATCTGGATATATCCTAAAGGACCTGGTTCTCTACAGTGCTGGGCATTCAGCAGAAGTGCAGGATGTATAGTATTAAGTATTTTATCACAATGATAATTTTGATCTTCTGCAACCTTTAAGTAGCTGGAATTGTGTGTAAAGCAATAGGAGCAAATATGTCTCCCTATTATACTTCTATAAATAACTGATTTTACAGTATTGAGAAAATTAATTCCTTCTTGTGTTATCCATTATCTCATACCCTCTGTAGCACAGCCAGACACCTTGGCTACCTGACAACAGTGTGATTTTGTTTAAAGAAGTACGTGTGACCCATTTATTCAGGGCATCTTCACTGTTAGGTTCTCTGTACAGGGCAACAGAGATGCTTTTTCCACAGTGATAGTTTATAGCAGGTTTCTCTTATCCACGGTAACATGAAAGAAGCTTTCTTAAGTCCCAGAAATTATAAAATTCTAGTGAAGTGTTACATACAGACTTCTGAAACTGAATGAATTGTAACAGAAAGGCTTTTTGTCTTGTGAAAGAAGTGTTGGTGTATTAAATCTAGGGTATTTTGTATAATGCAGAGACTTTGCCTTGTTCAGTTTCAACACTTAAATCCTGAGTTGGCCTGAAAGAATGAAAACCAAAACAAAACGAGTGACAAAATGCTGAACCATACTATTGAAAAAAAACCCACTGCATTGTATTATCAACAAAGTGTGTGTGTGTGTGTGGGGGGAAACCCCAAATTACTCTAAATTATTATGAAATTACTTTTTGAAATCTAGGTTTCACTTTTTCAGTTTTGAAAATCTCACACACAGCAAGGGAACAAGGGAAGAAAATTATCCAGAGGGTTGCATGAAGGTTTCCGTGAGGTCGTGTGGGGTCCAAATCCACTGTTAAAACAACTAAGGTTAATAATCAGCACTGAGGTAATGTGGAGTTGGTAAGATTAGAGTGGAGAAAAAACTACTGAATTTCTCGTCTTTGCCTTTATTTTGTAACTCAAAAAAACCTGATAGCTGAGACATTTCCTAAATAGTTGCTAGTAATAACCATATCAATCTCATTTTAGAATTACTGCAGATTTATGCCAGAGCCTGGTGACTCTTTTCTTGTTGAGACAGGCAGCCCATGCACCGTTTTGTACTCATCTAATCTCTCAGCATACTGGGAAAAAGCATACAGGTATGTTTTGTTCTCCGAATAATTTTTGAAGAGGTTTCAAAACCATCAGGGTATAATCTTTCACCATTGGTGTTCAGCACTCTACTAGCCTACCCTCTTATTTTTTCCTACATATATAAGATTTAGCAAGAAAATGGAAAGAACACCACTGACCTCTCCTTCTTGTTCCAGCATGAGGGCAGGGAACTTACTGTCACCATACTGTAACACTTAAGATAATTTTCAGCTGATACTGAAACGCAGAGAGACAAAAATAACTGCATGTTAAGTGTCATAAAATCACACCTTCAAGACCTTTTGTTACTAGAAAATAGGCCTATTTGTGCTATTTTTAAGGATGTTTGTGAGCTTTCTGGTAACTCTCTTGTTGGCTTGGTGATATTCAAATTATGATTCTACTTTAAAAACAACACCTGGGTGCATTTGCTGCTAGAATACCTAGATGGAGGACAAAAATCTAAATGAACTCTTAACTGAGTGTTAAGAGTTGATCCGCATTTGTGTTCCTGGTGATCGATTGTTCTGGTTTAGCAGCTCCTACAGTTGCATAAAAATTCAGGGTACCAGAGGCCCTTTTTAAGAATCCTGCCAATTCAGTTAAGCTGCCTAAACTTCTTGTACCATTTCAATGTTCTTAATTTAAATTGGCAGTGCTTGTGAATGGTATCAGGTTGTCAGCACTAGAATAAAAGAACTGTTCCTTTTGTTCCCAGAACTAGTACAGTGTGAGCTTTCTTGACTGATGTCACAGGATGACTAGGATGAAGAGGAGGGAAATATTCTGATCCTTCATCTGAAGCAATAGTCACAAAGGACAACTGCTTTTGTAACTCAGCACTAGACTTAACAGAGGAATTGCTGCTGAATTTTATGAATACCAGTTTACGCTGGTAAACTCTTTTTTTTGTTTTGGTTTGGTTTGGTTTGGCTTTGGGGTTTTTTTGTTGTTGGTTTTTTTTTTGTGTTTTTTTTTTTTTTTTGTTGTGTTGTGGGAGGACAGTGCAGAGTAACCAAATCCCTTCTATCACAGATCAAAGGTCAATACAACATTCACCTTGCTTGCTTATATGTAGATAACTCTTGACCCTGTGCTCCCTAGAGGAAGTAGGAACACCTCCTCTAGCGAGGACATGCTACCTCTAGGGAGTATCTTCCTGTACTCATGTGCCTTTTTTATGAACCAAGTGATCTATTTTATATATTTATTGAAAATACGTAATATATCCCACAGTAAATATACTTTATTCAGCTGTTAACAAGCAATTAATTTATCATAGAATCATCTTCATATTAATACCATCATCAAGATCAGAGTGGCCAAACATATATGTTCTGAAGTTCTTGCTGTTAGAGCAAACAAATTCAAAAATCTATTATCAGGGCTCATTTGTCTTACTGTCATAGCTTAACCCCAGATGGCAACTAAGTATCACATAGCCCCTCATTCACCTCTCCTCATCTCCAGTAACCTTTGTGATTTAAGAACAGTTTGATCATTGTAAAAAAATATTGCAATAATAACAATACAAAAAGAAGAGAGAGAGATGGAGAGGGGAAGGACTAAAACTCAGAAGAAACAACCGATGCACAGTACAGTTGCTCACCACTCACTGACTGATGCCTATCCCATCCCTGAGCAGGAGCTCTATTCCTTTCTATAATACATAGAAGTTTTATTTCAGCAGGGCCAGCCTTACTGGCTGATCCCCTAGTGTAGGGATAGATGCGCTTCCAGAAGAATTTGTAAGGGAAAGCTAGAACTCGTTTTTTGGTTAGGAAGCCTTTTTCTGCCTGCAAAGTGCCTCTCTCAAGAGGGTAGATGGTTTTTTCCCCTGTCCTTTCTGCATTTAGGAATATAGTTAGATCATGTAGAAAGAAAATTAGAAAGACAAAGGCAAAATTTGAACTCAATCTAGCCACTTCTGTTAGGGATAAAAAGAAGTGCTTCTACAAATACATCAATAGCAAAAGGAGTGGCAAGGAAAACCTCCATTCTTTGTTGGACATGGGGGGGGAACAGAGTCACCAAAGATGAGGAAAAGGCTGAGGTACTTAATGCCTTCTTTGCCTCAGTTTTCAACAGTAAGACAGGTTGTCCTCAGGACAGCTGGCCTACAGAGCTGGTAGACAGAGACAGGAAGCCGAATAGCCCCCCTTTAATCCAGGAGGAAACAGCAACCTGCTGAGCCACCTGGATCCCCACAAGTCTATGGAACCAGACGGGATCCATCCTAGGGTGAGGAGGGAGCTGGAGGAAGAGCTTGCCAAGCTGCTCTCTGTCATCTACGAACAGTCCTGGCTCACTGGGGAGGTCCCAGATGATTGGAAGTTGGCAAATGTCATGCTAATCCACAAAAAGGGCTGGAAGGAGGACCTGGCAAACTACAGGCCTGTCAGCCTGACCTCAGTGCCTGACAAGGTTATGGAGCAGATCACCCTAAGTGCAATCACACAGTACCTACAGGATGGACAAGGGATCAGACCCAGCCAGCACGGGTTTAGTAAAGGCAAACCAGGTCTGACCAACCTGATCTCATTTTATGACCAGGTGACCTTCCTGGTGGATGAGCAGAAGACTGTGGATGTAGTCCATCTGGACATCAGCGAAGCCTTTGACACTGTTTCCCACAGCATTCTGCTGGAAAAGCTGGCAGCCCACGGCTTGGACAGGGGCACTCTGTACTGGGTTAGGAACTGGCTGGAGAGCAGGGCCCAGAGTGGTGTTGAATGGTGCTGTATCCAGTTGGTCACTGGTGGTGTCCCCCAGGGATCAGTGTTGGGCCCAGTCCTATTTAATATCTTTATCGATGATTTAGATGAGGGGATTGAGTCCACCATTAGCAAATTTGCAGATGACACTAAGCTGGGGGGAAGTGTTGATCAGCTGGAAGGCAGGAGGGCTCTGCAGAGGGACCTGGACAGACTGGAGAGACGGTCTGATTCCAATGGGATGAGGTTCAACAAGGCCAAGTGCTGGGTCCTGCACTTTGGCCACAACAACCCCCTGCAGCGCTACAGGCTGGGAACAGAGTGGCTGGAGAGCAGCCAGGCAGAAAGGGACCTGGGAGTCTGGATTGACAGGAAGCTGAACATGAGCCAGCAGTGTGCCCAGGTGGCCAAGAAGGCCAATGGCATCCTGGGCCTGTATCAGGAACAGTGTGGCCAGCAGGACCAGGGAAGTGATTCTTCCCCTGGACTCAGCGCTGGTGAGGCCACACCTGGAGTGCTGTGTCCAGTTCTGGGTCCCTTAGTTCAGGAAGGACACTGAGATGCTGGAGCAGGTCCAGAGAAGAGGCTGGTGAAGGGACTTGAGCACAAATCCTATGAGGAGAGGCTGAGAGAACTGGGGTTGTTTAGCCTGGAGAAGAGGAGGATCGCTCTCTACAACTACCTGAAAGGAGGTTGTAGCCAGGTGGGGGGCAGTTTCTTCTCCCAGGCAACCAGCAGTAGGACAAGAGGGCATGGTCTTAAGCTGTGCCAAGAGAGGTTTAGGTTGGATATTAGGAAGAAATTTTTTACAGAGAGAGTAATCAGACATTGGAATGGGCTGCCCAGGGAGGTTGTGGATTCACCATCCCTGAAGGTTTTTAAGATGAGACTGGATGTGGCACTTAGTGCCATGGTCTAGTAACCACGGTGGTGTTGGATCAAGGGTTGGACTTGATCTTGGAGGTCTTTTCCAACCTGGTCGATTCTATGATTTCAGAGAAAGTTGCAGAGAGGGCAGTGAGTAAGCCTCTCTCTGCTGGTATGCAGGAGAGATAATGTTTGCAGACACATACAGGGCCTCCTCAGGCCAGAGAGAGCAGGGGAGGACAGAGAGAAGCCCTGGAAGAGCACAGGAATTTGCCTTTCTCCTGAGGCCTGGTGCTGCCTTGCAGCACTGTGAGGTTTTTGTAAGTTTTTAGTGTCCTTGCCTCTGAAATAAACTTTTTTGAATCCTTTCCACTGCCTTGGCATTTTTGGGGAAATACCTGTGTATATTTTACTTTACACCTAGTGTTGACTAACCAGGTGGCCTTTGCTAAATGTTTCCAGTGTTTGAAGGTCCCACCACTCATTGCTCTCAGTGTGGTCTTCAACAGTTTGTTGTGTTGTTCAGTCTTCACAGAGGCTGGTTTGTGATATGGGACACGATACACCCACTCAATGCCATGCACTTTGGCCCAAGTGTCTATAAAGTTGTTTCAGAAATGAGTGCCATTGTCTGACTCAATTCTCTCTGGGGTACCATGTCTCCATAAGGCTTGCCTTTCAAGGCCCAGTGTTTTGAGCAGTAGCATGGTACACAGGATATGTTTCCAGCCACATGCTGTTGGTTCCACCATTGTAAGCACATGGTGCTTGCCTTGGCAGGTTTGTGGAAGCGTGATGTAATTGATTTGCCAGGTGTCCCCATACTTATATTTTGACCATCATCCTCAATACCAGCGAGACCATAACCACTTGTCTTGCTTAATTGCAGTGCATATTTCACATTCATGGATAACTTGTGTGATAATGTCCTTGGTTAAGTGCACCCCTTAATCATGAACCCATCTATATGTTGCATCTCTTGATGGCCCAATCTGTCATGGACCCACTGAGCTAGAAACAATTTACTCTTATGTTGCCAGTCCAAATCCACCTGAGCCAATTCTGTCTTAGCAACCTGCTCCACGTGTTGGTTATTCTGATGTTCTTCAGCAGCCCAACTCTTGAGCATCTATCTGCATGACATACGTTCACAACCAGGTTCTCCATCCTGGCAGAAATATCTTGCCACAATGTAGTAGCCCAGATGGGTTTACCTGTGCACTGTCAGTTATTCTGTTTCCATTGCTGCAACCACTCTCAAAGGGCGTTTGGCACTACCCACGAATCAGTATAAAGTGTTGGCCATTTTTCTTGTTCAGCAATGTCTGAAGCCAGCTGAATGGGTTTCACCTCTGCAAACTGACTCACCTTCTCACTCATCAGTTTCCACAAATTGTCATAAGGGTGTTCCATCTCGGATATTTTCCAGAAGCAGGACCCATCATTAAACAACACATATTTCTTCTCACTTTCCAGTTTATATGCTGAGTATGATGTTCTTTGGTGTGGAATATCTCTTTGGCCCATTCAGGTCAGCTGTCCTGGCCATGCTCCCTCCCGGCTTTGTGTGCACCTGCTCACCGACAGAGCATGGAAAACTGGAAACTCCTTGAATTAGAGTAAACAGTACTTAGAAACAAAACATCAGTGCATTATCAACATTATCCTCATCCTGAATTCAAAACACATCACTGTACCAGCTACTGAGAAGAAAATGAACACTATCTCAGCTGAAACCAGAACACTTACCTAGAAGAGGGAGCTATTTTGGCAGCTGCTGCTGGTATAATTACTCTAATTCAGATCTAAACCATTGCTAGTCCCTGTAAGTAAACAGGTTTCCTGCACCTCCTCACATGAAACAGGTTCTTTGTATAGCTTCTCCTTAGCTGTGAAGTATCCTCCTGTGCACCTGCATCTCCCTTTCCAGAGCTGTCTCTCGGTTGTCTCCTCCAGTCTTGGCCTTTTAACATGATTCTTCACCTCCATCAACATCTTCTGCAGCAAGTCTCCAGCAGAGAAGGGAAGGTGAATGGCAGATTGGGTTAAATTCTTTTCCCTCCAAAATGTTAGTTTCGTGCCCCTGCCAGATCTTCTTCCTGCTACACACTTTCATCTCTCCACCTGGTGAGACAGGGAAATTTATAACCCTGCTGCTCAAGGTACAGAACACTTTGAAAATAAGCAGTGTAGTACAGACCCATACATATTTTTCAAAACATGTAGCTAGTGCACTACTTACAAGCCAGTTGTAAATTGTTTCATTGTTTACTGATTCAATTGTGTATTTTTCACATAGGTTTGCTCAACAAAGGAATGTTCCTATTTAAGTGTCTTGATGAGGTGAAGTCCTGTATTGCAAAATTGCTTCTGTTGACACTATAAAATTATTTTTACTATTATTCATGGACTTTAGATTAGAAATCCTCTGTTGTATGTGTTCTTCAATGACTGCTGTGTGATTAGGCCCTGATGCTTCAGCAGAAGAATGCTCTCTAGCCTGCTGCCAGACCGGCACAATCCCTGCTGCACCTGCACAAAGTTTCCTGATAAGGCTGCTCCAATCGGCACCTGAAGGAATGTAGTGTAGATCAGCAGCAAGTTGCCAGTACAGTGGCTCCACTGTATCCCCAGTTAAGCTGTAACTGATATATAAACAGGAAAAAAGCTGACTTTTTGTTTGTAACAAGCAGTGCATAGAGTTAGAGTGGATTAGGTTTGTATTTTGAAAAGAGCAAATTTCAGTGGCTTTCAAACACTTGGATTTGGTTCAGATTCTGCAATGGAAAAGGTTTTCAAACCTAAACCCAAGCAATCTTAACATTATTAGATTGTTTTTCCTCTATAACCTGCAATTCTTCTCATACATAAGACCAAATTAATAGTTTCCCTCTTTTTTAAATGTAGGAAACAATTATAATAATTCTTTCCAAAGTCACATATTTTTTTCTAGCACTTTGAGTATGGATTGAAATTATTTGTCATATATTAACACTTAAATAATCAGCTATGATCCAAGTCACATTCTGCTGAATTCTGCATACACTTCTGATGCTCAGGCTGTCTGCATTTTGCTAAGCTACTCACATAAAACATACTAATAGAAGGAGAGAAGTACTTTTCTTACCCAAATACAGGTCACTGCAGAATCATAGAGACCAATAATTTGGCCAGTAGGGTTCAGAGAGGCTGAATCACTATCTGCACTGATTGCTGCTCTTTACACTCCCTGTTGTACCATGGATCTTCATCACATGTTACAGGCGATAGACCAGAACCTAGAAGGGTAATTGGTATCTATGGCTCCCTTCATTTAGGCAATTAGGTGATCAAGACAGATATTACTAGGAAGACTAGTTTATTCCTTGAGGTTATTTTTCTCAAATATCCCATATATTTCTAGTTAAATAGTTATCAAGAAATCAGAACAGAATTAGGGCCAGAATGGGCCAGGATGACTGATTTTACAGCTTTTGGATGGTGTGACCCTGTTAGCAGGTTGTGTGCCATGTAATGAACATTGCTGCTGTGCCCAGCAGTGCTAGAAAATATGCAGAACAGACTGAGACATTGTGTTGTCATGGCAAAAACCTATACGTAAGAGCCTTTATAAGATCACACCCTATATATTGCTTTTTTCCCATTCCAATATCTTAAAAGCAGATAAGCTCTTAATGAAAAGCTTTCAAATATTCTTCTGCTTCATCTCTCCAGAGAGACAAACAACAGAGCACTGGGGCAGTGTCACTGCAAATAGACCATATCACACAGTGACTTAAAGAGCTTTCCTGAGTAAAGATGTTGTCCTGACTCAAGTCCTGTGATAATGTAACCCCTTTTGCAGTCACTGTTACTATGATATCTGAGTTGTTTTGGAGTCTTGAGTCTCCTCTGTGATAGAGTGACCCAGTTATGGCAGCAAGGGAATCAGACTACAATCTCAAAAGTCACAGATTATCAAAACATTCCTCATCTTGTTAATGTTTGCTAATGCCTTTTTTCCTTTATTTTTGGGGGGCAGGAGGGGGAGGAGGCAGGGGGGTTGTTTTACTTTAGGTCTTAGGCATCCTTATCTATCCCACTTGCTCTGAGAATTAAAATCACAACTTGAGTTAAATCCCCATACATTTTTAGCTTGTTTCTTATTAGTACTGAAGTATCATTTGATGTGTTTTGCAATGATTTAATTTTACCCCTTTCACATAAGGTGAAGGAGGACAGCAGAACATGCTGTTTTCAGAATGTTATTTCTGAGATTTTGCAAGAGCCCACCTCTGACCCAGGCTGTGTCTTCACCTTGGCAGGATACACTCTTTCATGGGGGAACCTATAAAGGAATCCCACTGTGATATGATCTCAAGGTCACCACTGCTGTAGTCTCAGAACATCCAGCTCTGGCTAAATTATAGCCTTACAAACCTTTCATCTGGCATGTACATCACTGCTGCAACAATGTGCTCATAGTGATACTAGCAGTTGAGGAGGTGGCCATAAATGTGATATGGCGTGTATGCTACATGCCCTTAATGGTGGCACCAGTTCCCACCAGGGAGACTGGTGAGAGTCTTGGGGTTCTTTTAAAAAGGTTAATGAGGGAAGGGAGACACCAGCATTGCAATGGAATTTCAGAATAACCCCTATCAGATTACTCATAGTTCTCTTACTGAGGGTGTGGGGGTGTGATTGAAGTGTTTCTCCAAGACCAGATATGTCCTACTGCATTATTCATGGAACAAACTGGCTTACTTTAGCCAGAAAGACATGTAGGAGGAAAACTTGGTTCAGTTGTTCACAACATGAGACCACCTTAATTTCTAACACGGCCAGTGTTGATTTAGTGGTGTTCATTGGGCAGGCATTCCTGCCAAGTCACTCACATGGGTGTCAGCAGGGTGATGTTCAGGTGTTCTTCATTTATGGAAAAGGTGAAATTAAAAGAAAACCCCAAGCCTTTACTTCAGGACACAGTGGGACATGGTGAGCTATGAACCAATTATTTTAATTTCTGATACTTGCCATGTGCACATCCTAATAAAATCCAGCTTCCTTCAGTTTTAAAGACTTGCTGTCTTTTTAAGTAGCTCAGGGATGGGAAATGCAAGGGCAGCTCCAGCTCAGAACTCCGGCTGATTTGAGTCCAGCCCTGAGATGCTGTCAGTTTACAATTTACACTACTGCAACTTCTTCTACTTGTGTCCTTTCTGGAGGATGGTCTTGGAGGAATACGAGACAAGGCCAATTTGAAAGTACAAAAGCTTGGGAAGGCTGTTTTCATATATTTCCTTTCCTAAGCCAACAGGACTTGGGTAGAGGAGCCCCTTGAAGAAGAGGGGAGTACATTCAGCAAGTATGGTCTCTGAGTTACTAGTTATGTATTTGGATTGCTAGGCAGAAAAAAGTAAAAATGTCTTTCAATTTATTTGTTATACTTTACTTGCCCTATTTATTTATTTGCACCTCATTTCCTCAGTCTGGGCAAAGGAATTAATTTCTCCTTTTACATTCATGTTATTAGTGACAGCATCCTCAGACATCCATCTTCAAAAGGCAATATTTATTAATGTAAAAAGAAGTGCTTTTAAAATGAAATGGAAATTATTCCTACCTATTTTTATTTTGCTTGGGGGGTTAAATATTAGGCAGTTAGTCTAAATAATACCCTTTTGACAATGAAGCCAGGGCAAATATCTCTTTATATTATGTACTGTTACCCAAAGACTTGGTGATGTGGCAGTCAACAGATACACATATCTATATCCACTTTCCCTGTAGTTAAATAAACTTTTAAAGCAAATGCTCCATTAGCTCCTGATCATCAATCTTAATGTAATAATGGGGCTGTTTAAAGCCAGATAGGCTTCTCCCCCTGGCCCCATTCTATTAAAATATTTACATTGTAATAACTCAGTAGGGTTGGTGCCGTTTTTTTTTTTTTTTCTAAATTGAAGGCCTGTAAGTGGGTGAAAGTATTTTAAAGCAGGGTGAGACTGAAGGAACGTGACATGTTATTGAATTAAAGGCCTTAGAAGGTGAGGCCTGTGCAGTCATAAATTTCAGGAATGCGGATGTAACTCTCTAAATGTGTATATGAAGTTGACAGAGTTTGACAGCTACCATCTGTGAACAATAATGTATAGAGCAGCAAGGCTACATGATGCAGACTGGAATGTACCTATCAGGCTCTGAGGACTGTAACAATTTACTACTCATTATCAGCAACCGTGGTCATGATTAGCTGCAGGGGTTGGAATGAAACTTGGAAATTTTGAGAACAAAGTTACCCTTGTTAAATCAGTATAATTAGTTTAATACATATGAGGAGAAAACTGGCAGGAGACTTCCTTCTTTTTCCTGCTCATGAAAACAAAAAAAATGCAAAGTGAAAATGGATAGACTGTTACCTCTTTCTGCATCACTTGAAATATGAGAAAATAGCTATTCTGTACTCATTCCCTTACTATCCCAGGATATTCCACAACTCTACAGTCTTAGCAACATAGAATGGCAGAGATATAATTATGTAATAACCGTGTTAATGCTACATTTGTTTATCGAAGCTGATTTCTTGTGATGTTCCATGAGAGCGTAGCATTTTGGCCAAAATATACTTTTGAACCATAGCATCTTACAAACAAAATCTGTTTTTTGAAAAAAAAAAAAAAGAGTTTTTTTCTGTTTTCTCAGTACTGTGAATTGCAAACAAGTCTGTGTTTTCCCACAGGTTTATATTTTTCTTGGGAAACACCATAATGTACAGTGCAGCTAAAGCTACAGAGAAATATTGTGAATTCTTATTTAAGGTTGCTTGAGTACACTGTCTGTCAAAACTGAGAGCCAGCTTATTGCTTAGTATAAATGGATATGGGTCAGTCCCACTTGAAATCACTTACATAAACTAAGTCCTGGGAAATCAAGGAAATTATCAGATAAGAAACAGAAAACATACCATCTCCATAATGCATATCACAATGCCCACAATAATATATATTCTCATTCTTTTTCTGCAAACATTTGCTTTTCTTACAAAAACCACATCAATCCTGGTCTACACACATTAGTCAATAGCAAACTCCAGCAGCAGTTTAAGCTGCAACAACAAGGTGCCAAGATTTCTAGGAAGGGCATTTGACTATGAAAAATATCCAGCAAAAACAACACATAGAAAGTGAGAAACAGCAGGAAGTCTATTGAGCAAGAACAATATCATCCATCCTCTTTTAATTGAAAGAGAAAGGTTAAGGTTGGTTTAAAAAGAATGTTTGAGCAGACAAGAAAAGTATAGTAAGCAGTTCCTGTGATAGATGGTTTAAATTTAGTTGTTCCTGCCTGGCGTGGGGGTTGTGAGGTTGGACTATATGACCTTGTTGGGTCGCTTTTACTGCTATTTTAACAGAAAAGGATGAGGTTATTCCTCAATTGGAAAGGTTGTGTGTTTTTTCATTATCTGCTTTAGAAAAACATACACCAGTGAGGTTATCAATAGAAAGCCATTAATACTGAAGTGTTGCATCCCTGTAAAGTGACTGACTTAAAGGTGACAGAATTTAAAGGTGCATCTGTCACAGTCTCAGACATGCATTTTATCTCGTGGATAAACCAACCTACTCCGTGTTCTCAGATGGCACCTTTCTAATATCCAGGCTAGCTTGGTATGTTTGTTTCTATACTGAGATGACTGCAGGCTGAACATGCCATTGCAATGGCAAACAGCTGGAACAAGTGGGATAAGGTGAGACTCTTTACTCGTGTTCCCCAACTTGATGGGAAATTTTACGTACCCCAGTCAATGCATACCTAGCCTGACCTGCAGATCCAGATATTTTTCTGATCAGGTTGTTTTCAGCTAAATAAAGTGGAAAGAAGTCAGTTTTACCTCAACAATTAGACAACAATTAGATTTACCTCAACATGTTTTGTTTTATTTTTTTCTTTCAAAAAGCTGTATCTCAGAAATGGAAAGAAGGTGTGAAGGTTAGAATTTTAATGGAAGCAGTTTATTTTTCAGTGCAATAAAACCCACTTTTTCCCCAACTAGTTCTAACTAATCATGTATAAACATGCAGTTCCTGAACAGAATTAACATGCAGATGACTCTGTTACTGGTGTGGGAAAGGACAAGGAATGTAATGATTCAGTGTTAAAGTGAGTTATGCTGATAGTGATAAACGTGTGTTGTATCTTGTATAATCGCCAAGTAAATGATAACCACTGGACTGACAAAGCATGGACACGGAAAGCTGCTGCTTCTGCTGGTACTGATGTATCTCTTTGTGCCTTACTTTTTTGTTCAAAGCCTGCCTAGGTGCCTGTGAACCCAAATTAATGTCATCAGCTTCATTTCTCCTCTTACTCTAGGGTTCCCTATCGCTTTGCCCTATTTGTACAGCACCTGCCTAAGTGCAAATAACAGTTTTAGGGATGATTGCTTAAAAATAAGCAGGATATGTTAACCAGACCTTCTGGTCACTACTTACTAGGCTGGATTTGAGACAAATGGTTATACTGATTATTTCTGGTCTTCTTGTCTCCAAACCCATAGAGACACAAACTGCCAAATATCCAGTAATGAGTACTAGTCAGGGAACTAGATGGGTCTTTGTGTTCTGAAAAATTCCATCCCTGCAGATCTTTTCTAACAGGTCCTGTTCTCTTGGTATTATATTTAAAATGGATATGCAAAATAACCCCCCTGCTGAGTGTCTGTGATAATGTTTGATGTTGCATTCGGTCACTTTGGTCTCTAGCCTGCTCAGATTTCAGTGGGTGAGGGAGAGCTTTCTTAATTAGGCATCATTATCATTTGCATCTACTGCCTGTAAGACAGAAAACATGCCTACACAACATGATGGACAGACATGGACTGGAGCACAAACGTGCAAGCCAAAGATAAATTGCCCTGGGGCAGTCTATGTGGATGTTACAGACACATGCTGGTGTGAAAAGCCCTTTCTGCCCGCTATGTTTTTGATGCTACTCTTATCTGTAGTAGCAAGATAAAAGCTTGTTGAGGATTACCACACTACATTGCATCCTTTATTTTGTTGTGTGGACATTTCCAAAGGCATTGAAGCCTTTGAGACAATAACACCCTGTAAAAGAGAACCATTTTCTAAGCCTGCCTGCTTAATGCAGGCAATCTACTGCATTCTTTCAAAGCAGTAAAGAAAATAGCAATGGGACTGAAATTGCCTGTAATTTTCCTCCTAGCATTTTGGAACTGGAGTATTACTATGTTATTTTACCTCTCTCTTTTATGTGGGGGTAATTTCTGAGGCCATGGGATCACATTTCTCTGAAAGGTCTTTTTTTATATGCTTTAAAACATCAGTATTACATCAAAATTAGTAAAGAAGCTACCAGACACTTCAATACTGAGTTACAAGTATTTCTTATCTCTACCAGTGTTTGTTCCTCTCCACATACCAACAAGTCAGTAGGGTAGTGGGTCTGGGCAGTCTGATCTCATTCTCTCCTTTTCCTGCTTGCTCATTTTAAAACCTGTCAGCTAGGAATTTGTCTTACAAGTTCCCCCAGCTCCTAGTTCTCATTTGCATTCAAGCTGTCTAGTAGTGATTAACCAACTTATAAACACAGGAGGAATTACTACCAAAAATGGCTCTAATCTAAAGATGGTAATCTCAAAGGGTTTTGTGGCTACTTCATGCCCTGCAAGTTCAACCTCAACAGCTTCCAGAGTTAACACATTAATTTCTGTGTTGTGGTTTTGAGACAGTGTTGGGTTGTTGGGATTTTTAACCTGTTCTATTGTTTTTGCTTAAGCATTAAGTTCCTGAAGATATTTTCAAAATGGGCAACATCGGTCCAACTCGACAACTATTTTTTTTATTTCCATTGCTTTTCAATATTCCATGCTTTTCTTTGCCTCTGTATTCTGAAGATACTAAGCTGTAGATATCAGAGGACAAAAGTTCATTCTAAATGATCAGCTACCTTACTGTTGCCTGCCCCTGCAAAAGCTTACTTTTAGTTTTATTGAGTATAATCTTCCTTTCCACTGAACACTGCTTTTAAAAATATTTTTATTTTAGTTCAATACCTGATATAAAACTTAACCTTTGTGCAGGGTTCTAGTATGTTGAATATGCACTGGTCTTTGGAAAAGACATCTTTTATTCTGTGTATTTTTTGTCTTATTTAGCTCAATTATTTGTAAGATGGCATTTCTCAGATTTCAGGTACAAGGCAAACTTTAGGATACAAGTGTTCTGGTGCCTGTGAGTTTAATGTCTAGTGACGTGCCTGGGTCCCCAGAAAATGGATTCAAGAGTAAAACCTGAATCTGTCCTTTTAATAAGAAATCTGATACTGAATAACAAAGTGTCAGCCTACAAAAATGGGCTAGAACAGCATTAAACATTTCTAGCAGACAGGGCAGCATTAGCAGCAAGCCTGGGGTCCCCATTACCCTGGCTACTGGCTCCCTGCTTATCAATTAAGAGGTCATTGAACTTGACTGTCACTCCCTCTCTGAGCATTTCAGAGGTCTGGATCATTGTCAGTCTCCATCCCCCACTGTTCTCTAAAGCAGAGCTGGGACAGGGAGAGAAAATGAACACCACAAAATCCATGCGCTTGCTCATGACCCTAACCAATTCACCCTCCTCCCCCAAGGTGGTTATTGTTAGGCTGCCCTGCTGCTGAATCTGCAATTTTTGAGCCCCATTTAAGATTGCAGAGCTTACCTGTGACTGTAATAGTTAGAGAACAGGACTGGTCTGTGAAGCTGTCATGTCTTTGGACTACCTCTTCTTTCACCTAGCATAAGAGGGCTCCCAGGGAGGTCTGGACAGTTGCTGCAGTGCATGTGACTCATTATAATAATAAAGGTTGACTCAGGCTTGCCTCCAATCTGTGCTCTAATGAGAGATAGGAGGACAGCAGATCCTACCTTTCCAGCTAGAATTATGAATGAATCATTGGTTTGCCTCTGCTCATATGGGCCATGGCATTCTAGCAAGTCATTGTTGCTGAAGAAACCTTTCACTTGAGAAACCTTTCATATTCAAGAGGAAGTCTGTTCATGTTAATTATTCCCACAGCTGGAATGGAAGTATACAGCTCTTAAACTCTTACAATTCAGTTAATAAATGCCAATGAAGACTTCCGTATTTCATGAAATAACAAGTACAGTTTTTCCTTTTTTTTTTTTTTCTCCGCTGAATATTTAGCACTGTAAAGGATCGGATGAAAATTTATAAGCTCTTCTGGAAGCAGACTAAAGTCAATGCCTCATTCCTTCAGCTGAATGTTACGATAGTAGATGACACAGAGAGACACTTTCTTGCTTGTTCTATCACTCTGCTTTGAGAGAAGACACAGAGAATGCCCTGTCTCCATAGAAGTATCTAGTCCAGAAACTGGAGGAGACTCCTCAAGGGGGCAAGATATGGCTTTGAATCACCTCAGACTGAGGAGAGCACTGAAGATAGGTTTTCTGCTTTTGAGATGAGCACTTCAGCCTCTCGGCCATTATGGGCAGTTCTAGGCAGTCTCCATCATTCTGCCCTTTGAAGAGAAAGAAGTGAACTGATGATCTGCACTCAAAGAATTGACCAGTGTCTCTGAGCATTGCTATCCCCAAGTGTCTTAGTAAAGCTGGGTCTAAGAAACTTCATAGCATCAGTGTTCGTACAACCGAGATCCTTTGGACGTAACAAATGGACTGGCTTTGTATAAAAGCATCATCCATCCTGCTATCTTTGGCTGATAGCAAAGTCCCTGTGAAGCTCTGTTGGGCCACAGAAAGTCCTGTCGAGGTCCTCCTGAAGCTTCTTTGGCCATCCCCCAGGAGAGGATGACCCTCACAGGCAACAAGGCAGGCAAAGCCTCTAGGCTTTTTGCCTCAGCCTTGATTTAGCAGTTGGTGGGTGGCTCTGCCACCTTGAAAAATTGATAGAAGTTAATCTCTCCTAGGGAATCATGGTCAATTGGAGAGGGCTAACTACATATTTTATAGCTAAGTGAGTAGCAGAGCATGTTTTAGAAATGCACACTCTCTGTCCACAATTCACACACCCCATAATATCTATCAGGAGACTTGGAGGATGGGAAGAGAGAAGAAAGGAGAAGGGAAATGAGAAAGAAGCTTCTTAAACCATCCTAGGCTTTCTTGAAAACAATAAAGTGCTATCTTGATTTTTCTGCAATTAGGAAATCACCTACATTTACCTTTTTCCCCCTAATATTATTTTTGTGTGCAGCGTGTTTCCTCTTGTTAAAGCTGATTCAATACTGGGGATTTCAAGAAGTAAGTATGAAAAAAGGCATTAGCAGGAGGCCTAAGAAACCTCCTAGAGCAATGGTGCTGATCCAAGAACTCATATGGTTCTTGTATCAGTGGTCTTGTTTGGGGTTACTTTCAGAGCCACACTAATCTTACTCTGGCTCTCTCAAATGCACCACAAAATCATAGCCCTCTAGTACTTGATACAGCACATATTGCTTCCATTTGTCTCCTTGAAAGGTACTGTATAACTTTACCTTCAGTTTGCCTTCTCTGTGGGCTGAGGTATGTCTGAGCCCAGAGGAGCTTGCCTTACACATGACTACATTGTGTGACATTTGGGTCTGCTCTTTCTTCACAAAAGGTTGCAAGGCAGGACATGTCAGCTGAATTTGGCAGGCAAACAAAAGCCATTTGGAGACTGTAAGAAAAACAACTGCTCCATGGTTTGGAAGCTCTTGCTGGATCGCACGGTGAATCAGAGCGTGTCCCTTACTGTTTCACAACAGCTCTGCAGTAAGGCCTTGCAGCAAGGCCAAAAACAAGCCTTTTGGTGTATGGATTTTCATCTTGTAATAACAGCTTCATTTTCTAGACATGAAGTACATGTCCTCCAGTAATATGTGATGAAATGTAAATTGTACTTATTCTGTATCCATCCTCCTCGCCCGTGCTGGCAGCCTCTCCTTGGGAGCTCCAACAGCTCTGCACACCCAACATGCTTATGTTTCCTCCTACATCCCCTGACAAAGCCATGCTTGAAGCCACAAGTTTCACCTACAAACCACTGGCAGTTTCTTATGTGATGACAGACCTTTTTTTTATGGCAATTAGACAGACAAAAATATGTGAACAGATGTTGAGGGGACAAAAATTCCACCCAAAAATACCCCTTGTGAGAGGGAACAGACTAACTTGTGAGAGGCAGGGCTTCCTGACCTGACACCCAGGCCATTCATCTCAAGTACAGCACCACTGCTGTGTACCAGTGCCCATACCACTGGTAAGACCATGAGCAGACATGAACCCAAAACTGGAGCTGTCTCTGCCTTCCTCTTGCCACCAGCGGGGTGGCAACCAGCTGCTGTCTGGTGCATTCCATCAGCACTGGTGGAGTATGGGGGAAGCTCTGGCTTCTTGCCTAGCAGGCCCTCAGGCATGAGGGTGGCCTGGCACAGAAGCCTGCAGGAAACCTGCCAATGTGGGAGCCATGCTTTTGTCTAGGGATGCCAAAAGATAGCTCGAGGCATGGGGTAGGAGTGGGCAAACAAGTGCAAGGGCTGGGCTTGACATATGACTTTGTATGGTACAGAAAGCTGGTCGTGAGAAAAGGCATAGGAGTTTGGTTGGGCTTGGCTTGGGTGGGTGATGGAGCAAGGGGATCAGGACATGCTTCATCCTGAGGTGTGTCCAGAGGCAGACCCATGATTTCTGCTGCTCAAGGTGTTGGCTGTCCCTTTACATCTTGGTACCTACTGCTGAGTGGTGGCTCTCAAGTTAACTTTGGGCACCTCAGATCTAATAGGGCACTCACTTTCTGGAGACCCCAAGGCAAGGCCACTGAGCTCCAGGAACCCTGGTGATGTCAGCAAGCTTTGAATCTGGTCTTGCGCTGCAGCTGGGCTGAAGTGAGCAAAAGAGGAAGGTTTCTTACCTCTTCTGCTCATGGCAACAGCTAATCTGTTTTCTGATGCATATGAATCATGTTTGTGTTTCCTTCTGTTCCTTGGATCGCAGGAGTCCATAGGTGCTGGCAGAGCTGGGTGATGGGCAGCAGGGCTCATCTCTCAGTCCATAAGTGCTGCTGCATATCATTGCTGTCACTCCTGGTGACTGACAGAATGCCAAGGATGTAACGAATGAAACAACTACCTGAAAAAAGTATGTCTGTAAGGCTCCATTTAAAAACCTATGCATTATGGACTGCAAAATATTACAGTGTGAATGCATTTTCCCCAGACCCCTCACTTTCCAGAGTACTGCCATGACGCTTTATATCCAGCCTGTCTGCAGTGTCTTTCTCTCTCCCCATTGCCCGTGCAGGCTATGATTTCCTTCCTTTGCAGAACTCGTTTTTCATTCTTTACTTGTTGGATGCTTCTTCTATTGTATTTGAATATTTTTTCCCTGAGAATATGTTGGGCACTTTTTCAAGTGCTACTAGAGCTAGAGGCCTGAAAGACAAACAAGACCCACATAATTTGCTTTTGAATTTTATTTAAAATGAAAAGAAATGATAAATAAAATATCCTCGTTTAGTACTTCTTTGCTATCTAGAGGACAGTCTGTCCTAGTGTTAGAAAAAATTGTAAGCTAAATTGGCATAGATGAGCCATTATACAGCTTCCAGAGATTCTTGAAAAAATTTCTTTCCATAAGCATAATCTCTTATTATGACTCTGAACAAAGTTTTCCAATTCTGCAAACAATTTGCTGGTCAAAGAAAGTGGGACATTCATCAATAAATGTTGGTTTAGAGTATACTCTATGAGTAGAGTTTGAGAAAATTCTGCTTTATTGTAGTCTCAGCCAATTGTTATTTTTCCCTCATCTAGAATATTTTTACTGAGCACTGACTTTTTTTCAGGATTTTTTATTTCAGATTTAATAATAACATTACAATCTCTCCTGGATCAGTAATAATGTAGTTGTACTGCTTGCTGAAAGGACAGAAGCATAAACCGAAACTTCAGTTCTTTCATAGCTGATTCAGAGACCAAAAGAGAACGAGTCTTTTATGTATCACTGCCTTCTGT
Source organism: Lepidothrix coronata (assembly GCF_001604755.1). Lineage (NCBI taxonomy): Eukaryota > Metazoa > Chordata > Aves > Passeriformes > Pipridae > Lepidothrix > Lepidothrix coronata. The sequence goes on along the minus strand of NW_016690180.1, from coordinate 7,130,584 downwards.
TATTTTGAAAGAATACATATTTTGAAACAGCTGAGATTGCAATTACTGCTCAAATACAAGTGAAAAACATTCTAGTTATGTGTTAATGTTTTATTCATAGCTATATGTAATATTAATGCAAAATACTTTCACTTCTCAGTTAGAAATCCTATTATCAGTTTGTGATGTTTCAGCTATTTCACATGCCAAGATGTGAGAGATGTGGGATTCTAAGCAGTGAGTCAGCTGTTATCTACAGCTGAGTTGTTATATCCAGCTGGCTGGAATAAGTCCTCATTTAGCTAGTTCTCCTAATTATTTTTGTGCAAAGCCTATTCCCTTTCACACCCATGGGAATTCAGGAAAGATGCTGACAATAACTACTGGGGAGAATTACTACTTGTAGTTAGACTTGCAGATACAGTGATTCTTTGTCTAGAATGTAGTAAACCTGCAATATGTATTAAATTTCAACATTGTCTAATTTTCCAGTAGTTGATTCTAACTAGGATTGCTCTTAAGCCTGACTTATTACACAGTTTTTTCTATATGTTCTTAGCAAGCACATAGCTTGCTTTACAGCTAGCTTAATGCTGATTCTTAGTATTCTTTTCAGCAATATGAAGTAATATCTTGAGTCACAAGTCAGTCTTGGTCAGAATTCTTTCTCAATATAAAAAACCAGTGTTTTACAAATGCAGCTGTGAAAAACCATAAATTTTTCCAGACTTTCTAAATATACTTTTCCCCCCAACTTCAGACTGTGGGAATGCATTTTGTAGTTAGCAATTCTATTCCCATACCATGAAAATAAACGTAAACTTTTATTAATTTGAACAGTGGAACTAAACCTGTAGGAAAATACATTCTGCATCGATAATACAGTGATATGTAATAAGGTGTTTTCTTTCATACTCAAATAAAGGGACAAAGGGTAGTACTTGGCATTTAAAGCCCCTTCATCTTACATTTAAAATGTAGTATTTCACATTAATATTTACGGAGACTGTAGCTCTGATCCTCCCTTTGCCAGTTAATATGCGAAGGCAGAGAAGTCCTAAGGTCAGACGAAGCCCACTGGTAGTTAAGTTGCCCTGAAGCCTCACTCTGCACCCTTCTCCAAGCACAGGAAAATGTCCTTGATGCAAAAAGCATAGAGCTGTTGTTAGGTCTAAGCAGGAGCAATACTGAAATGGGGACAAGCCATTTTTACATTTTGTAACAACAAAACCAAGCCCAGTCCTACTTCCTAAATGGTGGCTTGTCTACTGCTGAGAGCCTTGGAAGAGCCCAGTGACCTGCTGGTATGTTCAGGGCTGCTGCCAGTCCAAGCCATCTGTCCTGTCTGGACAAAGGGCAATTGCTGTGTTCTATTTGCATCCTTTCTGTGGTCATCCTGTAACAGTATGACTCCCTGGAAACCAGAAATTAAGGAAGACCCACGTCAAACCAACAGATCCAGATAGAAAGTCCCGTTGTCTTTAGCCAGCTGACATGCTCCCTGGTCCTCATACTTGCTCCTCTCAACAAAACTTGCTGCCCCAGCATGCACCTAGGAGAGTGACCTTTCCCAGAGGAACTAGTTTAAGCCCAGGTTTTCTTTCACATCTTCACCTGTGTCCAACAAGAATTAGTAGTGATGGGCTTTGTTTTGGACAGTGTGAACAAGAAACTTCCTCTCAGGCTGTAGTTCAACCTGGTTTGAATGACAGATGCTTTCTAGACAGCTGGATAAAGCTCACCCAGGTCTATAGTGTCTCAGTGCATGAGGCACCCAGGCACAGCCTATCTGAGGCTCTTACTTCTATAGTTTCTAGTGAGAAGCTAGAAAATAAGCTGTTCTCTGTCAGGAATTTTCTTTATCATTTGGTGGAGATTTCTGTGATTCATTCTAAAGAAAGCATGACTAATGGATTCAAATGTTGAGATTTTTTATCTGTTTGTTTGATTTTGAGAAATCAGTGAGACTGAGTTAAAGGTAAGTTGTAGTTCAGCCACAGAAACACATCTCCAGGATATTATGAGCAAACAAGATTATTTCTTTTCAGAGCTTCTAAATATTTTGGGGAGAAGGCAAAAGTGCTCTGTCATAGCACAAAAAACACATGGAAATGCTTTCCTTCACTCTGTAATTGTTGCTTTTCTTTCTTCCTATTATTAATATGGCATTAAACCTTAAAATGTGCAACTGAATGTGCTGCAGCAGCAGTGTCCCCTCCGACTTCACCAGCCATGCAATTACCCTGCAGCCTGCAGGTGGGGGAGGCTGTGCTGGGATGAACAGAGGAGAAAAGCTGGCGGGACCGGGGCTCCATTTCCTTCCTCGCCTAGGGACCCATTCCAGCCATACCACACCACAGCGCTGCAGGTAACACAGGGCAAATAACTCTGGGCTCTGAGCAAGAAAGCAAATATAAAAATGACCATGAAAATTGCCCAACCGGTTAAATCAAGTTCCAGCCGGGAACTGAAGTTCTACCTTGAAATGCTTAAATCCCATTTGGATGGCATAGATTTACATTCCAGATGAAGAATTAGTGGCTTTCAAACAATATCCTCAGCAGAGATGCCCCAGCATACCAACCTCTGTGTTTTCGGTAGTTGGAATTTGTAATTCCTCTAGGAGCTGCATTCTTCTAAGTGTTGCTTCTATTTTTGGACTGACTAGTTCCTTTATTTAGAAAAAAAATCCAAACCAAAACCCTGTGCTCTTGTCAAACTGTAGATGCTATATGAGTCATCTATACAACAACACTAAACCATTCTTCTCTGTTATGGTGCAGTTCATCATCATCACAAAGGGATTTATAGAAAACAAACATAGCTGACAGAGCCTGCTCTTAAGCTTCCTGTGTTTAATCCTTGTGCATGTTTAGCCAGCTGAACAGGGTATTGTTGAAAAATGGATTGCTATTAAAATGTTGGGTGTTGCAGTAGCTGCAGAGTGTCATTTTTTTGCTAATAAAAATGAATGCAATTCCTCTGACAATTTTTGGCTGCCTATCTGTAGTCATCTGCCTGCATAGTAATTGTGTGAATGCTAATGACGATTCTGAAACTTTAATGAATAAAATGTTTTTAAGAGTGTTAAGACTACCTCATAGACAGCAGTGCTTGCTCATATTAATGTCTTAAAACACATCCTTCATGAAGTCACCAATGGTCTTTAGCTTCAAACAAAACAGAATATAGAAATCTATGATATAGAAACTCAGTGAAGCAGAACACATTACTTAGCTTCTTGTAGCCTAGATATATATAGCTATATAGCTTGCTAGTAGTGGGAATAATTTACTTTCCAATTTTCCTTGTTACCTTTTTATTGTTTATCTAGTTTTGATATCGAAAAATGGTTTGGATCACCTCATTCCTTATGGAGATCTCTATAGCTGCAGACTTTTTTTAAACTGTTACAAATTGTTAACAACAATTGTATTTGTAAAATGGCATGTGGATCCATTTCCTACTGAAAGGTATGAGGAATGGAGTGCCTAGTTCTGTTAGGCATTTAAAGTCTGCGAAACCCACTCATAAGGAAAAGCCTCTGATGAGCTGCTCCCTTCTCTAAGGAGCTCTCCTTTCCTCCATGATCCCTCTCATGTGAGTTGGCAGCAGATAATTATCATGCCCCTCATAGGCACCATTTGCTAGGCTAAACAAGACTATCTTCCCTCCTGGTTTCTTGTAAAATTGGCATTTCCCGCCCCCGATCGCCCTCACAGCCCCTTGCTGCACCAGTTGCAGCTGGAGAATGGATGGGAAGACTGTGCCTGGTACTTCTGGAGAGCTCCCACCACTTTTCCCTGCCAGATACCTGGCTTAACATGCCCTGCTCTCACTCTTCCTTCCTATATATTCAGGTTGTCATAGAAGCCCTTGACCCCAAGTCTGTGACATTTACAGACTTGTCAGAGAATTGGTCTAGCATGTGGTCTGAGGTGTGGTTCTCTCAGTCTTTCTATCAAAGTTTTTCCAGTGTCCTGAGGGATTTGATGTCCACTCAGGTAAAGAAAAGGAAGGACTCTTTCTGTGGTTCAACTGCTCACCTCAGAAACTTCAGGGCTGCAGTCCTTGCTTCAATGCAGTTACATTATATTCGTTACCTTATATTTGGGTGTATAAAGCACTGAGGTGGTACAAGATGGGGTAGAAACTGAAAGGAGTTGGAGTGACACGTACATGCCGGACTTTGGTAGCCTAGTTGACTTGGAGTCTGACCTTTTCTCATATATCTTTGCTATACACCATGACAAGCCTATAAAGGGGTTAGTAATTTCTATACGAAAGGAATAACTTCTGTGTTGCACCATGGGCTGATTAATGGAGGATTTAAAAGAAATGCTGAATAACATCCAGATCTTCCAGTATATTTAGGTGCCCTGTTCCCATGGGCAAACAGAAGACAGACTGTCAGTATGACAGGAGACAGTGTAATTGTGGGACATTATGCAATTGAGGCTCTAATAAAATGCATATGCCTGTGGGAGGATAAGTTAAGGTTGCCCAGGCAATCTTATTTCTGGCATTTCCTATAATCTCTGCATTTGACTTTGCAACCTACACATTCACTCATCATAACTTTCTGCTGTAGTATGTAGGCATGACTTGAATTTACATCCTTCTTGTGAAGTTATATTAGAAATTTGAAGATTTCTGTATCTTTCCACTTAAGCACAAGGTCAGCTCAAACCATGTTTAATGAGGGCTTGTGTCATCCTGGCTGAACCCCTGAGCATGGCAGGACGTGCAACCACGGCCCCTCACCAGCACAGCTGCAGGGCCAGTCACTGCATGCCCAGATGTGCTGGCTGAAATTTGGAGAGGTGGTAACCACAACGCTGCTTTTCCTCTCCATAGTTTCAGGGATCAAACTTCTGGGTGATGATTCCATGAAGTTAAAGGATCTGCAGAGGTTAGACTTGCAGAATGCATAAGCAACAAGGTCTTCATTTGCTTAGCAACTAGAAGTTGTACCAGTCCTAGCGCTCCTCTGCCAGTGTGAGCATCATCTTACACTTTGCCTGGCACAGCACGACTTGTTGTTGACCTTTCCTAATGCAACCCAGGTGTTAGCCCCCTGATGAACTGACTCTGTTATAACATCAGGTGAGATTTAAAGAGGCTGGTAATGGCATTTTAATGCCACAGTTTTTAGAGGGCTTAATATAGATTCTGAGGCGTTCTTAAAATGGAAAACAAAAATTCTGCTATGCTGTCTCCCATACATTTTTGAATTAAGTATTAGAGCTTCTATTAATTCAAGAGATTCTGTAATTGGGGCTTCCCCCCACACAAACACTTTTTGGATCAAACCAGCACTCTGCATGCAGAACAACTGCTTGTACTGTGAGGGGACAAACCAGCACAAAAAAATACTGGCAGCAGATGGGCAGCCCTGAATGAAAAAGAAAACCTTGAGCATTTCACTTCTTGGATTAGAGTTTGGGAGCATTACATAAGGAGGAAATAGGAAAAAAATGCAAGCTTAAAAGAAGATAAAATCTGATTAAAATGCAGACTAATATAATTGCAGAACATTACTCAGGCTTTCTTGTGGAGAGAGAAAAATGTCTGCTATTGTGCTGCTATAGAAACCACGTAGGATCTGTGGGTAGGTGAGAGTGCATGGAGCATGTTGTTCTTTTTCTCCCCCCTTTCTCTGCCTTGGAATGAAGATCCTATCTTGCTTGGTAAGCTTGGCCTAAGCTTGGCCTTTGCTGGTCAGGAGATCTCTCGCAGTACAGAGAGAAGTTGTTTTCCTGTTTATGTAGTTTCTTTTAATATCTTGCTCCCTCCCTTATTTATTTTGCTCTTGGAAGGCAACGCAAGGCTGTGTGAGAGCAAGGGTAAGCTCCAGTCTTTTCGGGCTTTTCACAGGGGTTGGTCCACTTGGCATTATATGTTGGGACTGTGGGATACATGTGCTGTGCCATAAAAAGGGAGCTTTCTTGTATTTACTCTTATAAAACCAAAGACAGAACTCACAGTGCTTTGGAAAGTAAATACTTATCAGGAATGAGCAGACTTTGTCTGTTTTTCTGAACACCGTGTCCACAGCATTTGTTTCTCTGAAGACATGCATTAGAGTTACCAAAGCACTAGATAACAAAGTAAGGTTTATTCCCTGGTTGTTGATGAAAGTGTCTTTATCGCGGGTGTAAACTGCATATAAACACACCCTCTGTACAGTGGCATAAAACATACTTCAGGAATGTGTTCCCGAAATGAGGAAGTGTGTATTCACACCAGCTCCAACCCATGACTATCTGGGCTAAGGCCTTGTTTCTGACAGCAGTCACTTCTGCCTAACTGACAGGATGACATAACATTTTTTATTAAAAAGATGGATGGATGAGAAAGCCTGTCCACACCACATTAGAGCTCTTTCTGGTCCATAATATTTAATAAATTTGTGCAAAATTTGAAAAGATGATTTACTGCTGCTCATGAATTCTTTGCTAGCATAAAGTACTGAAAAATGCATCTTCTCATAATTTTTAAATGTGCACTCCTTCTTGGTACAGTGATAATTTTAATTTTTGTCCCAGTGCCTTCCTACAACAATTGACTCAGTCACTCAAACATATGTTTCACAAGAATGTATTTTGTATCTCAGTTTTTCCAGAAGTTCCACCTTTCAGTCTGCCTGTTTGTTTTGCTTTTGGTGTTTTGAGACAGAGGAAGAAGATTCCATTCTCCAGTTATTTTAGCACTTTCATCCAGTCCCTAATTAATAATCTCCTTTATAAAACCAGTTTATTAAGGCATGGTCTTATTTTCATCACTCTTTCCCATTTCCCCTTTTCTACCACACCCCTTCATGTGTTGGAGACACTTTGCTGTATGCATTGCTATATGTTAGGTCAAAATATTTATTTATGGAATGGTGTTAGAATATTCTCTGTAGGCCTCTACAAGGGATCACCCTTCTATAAAATCCTCCAGCTCAAATCTAGAGAAAATAGACTTGTTAGTGGTCACTCTTTTTAATGTTCTGTTCTGGTGTTTTGCTACTCCAACTGAGTTTATACCCACTTATTCTCAAGCTGACATTGGCCCTTAATTTTAACTCTTCTGGCTCTCCCATTTTCCAAGCATCACTTTTGTATATTTTATTTTATTTTAATTATTGAACTGTTCTTATCTCAACCCACAAGTTTTACTTTCTCTGATTCTCCATCCCACGAAGGCGGGCAGCGGGGAGTAAGCGAGCATTTGTGTGGTACTTGGTTGCTGACTGTGGTTAAACCATGACAAAAGCATTGATTTACTCTTGGCTGGACAACAGAATCACATACTGTACTTCAGGTCTTTTCTGAAATTACTTATTTGACATTGCTGGGTTTATATTTCCCTTTTTACATAGCTCTTACTCATCTCATGATTAACTAGTCTCTCTTATCCAAGTGCTGATCTTACAGCCAGTGGAAGAAGTTTTTGTGATTAATTTCTGCATGTCATTGGTATTGTCGAGTTTAATTGTATTTTATTAAAACTGTTCTAAGAGGCATGCAGTTTCACCAGTATACTATTCCCACCCTTGTTTGAGCTGGTGACGCCTCCTGGCTCTGTCAACAGCACATTTCATTAGCATGTTTGTGTTCTTGATGAGACCACTGTAAGGAAAATATGAAGGACGACAGGAGCATTGATGAATCACACAGAGCATTTTCCTTCAGTCTGACACTTCCACTATAAAACATCCCTCTGTCATTGTCTCCTGATCCAAACACTTTTCTATTTTAACAGCTATTTCTGTTTCAACTGCTATCTGGACAGCATCAGGTATTTTTGATCCCAAATAGATTACATCTACCACATTGCCTTTCTTGAAGAATAAGGGAAACAAATTTCTATCAGGAAAAGATAGAACTTCTTCCTGATGAACTTCCTGCTGAAATTCCTGCTGAAGAAACATCTCATTTAATCACATACTTCGTTTTTATCTCATTTATCCCCACACCTTTAACTATTCTTTCCTTCAAAATTTGTCCAGATTATTGTAAATTATTTCCCTTCCTTTCTTTAATGCAAGTCTTCCAGACTGACTTGAGCACTACAGTAAAACTTTCTGCTCCTAGCACCCTCATCTTCATACACTTGGCCTGTCTGCACTCTGGATGAGATCCTTTGTTTTTCCCCCCTGCAGTAATTACCCATGACTTTCTTCCCATTACTGAACTTCCTTCTGCATCCATCTTTCACATAATCATCTTTATTAAAATTAAAAGCAAAATGCTTATTAGTTTTCTCAGTACTGCCAGACTTCCTTCAATTTGTATGCCCTTCTCACTGCATGACAGCCCTGTTTCTTTTTCTGTGGTTGAACTGTTTCTAGCTGACATTATTTATCTTCTGCATCCTGAAGACAAAACTTTCTTACGAGAGTGATCCTCCTCACTTCTACCTTTAAGTTTTCTATTTTCAGTGACCTTAGTTACCAATGTGCCAGGAAATCTTCTGTGAAACCCTTTCCCTTTGCTCAAGATACAATGTCCAGGTCATTGCTGCTGCTCTGGCATAAAGTATTTGCTTTGTACTCAAGTCCTTGAGTTCTTCAGCCTTGCTGATTTTTTTTTCTCATTATATCTCTTACTCTTCTCCCTTTTGATTTCTAACAGCTTTTTATAAATCTATGTTTTACCAATCTATTTATTTTAAACTGCATCTAGGAAACATTTTTTCCCCCTATGAGCTCAGTATGTAGTTAGTCTTACAATATCCTCACTACTCAAAAAGCTAGACCACCGTCACCTCTGGTGTTGGTCTGGTAGCTGGCAAAAAGAGCTGCTCCTCTGTTGTACCCAGCATGGCTCAGCCCCAGGTGTTGTTCAGAGTCTTCTCTCACCTTCATATCTTGGAAAGCAGGACCTACTGCAGGAGTAGAATTTTTTTTCATTATATTCCCATTATCTTCTTTTCCATGTGCAAACGTAGCTTTGGAGCTTAGAGAAAGCTCTGCACAAATGTGTGTTTGATGAGATAGTGCCCATCTTTGGCCAATGTTACCCAGTTCTACCCCCGACTCTCTTTTAACATTTTTCCCTGCTGTGTTTTTAAGCCAAACAGTTTGGGGCTATTGCTTTTCAAAATTTATTTGTTTATTTATTTGTTTTTATTTTTTGTAATTGGCATTCAGTGTTATCTAGTGGCCTTTACTATGAGGTCTCTTTCCTGAACGCAGGAGACTGATTTTATCTTCCTCTGCTACCTCTCTCCTAGCAAGCTTTGCTTGACATGTGGGCAGGTTTTATCCCTCCATTTTGCTGCTCAGGCTCCTGCTTATGCCAGAAACTGTTTCAAGCGCTTTACATGGACTGCTCCCTGTGCCTCGGCTGGTACAGTGCTCCGTTTCCCACCCGCCTCTCGTTTATAATTCTCCTCCCTTGCCATTATTTTCTGTTTCTTTAACTATTGCCACATCCATGATTTCCTCGATTCCTCCCCCCCACTCTGTTCTGTGTCTTACTACCAAGCTCAAAGGACACAGACCTTCCTCAGCCTCATCCCTTGGTTTCAACTCTTTCCTTCCCAGTTGCAGCCGCTCTGGTTTCAGTCGGCTCCTACTCTGTGTGCTTATTTCAAAACGCGAGGGAAGGCAAGGGAAGGCAAGGCAAGGCAAGAAGGCAAGGCATCCGGAGGCGGATGGAGGGAGGTGTGGTATGGCAGGTACACACAGACCGACATCCACAGGACCGAGGTACCCCGCCAGGCTGGGAACCAGGCAGGTGACTGAGCTTTTACACACTCCGCGCGCGTTTCAGTCAGCCTGGAAGGATTTTGGGAGACGACCCCGGTGGTGTGATTTTCGGAAACTCTCGGTGCTGCAGGTGTTTGACTCCACAAAAGTGGGGAGGTCACACATAGACACAAACTGCTAGTTTCTGACAGACTCCACCACTACTCGAGAGGCCCGGGGGCTTCAGCCCCCGCTACCCGCAGCCGCTCCCCCCTCCCCGCTGCCCGGCGGGGCGGGACTCGGGGCGGGGCTCGAGGAGGTTCGGTCTCGCTGAGTGGCCGCCGCGGGCCGGGGCGGGACGCGGGGGCGAGAAAAGGTCCGGGGGAGCGGCGGCGGCGGGTGCGAGTCGCGGGTTGCGGAGCGGGGATGCGCCTGACGCAGAGCATGTGCACCATCGCCGAGTGCGCGCCCGGCGGGGACGGCCCCGCCACCGCCCGGCCCCGCCTCGTCAAGATCGCGGTGGTGGGGGGCAGCGGCGTGGGCAAGACAGGTGAGGAGGGGGCAGCGGGGCGGGCAGGGCGGGTGGGGAGGGCGGCGGGGCCGGCGGAGCGCGGCTGTAACGGAGCTGTCTGTGCCTGTCCGCAGCACTCGCGGTGCGGTTCCTCACCCGGCGGTTCATTGGCGACTACGAGCGGAACGCAGGTAGGCGAGCGGCGGCGCGGCTTTGTTCCCGCCGGGATGGGGATGGGGGGAGGGCGTTACCGCGAGGGGAGGAGAGGGGGGAGAGGGGCCCGGCCACTTCGCCGCCGGTCGGTGCCTCCGCCGGAGGTGCCCGGGCTGGACGGCGCGGCGTGCGGGCCCTGGGAGTGAGTGCCCAAAGCCAGGCGCAGAGCCGCGTCACAGGTGGGAAAGGAGGAGCGAACTGTCCCCCGGGGCTGGGGGGGCACCCGGCAGGTGCCGCCTTCGGTTCGAGCCGCCGCAGGGTGTCCTCCCTGGGAGCTGTTCCCCTCCCCGGTCTGCTCTCGCCACCCTCCGAAAGGGGCACGCCAGGCATAGCCACACGCGGTTTGTGACCGCAGCAGCCCTAGAGATGGGTTGTACTGCAGCCCCGGACTCTGACAGAATTCGCTTTATGTGGTGAAAGTGCCCCTTTTTGAAGGAGTCTTTTAGCTGAAACAAGAAAATATTCTGTAAACCTACTGTTGTGCAGTTCTTTGCGAACTGAGTGCCAGGATCTACACGGGCTAGGCAAGGCCAGCTTAAAGAGGAAAATGGGAGAGGTGATGTTATGTACTTCAGCGAGTACAGTGGGGAGTCTAAACTAATGCCAATGTAAAATGTGCAGCATTCTGTTGAGGAAATTACTTGAAAAAGCCTAACAAACAAACCAACACAGCATATCTTACAGGCCAACCAGCAGAGAGCTTCACTTAAGTGTGTAAATACAAAATGACAAGCAAACTGCTCTTCTGTATAATAAAAGGTGGTTATTTTGCACTCTAACCTTTATCATCCAAGCTAAAATAGTCCTTAAGAAGTGATTAAGTTCCACGTTGCACACTATTAAATACCAAGCTTCAAAACAAATCAATACAAGATTTAATCCCAGGTTTCTAGTAACATCAGAAACATTGTTAACACACAGAAAGCTTTTAACGCTGGTTTTGTGCCTCATAAGTGGCAATACAGGTTTCTCTACACAACTAATGGGCAGCAGAAGCAACATTTGTCTGCAGAGTGGTTGCTGTATTTGTGAACCTGTTGGTGTTCTTGTCAGGTAATCTCTACAGCAGGCACATCCAGATAGATGGAGAGATGTTGGCCATCCAAGTACAAGATACTCCAGGAGTTCAGGTGAGCTAGATGCAACCATGCAGTTTACCAGAGCAGCTCAAAGTGTTTGTGTGCTGGTGTCCTTCTGTGCAGCATCTTGTTATGGTCTTTCTAGAAATATTTTGCTGTCCGTTTCAGAGTTTGGTGTTCTGTGTGGGAGAGGTGGTAACTAGCGTTTTAACCAGTCAAGCCAGCTGTGTTGGGTGCCTGCAGTGTGCTGGTAGTAAAAGGAAACAACTCACTGTTTTGATGAATCATTTGTTCATTGGAGGCTGAATTACTGAAGTGTCTGTTCCTGTATATTTGGAACATTAGGCACAAACCCAGAAACAATTTTGTGCAAATAAGGTACATGTGGAAAAAAATGCTATGATCACTGCCCAACGAGCTTCATAAATGTGTATGACAGAAAGCAAAGTCTGCTACATTGTGGCTGTGCTCATTAGTGTGTCACAAGTTAAAGTTTTGAATATATAGACCTGAGTAATGCTGGATTGTTGCCTTTTTGAACTGGGCAACACTCCAGGTCTAAATGCTTCCAGCTCATATCTTTGCTTCCCCAGACTTACTGTCTAGCCAGTTAATTTCCCATTCTGTGGAACTACAAAGTCTTTCTCTGCATGCAGAACTACTCAGGTCAATTTTCCATTTGAGTATAGCAAACTCCAGTGTTAAATTCCAGCTTTTTGCAGCTGAATCAACATCTGCATTTATTCGCTATGCTCAGATTAAGTTCATACTTACAATGTGAAATGCAAATATGTCTCTCTGAACCTGTAAAATGCTATTTGGCCTTACAGACTCCTGAAGACAGGTTCCTTTAATCTTTTATGACTGCAGCTATCTAACTTGAGACCGTTCATTTTTCAGATCCACGAACACAGTCTAGATTGTAATGAGCAGCTGAACAGATGCATTCGCTGGGCAGATGCCCTAGTGATTGTCTTCTCCATCACAGACTACAAGAGCTTTGAGCTACTCAGTCACCTTTACCATCATGTTCGACAGCTGCATCCAGGGAACACGGTCCCCATTGTCATCATTGCAAACAAAGCTGATCTCTTGCATATCAAAGAGGTGGAGCCTCAGCAGGGACTTCAGCTGGCCAATATGCTGGGCTGTACTTTCTATGAAGTATCTGTCAGTGAAAACTATAACAACGTCTTCAATGCCTTCCATCTCCTCTGTAAAGAAGTCAGTAAACAGCAAATAACCAGCACCCCTGAGAGGAGGAGAACCTCTCTTATTCCACGGCCAAAATCACCCAACATGCAGGATCTGAAGAGAAGGTTTAAGCAAGCTTTGTCTGCCAAAGTGAGGACTGTCACTTCTGTTTGACAGCGGTGCCCTTGGTCTACCTGACATTTTGCCGGAGATTGAAACCTTGGGTATTTAACACTGGCACATCTAGAGTCCAAGGCATGTGATAGAAGGAGTATAGTTTGAGTAGCCTTTTACATGGCTGTAGAAGTCTCTAAGCAGTTGCTTAAAAAAGGAACAATGTCAGATTGGAAAAGGAAAAAAACCCCAAAACACAAAAACTCTTGAAAAATAGTTCTAGGATGTGACTTGCAGAACAGGTATTTTCATTTGGAAAATGAACTTTTCAGTAAATGAAACTGTTTGTCTTACCCCAGTTGGACAGATTTGGTTTTCGTTTGTGCAGAAACAACCTTTTAGCTGTAACTCAACTTGTACTTGAGCAGGGAAACGTCCTGAACCTCAGGTCACTGTTCAGAAGTAACCACTTAAGTCTTGTTCTCACGTGAATTAAGGACACAGCATGATGTATGTGTTTAATTTTATTGCACGGTAGAACTGTTTTTTTTTTTCCCCTGTATTTCAAAACAAATAAGCAAACATGAAATTGTTCTGTAAAAAGAAGTGTAAAGTAAGTGCACAGGACTGAGCATCAAGACTGTAAACAATGGTCCTTTATTTTTTTACTAGCCATGTTACTGCAGACAACTTGACCAGATTCTTTGTATGCAAAACTATTGTCTGCAGACTGTAATCGTATTTAATTACAAACAACTTTTTTATGGTCTCCAGACTAAACGGTCCAACAGGGAGCTTCCAAGGAATGAGTGTGGAGTTGGAGTGATAGTCTATTACAGATGCCATTCGAAGACATCTCTGTCTCTCCTGTGTGCAGTAGGCAGAAAAGGTGTGAAGCATGGCTGGCTCCAGGCAATGAAGCTGGGGGCTTGTTCTGAGCGGAGCCAGACCACCTTCATTCTTAAAACACATGGCAGATTTATATAAAGAATTTTTTTAAAAATATTGAGTCAATGGAGTTCACAGCCTAAGGGCCTTATACACATGCACTTTAAAAAGCCAGTTGTGCTTTTGCTTAAACTGTAACTTATTTATTTTGTGTACAGTTACTTCTCCTAGGGAGTGGACTCTTCATTCTTACTGCCTTGTTCAACATTAAATTTTTGAATTGCATATTTCCTCCTGTGTTGTTTGTGGGTGGGGAAACAATGGGTGACAATCAGAGAAATGCTGAGATAAAGCAATAGCTTTCTCAGGGTCATTAACATACATTGCAGAAACTGTAAGGTGGCCTTTTCTGCCTATACTGTTCCTTTATTAGCTTAAACCACAGGGGGGGTAGCTCTCACAACTGCTTTACAACTTCCTTTTTAAGAAATTCTTTTAGGAGAGGAACTGAATAAGGCAGAGACCTTTCAAATGAAAATGGGGTTCTTCATTTCCCCTTGTCAAAAATACTTCAATATTTCTCAACTGGAAAGGACTGGTGTGAGGTAGGTCAAAATTGGGAAGAATACAAATTCGAAGTGACTGCCTCTTTCTCCTTAAAAAAAAAAAAATATATTGAGCTATATCACAATGAAGAACTTAAATTGCAAGTCTTCAACTACCTCATGTTTAAAGTAGCTTTACTGAGAGCCTTCCTGAGGAGGCTGTTTCTGCTGGGCTGAGGCTGACGGCTGTACAGACTCACCTGGTTAGTGCACAGCTGTAGTAACTGGTGCAGGGAAGCTCTAACAGGGTCCTGCTGATGACAATCTTTTGGATGATGAGCTACGAGCCAAAGTGACAGGACAGGAGTTGCAAACAAAACTGAGCTTGCCCTACCAATCTGAACTTACATGAAATTCCGCTTAGCTTATTAATATAGTAGTAAACCTTTTTGCCAAGGGTGGCTTCTCTTCCTGCCTTTTGAGTACTGCTTAGTGTCACATGCAGAGGACTTAAATATTCCTTGCTGTGGTCCTGCACTTGCCCAAGCAAATCTCTTCTGTGCTGTTCCTACCCACATGAAACTGGGAGAAGATCTCTCATCTTACCTATTCCCTGAGCACAGGCTATGTGTAGCTGCTACAGCTATTTCCTACACATCAGAGCTTACTATTACACCAGGGCCACTGGAAAGATTCCAGTGCAGTTTTGGTCTAGAAGTACTTGAGTATGAGATGGTGGCTGAGTTCCAGTATCAATTGCCACAGCTGTGGCCCCACTGGCTGAGAAGATTCCTCCAAAGTGTGTGTGTGTGGGCCTGGAAAACTAGTTTTTGCTTCAGTCAGAGGTGCTACTTCACCCACAGGGAATGGAAGATCACCAGTGTCTGCTTAGACTCACCCCTTGTCTTCTCAATACAGTACATCTTTAGATGGCCAAGTCAGAGACCTGAGAACATCTGATGAAAGAGAGGTGAGGGAGTGGAGACCACACCTGCCAGCCTCCATCATCTCAGGAAAGCAGTGGCATCTCAGAGATGTGAGTACCTGAGCTCACTGGCCAGCAATGGCCACCAGACATAGATGAGCCTTTCTGCTACAGAGCTGTTCTGTGAACAGAGTGCGGAAAACGTTTTAGGACACCTCCTAAGATAAAAGGTCTAGATTCCTAGGGGCAATAAAATAATGCAAAAGGGGTTGCAGGAATATGCAGTTCTGGCAGGTGTAGCTCTGCATACTAGGAGAAAAGGAGAAGATGGATCAGGTTTGGCACTGTAAGAGCATTGCTTTATTGATTACAGAATTTGCAAAACAACCATATTCTAAGATTAAACAGTACAGAATGAGAGAAAAGAAACCAAGAGACTGGCTGTTTGCTTTCCAGTTGCTCTATTCAAACTATTCCTTGTGATTTTAATATTGCAATCACATAACATTTCTCATTTTTTATAGCACAAAGTTCCATTCTATAGTCATTCCTATAAATTTCTCTTCCATAGAGGCGACATTGTCCATGCTTTATAATTGGTCCATTGTTTCCTTCCAGCCACTCGAAAGTGAACTTAAACCAAAATGCACCCTTTTCTGAAGACCATTATAAACATTTAGGAGAACTAATGCTAACTAGTGAAAATGTAGAAAACTTCCCATTTAAGCTACTCTTTGGCATAGTAAAGAATGCTATGATAGAGTGAATGCCACTTATAATTTCACATTCTCATCTCATTGTAAGCTGTAGTCATAGCATTCCTTAATGAAGAAAGAGGATGCAGCTTTAGAGCTCCACCATTTTATGCTGCAATTCGGAAATCTCGGTGCTATATGCAACTACAATTTCTATTGGCTGCTGCTTTTTTATAACAGATTGTAGCAAAGTTTTATTAAAAAAATTACATAACTGAATTTGACTGCAGCTCTTCTGTGATCATAAAATAAAATCAGTTCTCTAATCATGCTGTTCATAAATCTAGTTCAAGAATGGATCTGTGCTGTGGCCTCTTGAAAATGTGACCCTGCCTTTTTTTTTTCTCTTTTTTTCAAATCCATGTGAGGGGAGGATTCTTCCAGGGTTATCATCCAGCCAACACAGCCCATATGCCCTCCTGTGTAAATCTAGATATGTGTGCTGTCAGAAACAATCTTTTCTTCTGGGACTGTGGGTGGAGAAACTAGAGCAGGAAACAGAAAGCTGAGAGAGAAGCAGCCATGTAACCCAGGCCTTGAGTCTGATTCTCCGCTTCCCTGCCTCTACCAGTCCTGCCAGTAGAGCATCACTGGACTGGGAGCTGCTGTGCCAGCTAAATCAGGGCTGTGCTCCATGATCTCTCTGCAGTGAGGGACAAAGTAAGAGCAGAGGCTGTTCACATTGTATAAGGCACACATATTTTGCATGGTAGCATGACGAAGGGTGGATTTTGCTAACCTTTCACTCCCTCAGCAGCATTTCCCACCAAACACAACCCCAGCAAAACCATTAGGAATTTTCAGAGAAAAAAGTACTGCTTGTTGGGGAGGGAAAATTCAGCATCACCTGGTCCTCAGCTGCTCCTTTTCTAGGGAATTATTACAATCATCCTCACTATATCGAATGGGGTTGGGAGCGATTCAAACTGCACAGTGCTATTGTTAAGGAGGGGGGACTTGTTGCTGGACAACTGGACCATTTTGAAGAGCTGCCCACTAGCTGCACATGTTCCCTTTCAGCCAGATACCCAGCTGCTTCACCTGGAGCTGTAACTGCAGCAGGTGACATGTCAGTTTTTGGAGGGCTACTGAGAAGAACGACAGACCAGGGATTTGATGTTTCCGGGTGAGGCACTCACTCATCTTTTCCACAGATCCTCCCCTGTCAGATATCAGTGTCAGGCTGGAGGTGGTCTGGGGCAAACAACAACTCAACAGCACTATGTGGTGTCAGGAGTGCAGAGGAGAGCACGATTACCTGAAAGAAGGGGAACAAGAAACAAGTCAGACTGAAGGGAACTGAGACAGTGTTAATGAGCCATGGATATGAACGTTTTGCTTCACCCAGCTCTAGACAGGCTGTGTGTTTCTGGTGTTTACTGACAGGGCAATACGACTTGTCCAGTGAAACTGTCTGCTCTCTAATAACTGTAGTTAAATCACTTTAAGGAGCATAATGACTGGTAGCATTGTATTCTTAATGAATGTGTGCTTTGACACACTTCTACCCACATCTTACCCGGTGATTTGTTGTGACTGCCATTGCATTTGCTGTGAGGCACCAGCTGAGGAAACACTGGTTTCCTCTCCTTTAGCACAGATCTGAGTGATACCTGTTCTTTCTCAGTTGAAGGTAAGATGAGCACCACAGAAATGCTGCTGGCCTGCTGCAGGGAGCCACAGTCCCTGCTCAGAAATGTCTCTTCAGACCAGGCACATGATGTTCTGCATATCAGGCCAACCCCGAGCATTGACAGATACTGTTGCTTTTGTTTCTTATGGTTTTTAACACCAGACAGGTCTGATGAAAGAAGTCATCGCTCAGTACAACCATGATACACAACCTGCTAGATGCAGGTATCTGTTTTCCTTAAGTGAAAACTAGTATATAGTTGCCTAGTGTGAGCAAAGCTATCACTAAGGAGCAAGTGCACACGCTCTTGCTGTGTGGAGCTAACCCAGGGTCGAAGTCATAGGACACTGCTCTTACAGTCCATAGGGTCAGGACTGCAGGCGGGGATGTGGGGGCAAATTTAATCATACTAGCCTACTTGAAAATGAATTTGCTTCTTCAGTGCAAATCCAAGGACAGGAAGCACAAACATCAACAATGGAGTATGTCTGTGTGTCCGCGTACTGCAGTAGTTTTCAAAGCACTTGTTCTGTCCATCATATGGCTTAAGTGTGTGGTAATGCTGCATTTCAACTTTTTTTATTGTTATTTCTTTCATCTTTTCACTTCAGATACTGAAAGCATCCCTTCTGTACTGGTGATAGTCTTCCCCTCACTTCTCCTCTTCCCTTGTCCTCCCACACAATCTGCAGCAAACTGACACTGATTATCTCTTCCTTCCTAAGCCTGAAAAACTCTCTGTAACTTGCAGATGCCAAAGGCTGACGCTGTCTTACTTAAATTACATGAGAATCAGACTGTAGGACAGTATGTGCTCATCTTGTTATCATGCAGCTTAACTGAAAAGCATGAAGCGACACGTTACCAAAGTTTTTTGAGTGTACAAGCCAAACATCACCAATAGCCATTGACAGATAAAAGCAATTTCTTCTTGGAGTCCTACCACTGAACCCTGAGGGGATTGGTGCAACTAAAAGCAAGCCCAGAGAGAAAAAAGAGATCTGCAACTTTAACATCTCAGAAAGCATGCTGCCAAATACAGCAGGACTTTCCTCCTTTCCCCTCAGTATCTCTGAGGGCTCATCCAGAGGGATAAATAGTGAATGTTTGTTCTTTCATTTTTAAAGAGAAGAGGGGAATTCCCCAGATAACTAATGTCCACCTCTTCTCCAGGCAGCTCTCTTCAGGACAGTCCTTTGCAGACCTCCTTGTTCTGTAGAGCGTGTCTGTCTTTCATCCTTCACCTGAAGGGCTACCCCTCCTGGTGGCAGCCAAGGTGGAAGAGCCAGGAGCTCCCATCCTGACCCACTGAGCTCCAACGGACAGTTTCCCCCCAGCAGAGGGCAGGGAAGGATGCAGCTAACATCTGCTGCTGCATCTGGAGGGGTTTATCCGTCTGCCTGCCTCAGCCACAACCACATAGATGGTTGTGCATGTTGGGAGAAGGGAGAGTGAAACTTCCTCTCATGCTCTTCATTATTCTCCTGATTTAAAGCAGAGAAAGAGAAGTAATTTCTTCCTTTGAAAGTAAGGTACTTCTCACGAGGTATGGGGAGCTATTTACCACCATCCAAAACCCAACAATGCGTAGGAAACACTGTATTCCTTTGTGCTGCTCCATGAGAAATAAAATAGTCATTCATATTCAGATGCAAAGCAGTTCTGTGGATGGAAACATGTGTCCTTTTCCACATTTAAATGTCATTTGCCTCAATTCCAAACAATTGCTGAAGTAATCAGTGCACGCTGTCAGTTTTCTTTCAGTTACTTTCCTCAATTTTTGCACTCACACATTTCCCCATTTTTCCAAGACACAATATGAGTACAAATGTTAGTGCTTTGTTTGACTGGAAGGGACTTGGAAGGCCAGTGCTCCTCTGATGCCTGAACCTGATTGCTCGAACAACACAAAAAAGCTCTGTTAAACCCTGGCTCAAGTTAGATAAATGCCAGGCTTCTTGAAAAGAGAATAATCCTAAACAGGTGGTGCATATTCACAGCTACAGTGCAGAAATCCAGGTAAATCCAACAAACTTACAAACTTTTTTTATGTGAGAGACTTGCACAACTGCTTCTTTTCTTCTTTCTCTTCCTCCTCCCACCTCTCCCCCAAAGTCCTTTCACCTCTAACACAGCACATTTGCACAAAGGGCAAGATGCAGTAAAAGCTTAAAATGCTTTAGGAATCTGCCTCAGAGGGTGACCTGCTGCCAGGGTTAAGCCAAAGCAAAGCAACACCAGATCCAGTGTCACCACTGTCAAGCCTTAAGTTCCTTCAGAAAGCCAGCTGAAAATCCCCTGCATAGTTCTCAACCAACTCAGATGTTAACCCTCTGTTTATCTTCCAGGGTGTTTTAATACATTTTGTGCGTGGATTAACTTGCCCATCAGTGTGTCACAACTCAATTCGCCTCCAAGAGGGAAAAGAATTCAATTCATTGTTTTGAGATTATCAATAGGCTAATAGGGGAGAAATGTGTTATCAGATCAAAAAAACATCGCTAAAAATGGTATTCCATCTTACAAAATACTGCTTGAGACTGGTTTGCAAAGATAACTAAAATATGGAAAACGCATGTTAAACTGAGGGGCTGTTCTGCCTTTGTTTAGCTCCATTTTGCTACTGATTTCTCTCTAATCAAAACTATATTCCATAGGAATTGAAAATAAGATGTTCACAAGCCACCCTGGAAACTAGAGTTACATTTATGAAGAATCTGGTTACACGGCACTTTGGAGTTTTTATATCACCCTTTTTATCTGCAGTACTCAACAGACACCTGAGTGGTCCTCCAGAATTAATGGTGCCACCAGAGTTCATCCATCCTACTCCTCTTCTCCCTCCCTTCTCCATTCAGATGATAGCTACCGTAGTCAAGTTCTGCTGCCAGAGAGCAGTCAAGGCGAAGACCAGCCGCATGGATGCTATTGAAGCTTCACTGTGAGAGCCATCCTCCTTCAAGGAGTCCAACAGCACATTCAAGGGATGCAGAGTCTTGGGGGCTTTCTCCACATCACCTGCTTCAGGTTACTTAAGGTCTAGTGGACAGGTATCTATCACAGATACCTGGCCAGAGACAGAAACAGTACAGCTGTGTCTAGGCTAATTTATTTTGCTCCTCAGCAATGCTAAGTGGCTTGCCTGCAGGATTACCATGGATAAGTCAGGTAGTACCCAGGCTCCTTCAGAGTATCCCTGCACTATGCCAGGGAACCTGTAGCCTTTCAGAACAGCAAATGTTTCTGTTTATAAAGAATAAAAAGAAACTAATCTTTTGAGACATGGTGAAAGTTCCTTCAAATTAATGTCAGTCTGTTCTGAATTTTCCAACCTGAGTCTGTACTATTGTTGCTGCCTATAGCATGTAAAAAACCAGATCACCGGTGTCTGAATACTTGTTGTCTACACACGTTTCACAGCAAAACCCTAACATCATTTCTGTCCACGTGGCAGTGGCTTTCTGAAGGTTTGGTACCAGTGCTATAAGGAACATGATTTGATGAATTTTCTTATGTTTCATTTAGATAAGAACTGTATGTTTAGAGCTATTTTTACCTGGGTACCAGGTTTGTGTGTTGCTACCAAATCCTTCACCATTTTGACCTCAGAGACTGACACTCCACCAACCATAAAGATGATCAGAAGAGGATGATCACCAGGGTGAGGGCGATTCACCTGTAAAATTAAGGAAAGCATTATTTGTAGTTGCTCCATCCAGGTCCAAATCTATACATTGTCAGTGACTGGCTGCCTGAGCTGCTAGAGGAAGACCAAAGAGGAAGCTCAGAAAGAAATATTCATAGAATGCTGATTTCTGTAGCAGTTGAGAGGGAAATCAGTGGGGATGATGTCCAGTTAAAGCTAATTAACTGTTTCCAGGGAAATAAAGTCTCCATGGATTCCACTGAAGCCTAGAAGAGTTTCTTATGAAGTCTGAGGGCTTCTCTCTCCTTTCTTTCTACTTTACTTACCTCCCTTTCCCAGAGTGGGAGGAGAGTACTTGGGTGGTATGTGTATATTTTGGACATATGTATGCATGAGGCTTTAAGGAATGAGGAATAAATTACTACCCAGTAGAAGAAAGGAGTCCAGCCTAAACATGCCAGAATCCCCGGCTGAGGTCAACAAGGGAAAAAAATTTATGCAATGTGTTTTCACCAGTGCAGCGAATAATCTTTTACAGTTGATCCAATAAAAATAAATCAGGTCCTTTACAATATAAAATCAGTTTCTAGCTTGTTTAATTTCAGAATTTTCAATACTTGTACGACTGCCTTGTAACTAATATAGAGAAACTTTACCTCAAAGAAAATACTTTTTTCATTTTTCCCCATTTATCTTTAAAATGGCACAAACATTCCACTTCAGTTAAGACTTCATAAAACTGCATTTTGATTTTAAATGTGAAGGTGATGCTTTGCATCATTTTCTTCTTAACCACTTCTAGAAGTTTGACGACTTTGCTGTTTCCTATCAAACTCTTTCTTTCTTGAGAAAACATGTTGCCCTGACAATGCCTTTCTCCACTCTGGGAGTGATGTCAACAGAGCCCACGCAATTGCTCTTGTCACATCACCAAAATGTTTGGCTCTAAAAAGTAACAGAACAGTTTAATTTCTTTTTAGAGCTCCATATCCTGCCCCTCCACGAGCATAGGTTTTTAACAGCATTCATTCGACAGAATGATAGTGGTCATCAGCCTGTGTTTGGGTGCAGTGTGGTTCCTTTCCTTTCACCACCACAGCAGATACCTTTGATCCTTCTGGCTCTAGCTTCTGAGGGTACAGCTCTCCTTCTTTTCCTTAATTTGGCTTTCCTATATTTAGTCTTTGGGCAGTTTTTCATCCTGCAGGTCTGTCAGGCGTTCTGCCTGGCAACCTTCTGCAAAGACTCTTCCCTTTGAAGCCAGCACAGAGAGATGGTAGACTCTCTCTCCAGGCTAGCTGACTTTGATTACATAGGACTCCCTGTTCAATGCTGCTCCCCAGGTAAGGAGCTCTTGAATTCCTGGGAATTTGAAACCAGTACAAAAGCCTTAGATAGATGTATTAGTGAGCTGAGTATTTGTGTGATGGGTGTTTATTCTCTCATTTGCACCCACTTTGTCAGCCATCTTCATTGAGCTGATGGCACAGATACATATATACTACAATTGCAAGATGTCCTGCAACTAGTGCAATACTGAGCAGTTTTGCATTTACACCAACAGACCAATTAAATGGATACACCAGAGCTTACAAACACTTTCTTTATGCCCTTTCCCACATCAGTTTTCTCACTTCTTACTATCTGCACTCAACATATCGTCAACCTCAAATGAAAAAAAGTCAATTTTTACTACAAATACCATGTGGAGTGTAAGACCTAAATATTTACTTACAAATCAGAGCAAATAGACTATTACTTGATAAAAAACTAAAGTATTTCATGCCATAATTGCTGAAGGCACTGAAGCAAAGTTAAAGAAATAACTGCTCACAAAGATGACGAGGATAAAAGTTGACAAAGCACTCTGATGCAGTATTCTGTCAGGTAATAAAGTATACTATTTTTTTCCTTTTCATGGTTCTTGCTCTTCTGAACCCTGTCACCAGAGCAAACAGCTCCACTCCATCTCACGAATCTTCTGAATTACTTTGAATGAAGGGTCATTTAAAGAACTCAAATACTTCTTTATGGCATGAAGTTGTGTCACTGTTAAGGTTAGATATTAAAAAAAGACCAGAGGGTGGTTGGGCACTGGAACAGGCTCCCCAGGGAAGCGGTCACAGCACCAAGCCTGACAGAGTGCAAGAAGTGTTTGGACAATACTCTCAGACACATGGTGTGACTCTTGGGAATGGTCCAGCGCAGGTCAGGACTTGGACTTGATGGTCTTTGTGAGTCCCTTTTAACTCAGAACATTCTGTGATTCTGTGATTCTTAATGTCTTTCCTAGTGACAACCAACTCATAACAAACATGTGTGTAGAAGATTGGGCATACTGAAAAAGCACCCAGTATAAGAACATTAATCAGAAAACACAAGCTTCCAGGGCAATGTTAAAGAGAAAACGTCTTGACAAATCATTTCCTTCAGTCAAAATAAACCTAGATCCAAACACATGGTGCCTATATAAAACTTATTATTTTTCAGAAGACTAAAGTTCAAACCACAAATTCCAGAAATGTGTATTAAAAATACTATTAGGCATGCAAACTCTAAATTAAATTAAAATTGAAATGCAAAGGGTCTTGGGATCTGTAATTTTGTTATGTTATGCATAAGTGTTTTGAAGGAGGACAATACTTTGGGTACAAAATATTTGGCTATGTTAAGAATGCAAGTTTCTGCCAATTTTTTTTTTGTTTGATAATACAACCACCCAAGGCTCTTGCTCGAATGAACTGGCTGCATGTAGCTCAATACAACTCATTTCAGTGATACAGAAGAACTGAAATGGACTGCAACAAAAGTAACATGTATCTTCTGGATCCTTCTAAAGTTCAGTTGATTTGGGACATTTCCAAGACCTCTGAATTTACTGTGAAATCTGAATTTTGCATAAATCCCCAAGTGAAATTCACTTTCAGTTCAAAATGCCATGCATTAAAAATAATTCAGAGAGCTATCTTGGGCAATTAGAAAGACTAACCAAAAAACCCTCAAAACCTTTACATTGAAGCGAAAGAGCCCAAAGGAAGAGGGTGGGGGGATGCCCTGAGTCAGCAGAGTGTCCCAGTTGAGACATCAGGGCCTTCTCTCCAGCTCCAAGCCCCTCATACTGCATGCCCTCAGGATGCTGGTGGATAGAGAGCTCTTTGCTGGTGTGTGCGTCCGCGTGGAAAAGAGAGAGGAAGAGGTGGGAAAGTAGGGTGGCAGTGGTCAATAAAACTCTAAAACTGAAGCAGTAAGTGGTTGGAGGACAGGTTTGTTCTCATGGCTCATGGCAGCTCACAAAAAACAACTTTTTGCTCTGAGGAAAGTCAGTAGAAACTATCTTTACTGTCCTATGGAGGATGACTGCCAATAAGGATAGCAGCACCAATGATTCTGGTATTTGTGACCAACCAATTGAATTTAGCTGAATAACTGGAAAAACATGGCAATCACCAGAAACTAGGCTGTTGTGCAGGGCACTTGGTATCAATGATAGCAAGCTCAGATCATCATAAAACAAGTGTGGTATAGAGCAGCAGTCAAAACAGAAGTCCTTGAGGCAGGGAGACCTTTCCCCTTCACCTTCCCGTAACTTCAAAACAAACACACCTGTCAGAGAAACAACTTCTGGATGAGAAATATTTTTAAAAGTTTGTCCTGAATTAACATACCTGAGGCAATCACTTACCAAAGTATTTTTATGTGAGTTGGCATTTATACTCAGGCATTGAGGAAGAAACAAAAATATAAGGAAGCTCACAAAATAATCACTGTGCTGATGGTGTGATTGTGTCAGAAATACAGGCTGGTCAGAAACTCAGTCATGCAATAATTGAGCACATGCCAACAAACCAGGCTACAAACCAAAGGAGCAAGTATGGACATATATTTATGAGGTATGTGATGATGCCTATGAAATACTAATCTTACACAAAGTTCACTTGCTTGTCTCTTCAGTATACCCCTTAGTAGGATATTTGTCTTACTAGCAGAGATGCAGGTACTTACAGGTACATATTGCCATAATACATTTATGTCTCACACATACACACGCATATTATTAATAAGGATAGAGTAGTCCTCAAACTAGCCAAAGGTGTCAATGTCTGCATCTAAATATTTAGGCCTTCCGGAGTCCTGTTGTTTTTTTTGTTTTTAAGGATAAGTTATATTCCTGCCTTATGTGCACCAGCTTCTTTACTTTGTTTGACAGTGAAATATGTGTTTTTAATTCTTCTATTTTTGGGGGTGTTGGCATAAATTTTTTCAGTTCTGATAGATGAATGGAAAGAAATATTTCTATAGCTAGTCTCTTTTGTCTTGGGACTTTATCATAAACTATGAAGAGCTGAGACTTTAGATTTAGGAACCTAACTGAATACATTTTGGAAATCCATTTCAACCGTGGAAAGCGATTCCTGAAAATATGCACTGGATTTCAGGCAGATTTGATTTGTGCCCAAGACTAACTTTCGGTGAAACAACAGAAAAATAACTTTCTTATTCTGATAATGGGTTCTAGAATACTAGTAACACAACGGTCAAAACTGGTTTTGTCAGCTGTTTTTAAATGCAGGTCTAGCAGGCATCTGCACGAAAGAGAAAAAACTTTTTTTCTTTTCTATTACAATAGAATCACAGAACAATTCAAATTGGAAGGAATCTTCATAGCTTATCTAGATCATCTCCCTGCCTAAAGCATGGCCGACTTCAAAATTGTATCAGATTGCTCAGGGCTTTGTTTGGCCAACCTTTCAATATCTCAGAGATGGAGAATTCACAGCCTCTCTGGATTTAACCACTCTTACAGTGAATGTTTTTTCCTTATATTCAACTGGAATTTCCCTTGCTGCAACTTGTGTCCACTGCCTAACATAGTTTGCCGATGCCTCTTCCATGCTGAGAGGTAGTGGTGGTAATACTGGAAGAAGAACACTGGGCATAGTACAGAAACATACTGTACTCATAACCATAGTACTGATGTGGTTTGATGTAAATTTGGGTTTGTTTTCAATGGAGAAGTTAGGATATGCAGTAGGACAAAGCGGAATGTACAGCATGATAGTAACTCCACACTTCATCTCTGTAAATATTTAGCAAACACTTAGCATAGGCTAATTTGTAAACCAGAGTAAATTCTTGTAGAATGACTGTCTTAAAACATGCTAAGAGCATCCAGAAAGCAAATTCTAACTAGGCTTTCTTCCTCCTTACTGCAAGTTGAACTACATCAAGTTATAGAGAAGGCATTGAATTATGAAGTCCTCCTGCATCCACTGTGAGACCAGACTGTTCATACTTACTTCTCTTCTACCTCAAGGCTGCTTGGTGTCCTTAAAATCCTTTGATGAGTGCCTCGTGGAATGACTTTTGGAAATCCAGGTAGGTTAAATGAACTGGCATGCCTCTTGTTTTGTTCAGCAGGCAGTAGCTATCTGCACTGTAACTGCAAAGTGGTGCCTCAAGCGACCAGTCTCCCTGCAAAGATTTAACTTTCCTAATTTCCCCTTAAGTTCTGATGAACAGTATCAACTCAAATACATAAAATCAGCTACTGACGTAGGATGCTCTGACCTCAAGAAAATCTTACAGATCAGCTTGGGAAGGCTGGTTTACCTTCATGAACATGCTGAATCCAGTTTTAAGGAGATCAGTGAGGCCTGATGACATATGCTCAATATCAACAGGATCAAGTCGATCAGGATTACAGATCTCTTCCATGACCTGTTTCAGCAGTGGTTTGTAAGAAGCCTGCACAAAAAGAACAAGGTATTGTGAATAAACCTGTTTAGACTTGGTGCAACTGCTCAATATTTTATTTCCATTAAAGGTTACAAAAATCATCATCCTATAAAGGAAACCACTCAGAGAGTTTGTGACCTTGACTGCAAATGGTGTGCACCAGCGCAACATAAAAAGACTGAAAAGACTGGAAGACAGCCACACATTTACTCTGCCCCACGTGTATTAAATCAGTAAAGGGAGGCAAGGAAGAAAGGGGGACTTACAGTTTCTCTGGAATCTTTTTGGAGGTAGTACAGAAACAGACAACAGTAGGGATTACACTCTGTTGCCCATTATGCACCCAGATCTCATTCCCTCTGTAATGATTTTATTAACACTTAAACAGAGATTTTCAGGAGGGATGGCTTACTGACCACTCCTGCCTTCCCACAGGTGTAACGTCCCAACTAAAGTCTGGATTTCAGCAGGGCTGGGAAGAGGCCAACCTGCCTGTTTGCCCCTCATGGAAGAGCAGAGCTAAGGAGTCCCTGTTAGTCCTTTAGCTTTTATGGCCATGGCATTCCACATAATACTTCCACCTGTGGAAAACTCTGAGAAAACCCCAACATTACCAAGCATTGTCAGAGCTTCGGAGAAGTTAGGGATCAGGAAAAATGGAAAATGCAACAGTACAAATGGTCAGCATGCTGGAAGATCTGCTCCCAAAGGATCAACCTTGCATCCTCTTCAGGGTCCACAAACCCAAGCTGAATATAAATTAGTAGCCTAGTAATTTCCACATTTCTGTACCAAGGTTTAAACCACTCTGCCATCCTGAAAAAGTTTTTAAGATAAAACTTTTAGAGACTTTTGGAAAGATACTCTTAATGAAAATGCAAGCTCACTTGGTTTACAGATGGAGCTTTGTTTTGCTGCTTTTAACTTTGCCCAAACTGCAACAGAACCACAACCATTTCAGTAAGTGCAACTGTCTTAGAAAATTAGCAGCTTTCAAATTAGCACATTTGTTTTCCTTTGGGACTAGCCCAGGTATATATCATCTCCTAGATTTCTTAAGGGAATCAAGTGTAACATCATTAATTTTGCAAAGATGATATCTACAAGAGACATCTTGCAAAATAAAAGTTAAAATGGATGGAAAATAAAAAGCAAGCCACTTGGCTTGAAACTAAAATTTTCTGGAGTCATTAAGAAATGTTTTTCATCCAACACTTTACAGTGAGAAACAAAACTTACAGTTTTTGAATACAAGCCTGTCAACAAAGATTTATACTACTAATTTAGTTCTTCTCACAACATGTGCATAATTTTTAGTTGAGCCAACAAAGCAAATTTCAGCAGACATGAGCTGCAGGATCTTTTAGAACATGTTAAGATTTCTGTCAAATCTAGTCACGCAATAAAGAACTGTTTGAAAATACACATGCAGTCATGAAATTCTATGTATAAAAATCTGTTTAATATCTTCATAGATGAGGAACAGAAAAACATTAGGAATGAAATGGAGCAGAGATCAAATTACAGTTTAACAGAGAGGCTTACTGCACAAAATTAAAGGAAAAACATAATCTGATTCAGACAAAACTATGTACTCTAAAGACGTTAAAAATGTGCTATGATTTTGCATGTCTGAATTTTCAACGGCAAAATTTAGTGCCCTTCAAAACAATCTTGTTAGGCTATACAGTTACTAAAATGTAGACAGTATGATCACTTACTTTTTTAAACTGTGATAGTTTCAAATATTATTAAAATCTTTTATGATTTGAAATTAATCTATTAAATTTTAAGGAGTTTCTCTGGGGGCTCAAACTGTGTTTAAAATAGCTGTTAGAAACCTCAATGGCTACATCTCAGACAAGATTATAAAAAGAAGACAGAGAAAGAGAGAGAGAAAGAAAAAGAACGAGAAAAGGAAGAGTCAGGGATGGAAGGAGGAATGGATATAGGGATAGAGGAAGGGAAGGAGGAAGGGAGAAATATACTTAGATCAAAATGCAAGTAGTTTCAATAACAGGCAAAAAAAATACTCTCTTGCATGGTCACTACATGAACTGCCTTGATAACCTGATGAAAACATCTGTCATTTTATGTAAGACATACAAACTTCAGTGTGCTATAAAAAGTCCTTCTAAGACACAAGCCAATTCCCACTTATTTACCTTTTTGTGAGTCTTAAGAAGATATGGAGCCTTCCCAGCTTCTAACAGATGAAGCAAAAAAGTGTGTATAAGCTAAACCCAGTCCCACAGCACTAGGCAGAGCTGGGAATGTATATGGTCATAGGATGGGCACTACTTCTTCAGAGGAGCTAAACTGATCGCACACAACCCATGCATTTAACACCTGCCAGTCAACAGAGAGGCCCATTGGTAGAGAGCTGTGTGTATGATGGACAATCACATACTGCCTGCTTATTTCTACTATTATAAACCTCCTGGACTTCCCTCAGCAGAAAGTTCGTCCTATTCAAGCAATTAAATTGATCGCATGGACAGATTAAGGGGTTGCAAGGTGTTAATATATCCCTGTGTTACAGCACTTATCCCTAAGCAGACAACCTGGATTATATGCAAAGAACATACTGATGCTAACTACACCTTCAGGAAACCTTTCTTATCATCTCACTGCCTCCACACTGAACGGTATTAAATGTTCAACAATTTTCCCCATTTTGGACACCAGATTGGTCCTAACTGTTAGGAGACTCCAGGAACAGGTTTTCTTCACCTTAGATTTCCAGCAACATTTTGCAACAGTAATGATTACTGTTCTTACAAAGCAACAGTTAATTTGAAATACATCCCTCTGATGGCCCACAGCACTGTTATGAGTTTGGAAGGATTTTTTTCTGGCTCAAGGCTAGAATCAAGTTTTATGGTCTCTCTCTAAATCCCTGCTTTCTGTTGTAAAACTCTATTTTTAACTGAAATAGGTAAAACACTTCGGGGGAGACAAAGAAAAAAATTGTCTATTAATCTTTATGACCTAAAGTAATATCACAGTTCATGTGTTCCTATTTTAGAAACAGAAGCTGCATTTGTCACCTATTTACAAATGGGTCTCCCTCTCACACTCATAGCGATGGAAGAGAAAATACATGGGAATATTGTTGCTGTATGGATGTGGAAATCCTGTTTTGCTACGTCATGATAGGTCTTAGTCAAGAACCACCTACATCCAGCCCCGCATTTCACAGGCATTTTTTGTCGTATCACAGTGCTGCAGAGCAGATCTCAAATTTCTTCCTCAATGTTGACATTGACATGGATATGCTTAAGTTTGGACAAAGGACTTGAGGAAATTCTTGATGATTAGGTCAATTATAAAATCTATACTTAAATCCCTTTTACGTGGGCAGAATGCATATAGTATTAGCACATCAACAAAATTAGTGCTGTAATTTTGACAGTATGCTAGAGAAATAACATACACAGGGAAAAGAAAGATCCACTTGCCTGGTGGGTGTTGCTGCCTGGATTACGTATGGAATTAAACTGTTTCATGTGCATTCGAACTCTTGTAATATCCCTGAGGGACTGAAAGATACTGTCCACTGCATCTGTGGCTTTCTGAGATGTCAGGTTCAGTAAGGAGTCACAGCCTAAAGAAATAAACAAACATGCAGCTCAGTGAGTGAAAAACTTTCACGTGTTTTGATAATAAGCAGTAAGAAAAGGATAATTGGGAGGAAATTTTTAATTAGTTTCATCATGTTATATTCCAGAAACTCAGGGGCTTGTTAGATAGCATGTCCTCAGCGTGGCACAAGCTAAGCAAGAAAACAAAAATCCTAGACAGCACGCAAAGTGAACAGCACCTCTTTAACATTTGTAACCTCAATCACACAGCATTTTCGTCGGCATAGGGTATGTTTTGCTCTCCACAGCAAACAAAAGGGCCTATGCTTTGGACCCCAAAGAAGAGTCCCCCATTATGTGGAAAGGAGCCAGATGGTTTGCAGATCTCCTTGGGCAAAACAGTCATGAAGAGGGGAAGTGCTCCTCAGGCATCATACCTGGGCTCTCGCTGGCATCCTGCTGACTCCAAAGACATTTCCTACCTTTGCAACGAGAAAAATGGGAAGAGTTTGTGCTAAATACAGCAGAAATGACAGCCACACATTGGGAAAGAGCTGTATTACCACAAAAAAGCCTTTATCCCTCAAAGTGGCACAGTTACTACTTTTAATATATTTTATCAAAGCACTTCTGCTAAGGTATAATGCTTATCGCCCACTGAGGCCAAACTCCAATTACAGGATGATGTAAAAGGTCCCTCCAGGTGGCCAGGCAGTGCCTTGGCAAAGAGAAATTATTAGTCTTGACTCTATCCCCCTCACCATGGGACCTATATTGATTGCACAAAAGCATTGAAAAAATGCTTTCTCAGCTGATCTGCTGATAAGAATTATCCAAGTGAGAGATAAGTGGGTCACCTGCTATTTTTATTGCCTTGTCAACACAGCACTACTTCTTTTGATATCTCTGCTTGCCTCCTTCCCACTTGACTCCTTGTCCCTGTGGCAGCAGATCCACCAAAAAATAACCCTTCTGGCCACATGTGCACACCAACACACTAACTCCTGCTTATTGCTATTGTCTTCTCCAGGGATGCTGCTGTAGTGGCTTGTGTGTCCATCCTCCAGTTCCACAACTGATCCTGCACCAGCAAAACTCTATGTCTATGCAGAATCCTGCTGAGAGGACAGGGTCTCCCTGCAGGTCCAGTGCCTGCTGGCTTGCATTGTGCTGTGCTTGTGGAGCCTGACACTGAAAACAGGCATTGAAACTCTCAAGAAAGCGCTTGGATTTTTGTGTAGGAGGACCCTGAACAAAATTTCCTCTACAACTGTAGAGGAAAGAATCCTTATATGTTAAAGAAAAAATAAAAAAGGTAGTACTTTCAAAATCTACAGGGAATTTTTAACAGCTAACCTGAATTACTCTTTCACATCTCTGCGATCTGCGTAGCAGAATATATATATATATTTAAAATATATATAACATATATGCATACACACACACACTTATAAAGGTCTGAAACTATTCCTACAAGACGGTGATTAGACACTGAGGTTTCATTTGTCTGAATATTTTTTTTTGAGAAGCTCCAAGCTGGATCCCCAGATGGTGCAATAGAACAGATAAAATGACTGCTGCAGGGCTACATCAAACCAAGCTGCTGAGGATTTATGCCATTATAGCCCACAAAGCAATGAAGTGAGCATGAACCGGACCTCAATGACTTCCATGTTATAATTCTAAGGCAGACACTCATATATTTTTGGACTTGAAATTAGTAGATTTTTTTTAATGAGTGCAAAATAACTTAGAGGAATACTTTTGTTTAATGTATGTGAAAGATCTGCATGCTCTGATACTCTGACCAAAATTCGTTTCAAATCCACTTGTCACTTCTCACTTCCGGAACTGCAGTGCAGTTTCCAGCAGACATGGTCTGCCTTTGTAGCTGGAAGCCCCAGCAATGCTCCTCACCTTGCCTGGCCCAGCTTTTTGTTACTGGGTCATTCTTCTCTTGAGCAATTTCTCGGTGAAGTACAGCTACTCATTACTTGAACCTCATTGCCAGGGAAATGCTGTCTGGAGCTTGGGCTTTTCTTCATAGCTTGTGCTGACACATTCATGGGCTGGAGGAGGTAATGAAATCACTCACCCTCACCATGTGTTTCTCAGGCCACATCATTTCATTAACCAACACAACAGGTGTGTAAGCCTTAGTGCGCTGGGCTGTGTTCAACTCTGCCTTCTGGCAACACAGAGTGTATCTTGAGGAGCACCAGAGCAGAGAGTGGCCCAATGTTTCCAGTTCCCACATTGGAGTGCGGTGGTGGACCCGGTTTGGGACCCCAGGGGGGCACTGGAGTTGAAGATCCAGTCTGGCACCAGTTTAAGGCTGACCAGACAGAGGGAAAAGAGGTGTAATTTCAAAGGTTTCTCAAAAATGGCGCTTTCTTGGGACTTTCAATCAAGAAATATCATGTCCAGGGAAATTAGGGATCTCTTTTTCCAGTGGGACATCCAGTAATTCCTTTTTAAAATGTAAATTAAAGAATAAATTTTCTTTGCAATCCCTTATTGTTGAAATTAAAATCTCTGAAGGGTGCTGTCTACCTGTTGCACTGCAGTAGGGCTGTAGAGGGGAGCTGAGTTTCTTTTCAGCCTGGAGAACAACAGAAGCTTGTTCTGAACAAGTGGCAGGCCGCTACAAATCACCTCCCATTCCCACCTTGCCCATGAATGGGGCTGTGCGGCATATGGAGAGCAGAACACAATCCCTCTTCTCTGCTCGCTTCATGCTACCAAGAAATCTGCTCCTTTTACAACAGTGAAGAGGTGGAATACATTAGCTGCTGCACAGCTCATGTGCTAATTAAAACAACTCTTCCTGTTACTGTTTTTTCTTGGGAAGTTAAATGCCATTTGGAGAGCATGCTTCAATGAATTCCTTTGAATCCCAAGCCCTATTATATATGGGAAAAGGTGTTTAAGTGAAATGTATGGATTTCCTGTCAGACTTGAAGAAGCCCAGGTATGGGAAAAAAAAATCACCACTAACCTGTACAGGAGTAAAGATTTTAAAGCATATATCTGAGATCTTGATGACATCCAAAGAAGAACACAACCTAGTTCTGAGATAAGTGGTGCCCAACCCCACTGATACTGCTTTTGTTCTGCTCCCATCCACTTGCGCTGAATTTGAGGAAAATGAGACTGTCAGGAGCTGCATTCAGTGCCTACCAGGATGAGATACTGGCCCTTATTTTTTACCTACTTTTGAACTTTTTCATCAGAGAGAGTACATCTCCTCTTAAGCTACACATTTGCACAACCATTAGTACCACAACTAACCCATTCTCACAAGAAGCTTGGAAAAAGAAGAATGAATGGAGATGCTCTGCTCTACAGTATGGAGTGACCCAGAAACCAAACAGGACCGGTTTTTCTACTTATTTCTGAAACTGGAAGGCAGATGCTTTAAGAAGAGGACACAGACATTGTGAACTAACGAGATCTATATTTACAGAGTGGCACGTGACTGATTATTCCCCTCCTCCATCCAAATGTAACAAATGGGAACTACGGACCTGTCCTTAGTGTCTTGGTACATGGTCCAGGCATTATAAATAAACTCGTTCTTTCTCTAAAGCAGTATGATAATTATTAACACTTTGTGAAGGACTTTGATAATTCTGAGGGATCACACATGTAGGACTCCAAGGGCATTTCAGCACATATCTGATGTTTATTATATAGGGACACACCTGGTGAGCTCTGGATCTCACTGGGAATGGGCAGCAAGAGCCAGTGATGTGCTTGGAAACGTTCTTGCCATCAAATCTTTGAACCCTCTTCTGGAAACCATTCTTTGGTGTGCAGGGGATGCACAGCCCACACGGCTAAGTACTTTGCTGGATCACAAGCTCTAAAGCTGTACATGTAAAAATCTGGCCACTTATCTGTGTGATTAAATACGGCTTTAAGAGCTACTTTCGGAGAGTAATTTTTTTTTTTTTTTTAATTTTGGCCTTAATATCTGTCCTTTGGATGTTTCTATTTTACAGGAATATTTTATTGCCTTCTTCTTGCCAAAATCCAACAGCACAACATGTAATACCAACTTTTATGAAGCGCTGCAAGCTTAGTACTGCAGGTTCTCATGTTACATGAAATTAAACCTGTCAATTCAGTGAACAATTACAGTGGAAAACTAAGGCACTTACTAGAATAAATTGCATAAATTAATTGCAGGAATATAAGTTAGGCTCAGATGTGCTTTCTGAGGGAAATTATTGTAACAAATTCATTAGGGAACCATTCAGTTGCTCCCTCAAGTCGTCCATATCTTAATTAAAAACTCATAGATGTTAATAAAGCCATGGTAAATGCTCTGTAAGTCTAATAAGGCCTCCCAATAATGTTCTTGCAAGAACTCAGTAAAACTCCAGACTTTACTAAATACAGAGTTTTACGAACATACCACCCCAGGACTTATACAATCAAATGTCCTCAGCCTTCTGCAAATTATTCTCAGATACCCTCCTTTTGTCTTCAGACTGGTGGATGCACTGTGGCAAGAACAGGTTTTTTTCCCATCAAGGACTTTCTTGCTTCTTGTACAACAGCCAACACCTTTCAGTGATGCTATAAAGCTTCACCCTTGGATCTGCTGCCTCACACCTACTCCACAAGGTACTCTAAGAGGTACCATGTATGTGAAGGACAAACAATGTGTGGGGACAAGGGATGAGGTTCGTGTCCAGGTAGCAGCAGGTGAACCAGTAAGTACTACTGGTACCAGTATGGCACAGCCTCCTTAACCAGAAGAAGTCCATAGGAGTCTAGATGCTTTACCCTCTTGGACTTGGAGGGGAACATCTGGAAAACATGGCAAGTTCTGTAAATGTCTTTATTTTTGTAAAACCTTTCTTCTTTATGTTGATTACAATGAATCACATTTTTAAAACAACAAAGTAAAATAAGCCTTTCAGTATTTTTGTTTGAATTTTCCATCTTTGTTTTACCTTGGACAATAGAAATGAATATGACCAATGTTTTTTGCATTCACAGTTCAGTTTGTTTGTATATCCCTCAAACTGCCAACTCAGGCTTGCAGACATGATTGGAAAATGCTTTCTTCCGAAAACAACAGTCCAACTGAGTATTTTTAAAAATGCATGGAACTGTTTCAAATCATAGTTCTAAGAATGTCGGTAATGGAGAAAATGTCTTAAAGATATTTTCTTTCCCAATTAAAGTTCTTTCCCAATTTAAGTTCTGAGCCAAACCAGCACTCAAAGTATCCTTAAACTAGTGAAGGCAGCTTTATACAATAATGTAAATGTATAGAAGCATAAGATGACAAAACTAATAGTTGTAATCTATTTATCAGCAACTGAAACAAAACAATATTTTAAAAAGGAAGACAAAAATAATGACATTCTAATGCTATGTGTAATTAATTATCTGTTCAAAAAAGCCTCTTCACCCAGCATGCTATAGCACAGGTGAAAAACCATCTGAAAACCAAAAAAGATAATGGGCACTTAGGTTGCATTCAATGGGCTATATTTAATGACAGATAAAAATGATAGATTAGAATAATTACAATTTTAATTTCCTCTCTCTTATTCAAATTAACAATTACAGTACAACCCCTAAGTACCTTTTGCTTAAAATTCGCAATCATGCTCAGAATAATTCCCTTAAAAAGATGACATAGTTTACCTTCTAAAATTCAAATTAAACCATAAAAGCCAAAGCACTAGAAGGTTGTTTTCCAAGGAAAGACTGGATGAAACAGCTAAAACCTATAGGCCAGTCCTGTATTAATCCACACTGTTATGACAGTTTTGATGCTAAGAGTAGGCAGAAATCCACTGTAACGAGGTTACGAAGTTCATGGTAGTAAGAAATGGACCTGTCAGATAAACACAAATGTAATATTTGAAATTTAAGAATGAAAATCTGAGAACTGACATACCAACCTTGACATACTTTATGCACTATTCAGCCAGCACCACATTACCCAACTGTAAGAGAAACTAAAGAAAGACTAAATGCCATGCTTAGTGTAACTATGACAGAACACAAAATGTATAACAATAAACTCTCTGATGTTTATCTATGACATTACAGTTTGTAGCCTAAGCATGGCATTTTAAAAGAAAAATATGTTGTTCAAGCTCACCATACTGACTCCTGAAATCCTGATTTCAGAAAGCATTCTGGCATGAAGTCCTACTGAAATTCATCCACAATACTCTCAATCTTATATTAGCATTCCAGCTTGCCAGGAAAGAGAAATCCTACTACTCTACTGTTTCTACAGGTAGACAATTCATTTTTAAATAAAATACGTAAAGTGATTGTAACCAAAAGTAACATCCAGCATAAGTGGTCATCATGGTAATTCCTCTGGTGATTTTTAGTTCAAATTCCAATTTAGTATCCTACAGGGCTGCCTTTTTCAAAACACAACTTGCTAACACTGTCAATGATACCTATATTCACAGTATATGTCAGTCACACCAAAGATGAATATTTCCATTTCGTGCCTAAACTTCCAACAAGATTTGGAAAGTTTGTGGCCATGAAGTGGTAGATGGGTGATCTTGTAAATCACCATCCTGCAGCTCAGGCACAAGCTCAGCCCTGAAATTAGGAAGCTGAGGCCTTCACACTGGCATCAAGCATTTTAGGGGGACGACACCACTTTTGCATGGAGTCCTACTGAGCTCAGTGCAGCCTCTGAGTGATGGCACTCTCCTGCACGCATTTAATTGCTGACTCACTCACACTTATGCCCATGTCCCCACTGGAAATAGTAATACTTGCTTTTACCTACTTGGTCATCTCTTCCAAGTCTCAGTCCCTTTGGACTGAACTAACATGCACCCATAGGACTTCTGACTTAGCCAGCTACATGAGATACTGCTACTGCCTAAATAAAATCCTAACTCCAGGCTCAGTTTGGAGCAGGTTTGCTGATGGCAACAAGGATAACTTATTGTGGCCTGCCGAAGAAAGCCAAGTGGCACATCTCCCAGGGACTACAGGCATTAGGAGGACAAAGGAAGGGTTCCTCTTCTTCTGTAGTATCAAGCACTGCCAGTGCATTAGAAAGAACAATTTCCTACCTGGCAGATAGCACAAGACCTTCTCTCATCATTCCATCAGTAGCACAAGATCCATGACATGCTGTGCCTCCCTAAATGTAGCACAAAGCTGCCTATGGTGTGAAAATATTTATGATGCTGAAAAGCAGAGCAACATGGTTTGTGGTGCTCTGCTGGAGACCTGGAGACCAGGGGTTGTACTGGGAAAGAACCATATTATACTTTTTTTTTTTTGTTCCTCATGCTATTTCTCCTGAAAATGGACATTAACACTGGACACCAAGGTGGAATATGAGGATAAAACAGGATAAGGGCAAAACAGCTGTTCTTTTATCCTGCAAGTGAGGATAATTGAAGCATAACAATTTTCAGAGAATAAACAGAAATATTTATGGTAAAGGGCTTCATCGCATAACACAAAGAAAAACTTTTTACAACATAATATTGATGGCAACAGCCACAATTCTCCACACTGAAATGAGAAAATCTACTTTAATGGCAACCTGCCACATTGCAAGCCATACATGATGGGGGCAAAAGGACTAGAAACAGGAACACTGAAAATTTCTGCATTCACACCATTCACTTGTCCCTCACTGGAGTAATTTTGTTTTTCTGCTGTCAGTGGTACCATGCACACAAAGAAAGGGCTACATCTCCCTGGTGCCCTGGCCTTACTGAGGGATACCTCCAGCAAGGGGTTGAAGCTGTAGGAGAGCTGCAAAGAAGCTGTGTGTGAGTTGGTCACATGTGCTGCCTAGGCCAGGCGTGTATACAGGGCACAGATGTCCATATTCTGCAAGCAAACGAGAAGTTACACTGAAGCACAGCCCTATCGAGCCCTTCCATCACAACCAACGGAGATCATGGCAAGGAGCATGTGTGGTTTAATCCACGCACAGCATCTACTCTCTGTTACCAGCTCAACTGTATTGCTTGCTGTGCAAACAAGAGACCCTCTGGAGGCAAACCCCTGTCCCTAGTGAGTTCCTGTATCTCTTGATCTGCTGAATAAATGGCCTAATATGATGATACTTTGTTTCAGATCTTTCCCTGCAGAATACACAGCAAAAAACTGCCACCATTGGTACAATTAAAGCACAATGTTGTACACGTGGGCTTGGGATGCCTGAGTCAATTTTTGAAGCTATGAATCATGAACAATACAATTCCTGCACAAAAGCAAGCTGTATTGTCTGTTACCTACCAGAGTTTGATATTAGAATGCTTTTTTGTATTTAGGTAAAAAGGTACATGATAATTTAGCCTACAGCATATGTGATTATGTTATTTGGAATAAGCATTATGTCTCTGATAAGATTAGGAAGACCATATATTGCAGAGGCATTTGCTCTTCATGAATCTCATGGAAATATTTAAGCAAAATCGGTATTGCATTTGGAGTCGGAAATAAACCAGGAGAGGTCTTGGTAAATTTCTCTCTTCAGCTTCAGTTTAAGTGGTTGTTTATATTTTTCATCACCTGTTGGAAAACTATTTTGTTTTAAATCATTGCTGACTCAAAAGATGACTCCTCTTTTTTTGGCAATATTTCACATCTCAGTGAGGATAGCATCCTATAAAAAGTACCTTCACAGAGATTTTTTTCTTCATGAAAGCAAAAATGATTTAAAAGTTGTCCTATGTTCATCTACTTATAATCCACTGAAACCGCACTGCACTTTGCAGAGATCCTAAGAGCACAGCCCAGTCCAAACACCTAAAAATCTGTGGATGAACAAGGAAAGGCAAGCCAGTAAAAAGCACGGGCAGAAAGAACAATAATAATGCAATAAAAAAT
Source organism: Lepidothrix coronata (assembly GCF_001604755.1). Classification (NCBI taxonomy): domain Eukaryota; kingdom Metazoa; phylum Chordata; class Aves; order Passeriformes; family Pipridae; genus Lepidothrix; species Lepidothrix coronata. Next base: position 7,091,244 of record NW_016690180.1, on the reverse strand, counting down.
GCAAGTTAGAAAGAAAGCACAGCATGAATTATCCCACTTTATGTTAATTTTTTAATTGAAACTACTGTTATAGAGGAGACAAGACATAGGCAGCATAAAGCATACTTTGGGTGAAAAGCAAAATAAAAGAAGTGACACTGTGGAAAGGATCCAAAGAGAAGAGAAGGAACTCAGCTATGGGAAGATGGACCAACATGGTGCTAATTTTTTCCAAAGGACGAGCACCACCATGTGCCAAAGGACCAACGCCCCTTCCTCTGAGTACATGGCCACTACCAAGGCATGGCAGATCCCTGACTATGAATAACATAAAATTACACAATTTATGCTAATTTTTATTCTTTTTGTTGTTCTATTAACTGTAAAGCACACTGTAGTGCAGACGTCAAGTATCAGTCAATGAAGAAAATGATCAGCAGTGCAAGGATCAAGTTCATGTACAGAGGCAGGAAATATCCCAGAGTATTAAGTGGAATGTACTCATATTCATAAAACAGATAATAATTCATAATATGTGCAATAGATAAAAAAATATGCTGGCAGAGGTGTCAGTTTAGCAGAAAACATGAACACACATTCAACTTAGAAGGCGTGACAGGATGGAGTTAGGGCAGTGGTTAAGTGCCTTGTTGAATTAGGGTTAAACTCTCTAGTTTAAATTCAGAAAGAATTGTGCTATTTTAATTAAGAAACAATTGAATGGCTTGTGGAATTGGTCTAGAATGCTTCTTAAGCACTCAAGAATTAGGATTTTTTTGTCTTTAAAACAAATTGAAAACGTTGTATGCGTTGATGAAAACACAGCTTTTAAAAGGGCCTTGAAGAAACAGTAACTGACAGAAAGTGCCTGCTATCTGTACTCATTTGCATTTAGTATAAATTGTTAATGTTTTCAGGAAAGAGAAATAATGAAAAACACTAGTAATCTTGCAGTCAAGTTTCAACATCTGTTTATTTATTGTGACCAAAAGAGCAAGGATAACATGATTTACGCTTCAAGCACATGGCAGAAGCATAGGGATTTTTTTCTTTAAATTGTGCCTGCCTAAGAATTAAAGAAGACATGCAATTTCAGGATCAACTGGATTTTTTTTCTTGTTGATGTTGTTTAGGAGACAAAGACATTAGTAAGTGCAAGCAGCCAGTCAAATCTGACGGGCTGGCAGTTTTGCCATGAGGCTGATCTGTGGCAATCCAGTGCTGTTCACTACCCTGGGACTGGGCAGGTGCAGGGTGCTCGTACAATGCCAACTGTATAACTGCAATATAAACATTTATGTATCTAAGCTAGTAGGTACTCAAATGATCAGCAGACACAGATGCGCTTCCATGGATATGTACCACATGTAATGAAGCCTGTGGAGGAGAGGAGGACAGTCCCCAGACTCCTACTATAACCATGTTTCATTTCAGATGGGGAAAATACTGACTAATTCTGCTTCAGAGTTTACACGGAAGCATGTTACTGAATAACAGAAGGCCACTCTAAAAACCTTTCCCTGTGCCATCGCTGTTTTGTGGACACCCTTCACTCATTCCTTCTCATTCCTCCTGCCATGAGAAGACATCACATACACAGAAGGTGCTGCAGAGGACATGCACAGTAGAGTGACTGAGTCCTACTCAGTGTTCCCACCAGAGCAGCCTTAATGTGCATCACTTCCACCCTCCCAACAGTGATGTGTGGCAGTGCTAGCAAGCCACGGGGCTCAGCAGCAGCAAATGTCACCTTGGAACTGAATCACTGTGGAGTAAGAAAATGTTTACATTTCCAAGTAATAAAAAATATTAAAGGAGAAAGCTTCCCCATACACTTTATTACTATGAGTTTTTTTTCTCAGATAACCAGTGTTGTTTACTGCAGATTCTGTGCAACATTACAGTCTTGGCCAATGTCATGGTGATGTTCCACGTCATTTTATTCGAGAAGTTTTTACCATCCCCAGATGTAAAATCATAACAGCTTCCATTATCTGTGATGTAATAATGTCTTATTTTCCTCATATTTGGGACCTTTCTCTCTCTCTTTTTTTTTTTTACTGTATTTTTATTTTTACATGAAGGGATTAGAAATTACACTATTCTATTTCCTCTCTTCACTGGGGCAGAACAGCCTCAATAACTGCATAAAACCTGAAGGTAGAGCCTGGAAATTATTTAAGAGCAGTCTTTGTGCCATAAGAAGACTGCAGAAGGCAACACCAAGCTCAAGCTCCTGGATCAAGCTCAATTTGTACTGCGGTGCAGCAACACACTATTTTCAGCTCCCAGGAAAAGCACCATCTCACAAGGATGTTGCTTCACCCAAACTGAGCAGGTTTGCCTATGGCAAGACTGGAATGCTGCATTTTCTGGGCACAGCTTTACTGCTTCCAGTTTCTGAACTGATGGGACTCATCCAGCTGTCCCTGCACAGAGCACTCAGCAAGCAATGATCCCTCTGCATTAGGTGGAATATCATGTTTAAGCTTCTACCCTGATCTCCCAGTCTTGAATTGTCTTATCACATCTTATTGTAACTCTGGCCACTCCCAGAAGTTTAATTAGGCCTTTTGTTGCTCAGAACATCACTTTTTTTGATTATTGGCCATTTAAAAATATTCTGAAGTGTGATTAATCTCTAACAATTAGCCATCTGAAAAACAGAAATCTAGTCCACACTCATTATCTCATCACAGGAAATCTCCTGGAAAGGTCAATCTATCTGCATTGACTATAGGTAGACTCTAGAAAGTTTCACCTGCTAACACCAAATTCTGTGAAATAATTCCCACTTTCAACCAAAGGCCGAAGTCATTAACGTGGAATAAACTAAAGCAATATAAATCTGAGATAAGAAAAAAGAAAAAGGATTAATCTGTAGACCAGAAGAACTATGACAAGCATAATAAGGCATGTGTTGTTCCTCTAAAGAACAACTATGAATAGATGCTACCATCAGCCCCCAGTGCATTTAAAGTCAGAAACGCTTACTCTGCAGATAAAAATAAACTGTTCTACTTTCTGCTTCCACCAACACTACAGAATGGAAAAAGTACAGAGATATCAGCTAGAATACATCTTATCCTGGGAATGGTAAGTGGAATGCAATCCAATCCATTTGTGAGGAGTCTTTAATATGTATAATACCTGCCTAATTTATTTGGGTTTTTTTATATGGTCTTTTTCACAGCTCCTCCAGAGTGCTGCACCAAAGTCAAAATTCAGGGTCTGGCCTTCGCAAAGATTGCCTCAAACAACTCTTGTAAACAAAGTGAAGGTAGAATGAGAACATCTTTAACCAAAATCCTGACAGAACAGAAAAGCAGCAGGATCCAAGGCTCCAATGTGTGCAGCCAAAATGGACACAGGTTGGTTTAAAAATCTGAGAGTGTTTTCACAGAGATAGAAGCCGGAGAAACGTATTTGCAGTTGTAAATTGAGCAAATTTGATATGAGTCACAATGGCTGTAAATATGCAACCCCCACAGAGCTGTTTGCAAGTCGTTTCTCTGCACATCCCCACTTGTATTCAATTGAAGACTGAATAAATGAGTAACTGCAGAACACCAAATACAGTAAATAAATGTAAGGAAAGAGGAAAAATGACACAAGCAACTACGGTCTAGTCACTTGCCTTTCAAATAGGCATAAAAGTTCAAGCAGATTTTGAAAAGAAAAACCAAGTGCTAAAAATGAATGAGGAAGGAGGATAAAAGCTGACAAATTCAGGTGATAACCAGACCTGCCACACATATTTCTGAGTGAGAAAACTGACTGTTCATCTGACAGAAGTCTGGTAGATGACTATTCTGATTTCAGTGAAACGTTTGATACAATGCCACCTGGAGAATTAGCCTGGAGTGAAGAGATGGGACTTACTAAAAGAAATGTAAGGAACAGGCTAAAGAAGAGATAATAATGGCCTGGTATAGACAGTCCTAGCAACAATCCTTGAGAACTGGCCTTACTATGTTTATTGATGACAAAACTATGAGGTACTGTCAAAGGTAGTAGGAGTCTGAAATATACAACATATAAGTCCTGAAGCAAGAGAAATGAGACAAAGGAGATGAGCACACAATACAAAATGAGACAAACCTCACCAAGGCCATCAACTTAGTGGGCAGTAATAGGAAATCTCTCCATCAGCTGGGACTCTGCAATCAAAAACAACAGGAAGAGAAGAATCTAGGTGGTATTAGTTGATTCTAGGAGTGACTCTGGGCTACTAGCACTGCGTGAGACATGCAAACTCATCAGATAAGATACTTCCTGTAGATACACAGACATGATAGTTTTGTCTTAAAAATGGTAAAACTGCAACAGGAACAATTCTGGTCACTGGTGTTCGAGACACTTGAATTCAAACTGCAACAGACTTAAAGAAGATATGTGAGCATGACTACAGAAATAAGAAATCATTTTTATCAGAAAAAATGGGGCTTGTTCAGCTCAGCAACAGGTAAATTGAAGATATGTAAGCTAGAAAGTAGAAAAAAGTATCCAACCACCAAAGGAACAAGGTCTTGAAAAAGCTTTTGTGTGAGAGTAGCTGGATGCAGCTGGAAATAAAAGCAGTTTCAAGACAGATTTTGATAAGTTTATAAATGAGATTATATGATATGTTTGCCTGGGAAGGAGCAGGGGGTCTGGTTTGGTGGTGAGGGAAGCACTTCCTTGCTCTGTCTTTCTACAAACACCGGCGATCATTTAAAACAATTTTTTGTATTTCAGAGATTTAATACTACATCTAGGAGAAAAACCATACAATTGCTCAAACTCTCTATAAATGTTCCCGTAAATGCTAATGTAGGATTTTGACTATTAAAAGTGCAGCAATGTTTGGCAGCCTTTTTGAAAGCCTGGTTCAGTCTAGCTGCAGGCTGCTGGTGACCAGCTTCACCAGGCACATTTTTCTACCCTGACAAATAGCTCAGTGGATAGCTATGGGGCAGCTGTCTGAGAGGTTTACAACCCACTAATGACAAAGTGCTCAAAGCTGGGAATCAGTCTCTAATAGAAATGAAAATATTTTTCCTCTCAGAAAGTTATTACAATTCTCCTTCCTTCTCTAAAAACATAAATTTTGAGTAAGTTGCCTCGCCATCAGAAAAGACTGATGTAGGAACAGGAAAGCTATCAGAGAACACATGTGTAACTCTTTAACTTCCCTAATAAACCAAACTTCTTCTGCATTGAAGAAGTGTGGAAATGTCATGAGAGAGACAAAGTAATAAAATAGCCAAGGCTGAAAGGAAAGCAGAAAGCTAGAAAATAGTTGTATGTGATATGTTTCTAAAAAGCAGGAGAAGCAAGAGGTTTTGTGGTGTACATGGGCTAGCAAATGGGATTCTGTAGGATCTGCAATTTATTCTTGCAGTGAAGGACTTGCATCATGTATTTCTAGGCAGCATGGCAAGGCAAATTCCCTGCCTTACTATTAGAAAGCTTAGATGAATGGAGAGAAGGATGAAGCAGGGGATGTGTCTCTTAAAAAAGTATATTTTAAATACCTTCTGCTGCCTGTACTCCAGAGAAAGAACAGGGAGGAGGCATTTAGCAATTGCCTCATTCTACAGCCAGGGACATACATTTTCTTGCTCCTCTGAAAGTCTGCTCCAGTTTGGGTGAGCTGTAAACCTCTAAAGATCATTGCTCACACATGCTCAGCTAAGCCTTGCTGGTTTTTCACCATTAAGATGTCTGAGGATGCTCTTGCCAAACATACTCCAGTCTTTCACAGGACATAGTGCTAACAGAGCAGTCCATCCATCATCGTTAAAGGGCAACAAGCTGTGATCTGTTACTTCCCAGCCTCTAACTGATCAGACAGCAAAAATTGTGTCATTTTCACAAAACACTGCGAGCCTGCCCCATTTCCTAGGCTTTACCCAGGCCAAGGCTGCTCAGCCACTGCAGTGGTGCCATGGGGTTAGCAGCTCCACTGCTGCAGCACGGAGCAGGCTACGAAGGGTGCCCAGGCAATGATGGGGCTCTGTCAAAAGATAAAGTCGGTATTGAAAATGAGTTGTAGAAAGATAATTTTTTGGTTTACATGTTTAGTAAGCTGTTAAACTACAGAGAATTTAACAAAAACCAACTATGATTGTCAATAAATTTGTGATGCTGACACCTATTTATTTTATTAAACCTATTCCTTGCCAGGTTAGCTCCACAGAATTCAGCATCCTGTTTTTATAGGAGACTCAGGAAAAAGAGATTCATATTTGAGATGCCTAGAGGGCTCCAATCAAGCACTTCATATTTACGAAGAATGTAAACAAAATGACATGACCTGAGTAGGAATCATTTACTCCATACTTTTTGCAAAGGACAATAAACATATGGAAGGAATTACAGAAAGAGAGTCAGTAAAGAAGACTTGTTCATAAGAGAAATGGTTTGTATTAAAAAAAAAAAGTGAGAAAAAGTAGGTAAGAACAGAAAAATGGGACAAGTGTGAGGAAGAGCACTCTTTTCTTTTGGCAAATATTTCTTGATGTTCTTGATGAACTTTTAAGAGCAGCTGCTGCAAGAATGTATAATCAGATGTCAGGAAGCAACGGTCCGTGTGTCATTTCCAAGGAAGGAATTTTATCAGGTTTGTTTTAGGGAGCCTGAAAATACTATAAAGGGAAAAAAAACCCACAAAAAAAATTTTTAAAAAATAGCTGATGATTACAGACCCACAAAACATAGAAATTACCAGGAACATGGGACCTAATATGGATGAGGTTTATTATGAAGCACTGCAGAGGAATCAGAGACAGAGTACCTAAGTCTACTTGTTAGTAAGCACTGTGGAGGAGATCAGGATGTGACTGGGCATTTTCTGCTGCTTGGAGATCCTACTCAACATGAGAAGTTCCCCAGTGAGAGTATCTGCTTTGCTGCCCTCAAGATGGAGAAGGCAGGAATGATCAGAATCAAAAACAATGTGTAAGCCACAAACAATATAAACGGGCTGAAAAGCCCAAATCCTCATGCTTCTGTGTGCTTTTCAGCTCCTTGGTTTTTAGAGAGGACTCAGTGACTTATAGCTAGACTTTCAGTTCAATGGGAAAACAGTTAGGGAGGACACATCGAATACTACCAGACGAAACCTTGGAAGACATGAGCAGCTCTGGGCAATTATGAACTCAGTTTTTTATTGGAGAATGCTAATTTCGTTTAGCTGACAATCTTTTTGCTAGCTTGTAAGTTAGAGTGTTGTTGTTACATCTTTACGAGGAAAAAAATCCACACAAAGTTACTGAAAAAGCAGTGTTTGAAAGCGACATCATAGGGGCTATGTTAAAATGAGATTATCAGTAAACTTGAGCAGAAGTTTTAAGAAACAGAGACTCCAGGAATATTAGTCAGTTTAAACACAAGTTAATTAGCCTCAAAACATTGCACTAATGTGATCTGCAAATACGGGCTTAAAATCTGTTTCAGAAAGGCTCATTTGGCTAATGAAGAGGCAGGAGACAAAGGTCTTGACTTGTAAAGGAGAGCTCTGGAGAGCTCTGTGTGGCACAAGTGTCTTTCTTCAGGCAATCACTGTTCTTAACATGAGCCTTTTCACACAAGAACCATGATTCAAGTGACCTGACTTGACAGACCCCTGTTGTTTTTATGGATACCTGCAAAATAGGCCACAACAGCCAGATTAATCAAAACAAAAAAGACTGAACTGGCACACAAAATAGCCTGAATCTTCCAGGGGTACTGGGAATCAAACGAAGCTTGAGCTGCTGCTGTCTTAGGTTCCTCTGCTTTGTGTTAAAACCAGCAATTAGTTTGCCTGGCTGTCAAATGTAGCTTCAACAGCCACCACATTTACTTTACAAATTGGGAAGACCATCTGCAAACATCACATGTTTTTACAACAGGAATTTCACTGCCGAAACCTCTAGGAACTATTAAAAATATTCTTCTGAATGAGCTGCACTCTACTTCCAGTGAAAATGCATTTCATCCCTTGCTTCACCAGGAGAAACACTGAAGCAAAACTGAGTCCCATTGAAAATCTCATTACAGTTGTGTTAATATGTCAGAGATATTGGAATTGTATTTTACTCCCAGCATATTCTCAAATAGCAATCAAAAATGTTATGATAGATGTCAGCAAGACAGGTCTCCAGATTAATTAAATCTTTCCATCTTTAAGCACCAAGTTTAACTTGTTTTTCTTAAGAGAACTACCAGGAGGTCAGACTGCAGTATGGGTGCAGCTCTGAATGCACAGAGCTGATCACTCAGTGCTACACTGTGAATAGCTAATTAAACCTCTTTGTATCAATGGCTACAGCCTGGTCTACCTAGACAGGTGGACAGATGTATTTAACCGATGGATCATACACTTCATATCAGATCAGAGAGCTAGACACACACTAAAATAGGTGGTGGGTCAAATTCTTCTGAAGAGTACACCTGCATCCCTCTGGATCATTCAGGAGTGATAGTCCAATGATAATACATAGGAGCCATTGTCATAAAAAACTTTGGCCTTTTTTTTTAAAGGCAAGATTTCTTCCTTTCATTTTAAGGCCCATCTGTTATAAGATGATGGGTGCACTATTTCTGCTTTGGTCAGTCTATTATGATGTAACCAGGCCAATGAATTACATTAGTATTAAAGTTCACTACACTGTATTAAGGTATGTAATATCACTGTTTTAAGGCATAATTTCAGTTCAAAGTTATATACATAAGATACTCTAAACAACCCTGAAACAGAGCCTAAAGTCTCATTTGCCAACAAACTCCGAAAGGCTCACACTTTCTTCACTGTTGGAATCACTTCTCAACAGCGACAGCCTTTGTATCTCCACCTCCAGATTGCATCTTAACCATCCAATAACTGCAACAACTGCTCAGCTATTAAGTGACTTAAAACAACACTGAACACATTTTAATCATCCTTTCAGGGCAGTTAGCAGCTACAAGTAAGAAAGGGATAATTGTGTGGTGTGATCAGACAGCTCTTGGCAAAGTATAAGTAAAGGCTGTTTGGTCACTGCTTCGGTACAGGCAGCTCAGGCTTTCCCAAAGGCCCCTTCTCTTCTTTCTTTAGAGAAAACCTCTGGTAATTCAATACTGCAATATCTTTCAAATCAAAGGAGTTAAGCCAATTGCTCTGACAGACTTCTAGGAGATTCCCTACCCTAAGGACGAAAGCATGAATTTTAGCACAAGTCAGTGTGAAAAAGCTACTTCAAAGAAACAGCAATACAACCCACAATTCTATAGACTACTTAAAAAGATCCCTCCACACATTCATTAGACTGAAAAGGGCTATGCCATTGTATACAACCGCTCCTGGCCTTAACACTGCCTTCTGGCCTCTGATGTTCAAGGCATGGCCTCAGGGAAAACAGAAAAACTTAGAAAGGAGCAGCAGACTTTTTAAAGGTAGCTGTCTACTCAGTCATCCTCCCTTGGGTAATAGCATGAGTCTCGTCAACTTCTATTTGCTACTTACAAAGAGGTTTTGCAACTGAGAGGCTAACTAACTGAAAAAAAATAATTACAAAGAACCATGAACTGTGTTTAGTAATGTAGAAAAGAGCTAGAAGAGATCACTTGAAGAAAGCTGGTTAACACACTGACCACAGGCAATTATCTACTAGTTGGTAGTGTTTCAGCATATACTCATTTGCGCTTTTAACAAATTAAAGAGTTTTCTCAAGTTAAGAACTTAAATTTGTCAAATTGTGTTGCATCATTTCAAGAGCTTTTTTTTCCACTTGCCATCAAGTTTACTGATGCAGCATATCTAGCAGTAAATCTATGTCGGCTGAAAAGAGGTCAGCACTGTGCATGCTCATTTTTAATGCTTATAAATCTACCTGGTAAGAGAGCTTGGGATTTGATTGTTGATTCCCAATGCTTGAGCCTAAACATTTTAGAAATCAAATTAAGATAAGGCTTTTGTCACGTTACCACACACCCCACCCTCCGACAATGTTTATTTCTAATATACCTATATCTATATTTACCACATCTATTATCTTTAAAATACTTTATGCAAAACAAGTTCTATACCAAAAAACTTATGTTACTGAAACTCCAAGCCTAAGAACATCTAACAGATCTAGATTATATAAAAAAAAACCCACACAATTGACCTAGAACAGACATTTGGTGGTGGTATCACTTCAGTTACCCACGTATGACCATGCTTAAAGCTAGTTGTGTGTTCCATTAAAAAATGCATGTAGAGAAGCTGCGAAGTAATTCTGACTCACTTTCTAAAGTACCTTTATGGTATAGGCATGAAATTCCATTAGTTGCATCTACATTAAATTTTCTTTTGAATTAGGAGTTTTTATGAGAATCTTCTCCTAGTTCCCATTTGCCATGCTTTGATTTGCATTAGAGAGTAACCTTGGAGTGCACAAACTGAATTCCTTTCCACTGAAACTAAACCAAAAATGCCCTCCGATGACTAATTCATAACACAGGACCAGACGAGAACAAGTCTCCAGCCCATCAAGCTGAATCAACAGCATCAGCTGTGACAGTGTATAGGAGAATAAGCATAAGGAAAACAGAAAGTTACTTCACTCAAAGAGAAAATGCTATGATATACATACTGATCTGAGTGATTTAATAAAAGAAAAGTAACATTAATAGGCAGCAAAGACATGCAAAACTGCAATGAAACCTTCTGCTGTTTGAAAATCTCTAAAGATAACAAATGATCATGCTGCTAAGTTCCATAAAAGATAATGAGGTGGAAGTAAACATTTCAGAATTGTTAGGATAAAAAAGGGAGGAGATTCTTAGAGGATGCCTCTGAAAAGGAAAAAGAAAGAATGAAAGAAAAAAAATCTGAGTGAGTCTAGGTCACCCTTTTTCCACAATGACATACAATGCAGGGCAGACTTCTGCTTAAGGAATCACTAATTTCATGAAGGTCAGTTTCAAATAGATCCTTTTTTTTTTTTTTGATTTGAGTTCCTCTCTATATGTCCTGGGGTTTTCTGCATGTGAGATTTTCATTCAGCTATGTGAATGGCAAATACCCATTATCAGTTCACCATACCCAACCCTGAAAAACAAATGCAGCAGCTAGTGTATATTGGTTCAGTACACTTCCTCTCCGTGCTGTATCTGTGGTTTGGGTCTTCAAAACTGACATTGTACAACTGGGTCGGGGCATGCAGTGCTAAGATGAACCCCCATGCTGTCTTCTATATCAGTGCTTGGCACACACATGTTAGGAGGGATTTAAGGAGCAGAAGTTTCTCTCTTGCTTGTACTGAAACTGCTTGTACAGCATCTGGTGGCACAGTGGCCCCTATGAGATCTGTGTTACCATAAATGATGATCAAGTCTTTTCTAACAGGTTCTTCAAACCAAGTAGTAGAAAATAACTGCATCCTTCTGTGTTAGCTAATGTAAGGCTTCCACAGTTAAAGAAATAAGGGGAAGACTTATTAGGAAGATCGTGACACTCGAGTCAATCTCTGAAGACTAAAAAAAGTCTGTAGCTCAGAGGACGAATTTGCCTTACACTGGTCCAGTATGTCTCCTGTGTTAAAAGACCAGAGTGCCAAGTTCCCACTCCTATCAGCGAGCTGGCCTTGTGCTTTTTAAGCTGTGTTTCCACTCCTTTGTAGAGAGAAGGGAGGGATTTCCTCCTGTCTGGGGGATCACCTTCTTCTTCCTCTGCCTACAATCATCCAAGTCACCCTGTAAGAGATTGTTTTCGTGGGGATGCAGAGAAAGGCAAAGTTCAGTGGGTGAACCCTCTTCCAGGAGAGGTGGGGAAACTAGGATGGCAGGATGCACAGCAACACTGGATGCTCATTCATGTGCTCATTGAGCTGTACATCATTGTGGAGACATTACAGCACCACTGTTCTGTGAAAGAATTGCACTAAAAGGCTCAATTGCTGTCCTGTGTCAGAGGGCAGAACTGTCTCTCCTCACTTCATGGCACATGCTTGGAGTGCCTCTGGATTAAGCAGTGCCTCAGCACATTCCCCCTGCTCAGCCACACCATAAATCCCAACACAAGCAGTTGGATGCAGGGATGCATTCCCCACGAAACACTGATTTTATTGCAGTTCAGGAAAGATACGTGAATACATGTGTCTAATATCCCAGATTATCCTTAGATGAAACAAAAGTTGCTGCCTTGTTTTTTCAGTCCCCACAAGAAATGATACTCTCTTATAGCAATAAATAAACCCAACATGCTAAATAATATCATCCTCTAGTTTTAGCCACTAAACAATTCTGAATTTCATTTACAGTGTGTCTATGATACAAAAACATTTATTTGAAGAAAGCAAATGGAGTTATATGAGCTTCTGTCTTGTTACCACTGAAAACAAAACATGCTTCCTAGATGTCGGTATCCCTACTCACCATCCTATTTAGCTCTGACAGTTTGGGTGCTCAGACACTCCTGTACTGCCCTCTTCTGTTCCACCTGCTGGGTTTGGACAAAAAATTAGCAGCCGGACAACCAAGCAAGAAACAGCTTATTTTTTCTTTTCCTATAAGGTAGGAAAAAGTTAAGTTTTGATGCCAGTTGTCAGAACAGAGCTAGATTTCATTTTACAATTATAAGAAAGGATAGAAGCTTAAAATATGCACGGTACGTAATATAGCATGGACTGCACTAAAGACTGAAAGAAACTGCTTGACTGGATACAAAGCTTGTTGCAATTTCTATTTGTTCCCTGGACTTTCATCTCTCCTGTGTCACACCACCCTCAGCTCTAACCAGGGTCATCTGAAAGATGCTGCCCGAGGGCCACCTGGGGACCAACATGTATTTCCTGACATCTCAGGGAATACTGTAAAATTTATCATGCTCAAAACTGCAGCTTTCTAGTGAGACATACACACAATAATAAACTCTTTTGGTCTGTTCTGGCAAATTACACTTGTCACTAAAAAGCTTTTTGGTATTCTAGGGAGAAGACCGAAACATGCCCAGACAGGGTCTGTTGTTGCACACCTTTCTGTCCTCCAAGTGACAGAAATTAATTTGTGGAGTCTCTGACCCTAAATTCTTTTTAATAACTTCTTCAGGTTAATGGCAGTGAGAATTCAGAGGATTCTTCTCAAATGCAGATTTTGTATTTACTACTGGCCAAAAGATGTTCTTTTTTAACTACAGAAAAACTAATCTAAATTAGCAATTCCTTTCTGGAGGAAGAAAGACACTGCTTTTGTCAGCCGAGGATTGAAATATCCCAAATGCTTCCCAATTTCCCCATTTCTTTCCTAATGAGCACACTGACCTCTGCTGTCTTAGGAAAGAGCCTGCTCGGATATGCAGCAAGGAAACTTGCCCGCCTTCCTCTGCTTCACCCATTCCCTGCCTTGCTTGGTGAATAAAGCAGTATACATTTATGTTATTGCTCTTGAGGTTAAAAGGAAGAGAGAATCCTTCTGGTTGTCTGTCTGTCTCAGCAGCATAAAATCTATTGGAAAATCTGCTCTGGGTGGGCATCACCAGCATGCCCCAGAGGTGGTTTTGCTGTCCTTTGCTTTTGTACAAAGAGCAAGGTGTTGATCTGAAGGGTCTCTGAACAAAGCTATGATTCACTTACTCTCCTGTAAGATAAAGGGATTTTTTTTTAATCAACTGCAACCATGTCAACAGCTTCTCACAGCAGAGGAAGAACTGGTATCCATTTAAATCCATTCTAGGAATCATAAACAGCTTGTTGACAGAGGTCACATCCACAGGGAGCTCACAGTTGATTAGTTCTCCTACACAGAGCTTTTGCAGGCAGTATGACTTGCACTCCAGGAGAGGATTTAAGACAGAGATGTGCTGAATGAACCAGAAACAATTCAAAAAATGGTGTTGTGTCTGCCAAGGTGACTAAATAAATGGGAAATGAAAATAGCCATGAATTTTGAACTCAGCTTTGCTACTTTTGTGTGAGTTGTGTCTGCCTTTTTGATGTATCAGCTGTTGTTTCCTATGCTGTGTTACACTGAATTTAGAGTTCTACCTCAATAAAAATACCTTTGATAATAACATGAAAATGCTTCCCATCACATTACTAGGGTTGAACTACAAAAGTGGAAGGAGGGGAGAGAAGATTTTTAGTACACTTGAGACACAAATCTAAAGGAAACAAAATTCAGCAGTTCTGCTGTAATTATTCCCTCCCTCCAACCATATTATTGCATAATGTCCTTCTTAATTTCCTTTACAATTATTTCCACTGATAGTATTGACTGAATTTCTACTTACTTGCTTGCTGTTGTTCTCTTATCACTGTATGTGCAAAACTCTCAATAAAGAAACAAAAAGAATGATATTGTGCAAGACATTCTAAATAAATAAAAATCCTAATATCATATATAACATGAATGTTCTACCGCATTAAAATTGCCAAGTCAAATATTCTACATTCACTATTTTCTCACACAGTTTACACTAGCTGATGTTTATTACTACTACAAGACAATGTCTCCACCAATTTTATTTTATACCTTTACCTATATTGTTTTGAATGATTGCCATTTCTCTGTTAAATCCCAATTCTTTAACCTCCACTCTATTGGCTCTGTCCCCACGATATATTTCAAAGTTTACCCCATTGCTGAACTTTAACTGACACAATAGGCAATTCCTGTTCCGCATACAGTATTTTTATCTCCAACTGCTTCTCTAAAGCATCTCATTAGGTGGAAACAATTATCAGAACTCTTAATAAAAGGTATTTTGCAACCCTTTGTCGATATATTTTCAATAGCTGTTAACATACAACCTGAAACAATATTTCTGCTTGCCTAGTACTTTTTATGTATGTATATTTCAGTTCTGTTTAATATATTCTCCAAAGATCTGGATGAGGGAATGGAGGGCACCCTCAATAAGTTTGCAGATGACACCAAGTTGGGTGAGAGTGTTGATCTGCTGGAGGGCAGGAAGGCTCTGCAGAGGGATGTGGACAGGCTGGATCGATGGGCCGAGGCCACTTGTATGAAGTTGAACAAGGCTGAGTGCCGGGTCTTGCTCTTGGGTCACAACAACTCCCTGCAGTGCTACAGTGACTGGAAGAGTGGCTGGAAAGGACCTGGGAGTTTGGATTGACAGGAAGCTGAACATGAGCCAGCAGTGTGCCCGGGGGGCCAAGAAGACCAATGGCATCCTGGCCTATATCAAGAATAGTGTGGACAGCAGGACTGGGAAGTGACGGTGCCCCTGTACTCAGCACTGGTGAGGCCACACCTTGAGTGCTGTGTTCAGTTTTGGGCCCCTCAGAACAAAAAAAGACATTGAGGTGCTGGAGTGTGTGCAGAGAAGGGTAACAGAGCTGGTGAAGGGTCTGGAGCACATGTCCTGTGAGGAGTGGCTGAGGGAGCTTGGGCTGTCTAGCCTGGAGAAAAGAAGGCTCAGGGAGAACCTTATCACTCTCTACAACTCCCAGAAAGGAGTTTGTAACAAGGTGGGGGTCAGTCTCTTCTCCCAGGTAACAAGTGACAGGATGAGAAGAAATGGCTCAAATTGTGCCAAGGGAGGTTTAGATTGGATGTTAGGAAAAATTTCTTCACTGAAAGGATGGTCAAGCATTGGAACAGGCTGCCCAGGGAAGTAAGAAACTGAATTATTACTGAACAAAGAGGTTTCCCCTAGTGTTATAACAGCTGATATTTCTTAATAGCAATATGTATCAGTGGCCTAAGATTTTAATGGCTGTACCATTAATGGCAGCAAAGGAGAAAAGTTGGCATTTTGTGGACTTTCCCCACTATCAGTGTAACATCAGTGAAATATCTTACTTAAAAAGAATTTCTGCTAATGCTTCCACAATAGCACATTGTTTCATAAAAAGTCCAAACAGATTAAGAGAATCCATGAAAGAGAAAGAGGTAGAGAAGGCATATACAATCCTACTGCCTTTAGTAGGACTCTATGCACCTGAGCTAACCCACAACCATATTTCCCATATCAGGTCTCAGTACGTGCTTTTGATGACACTAGGGTCTGGACTTTAATAAAGTTTTACCAGGTAATTGTCATGGTTTGAGAGCCCCAAAATCCATTTAGTTGCATGAAATGTGATGTTTCATTATGGCTGGAGCCACCAGAGACAATTCTAGTTGAAGGTTGCAGATTACATGCAAAAGTCCTTCAGATCCTCATAATTCTGCCAAATAGCATATTTTTTATCCAGTTTCTCCTCGAAAAGTGGGTGTGCTTAGAAGGAAGGAGTAAAAATAGTCCATCTGCTTCTGGGAACAAATATTTTCAGCAGCTGTCTTGCTTATCTTTGCTCTAACACCTAGAAGTAGCTGGGAAGCTTAAATCCAGGTTTGAGATTAGGTAGATATATATTTTACTGTGTCTGGTCAACATCCATTTTGATATGGCCAAGTCTTAAGTGTTTTTAAAGCGCACAGCTGTAGCTTATGAATAATGGCACCTGGAACATTTATGAGTAGCTCAGAGATCTCAGAACTGTGAAGCTCGAATCACTGCATCTAGCTCCCACCTGAGGGTATTTCTAGTGTTCATACACAGCCCAGGTAAACTGAGGCAGGCAGCAATGACATAACTTGCCCCAGACCTCACAGTAATTCACAGCAGCCCTCTGAGAAGATGCAGCTCTTGTGCCCATGCTGCAGCCTGGAGGAGCTGCCCCCTGGAGTGTTGGGCAAGGATGTGACCTTCCTTGGACAGCAGATGAGTGGTTTCTCCTGCCAAGCCCTGTTTCCATCCCCTCAGAAAGCAGCGACAATGTTGTCCAGTCTCTGTTCTTTCCAGTGGCATTTCTGGGCATAATACCACACAACACGTCCCAAGACCCTCTGCTCTGCTCAGGGAAGGCTTTATCTTTCCCAAAAGGCAACTGGAAAAGTGTGTGTGTGGGGGGAACACTGAATAATTGAGCCCAGCTCAGGAGATAGATTTGTGAGTTACTACATTTCTGACCCCCACACCAACGTAAATCCTAGGATGCGCCAAGAACGAATTAGGCTGTCTGCAGCTGGGACTTCTCCCCAGAAAAAAAAGACCTTTTTCTAGATATAAGAAACAAGCAACTTTGCCAATGATGTAGAACACACAGATAAAGATTCCCTCCTGAAAGTTTCATTTGGAAAATTCAAGGCTTTACCAGAATGAAGATATCACTTTTTGAGGGGGCTGTTAAAGTAACTACATAACAAAAATAATAAACTGAACTTCCACTGAGTTCATGGCCTTCCATTTTCATCACTGTGTATCAAACACATGGTCCTGGGGGCTCCATAAAGCTTTAAAGCAAGAGGTGCTCCTACCTCGACTGCACCCAGGTGCTCGTGGGTGCTGGCTGAGGAAAGCAATTTTAACATCATTCTCAAGTGTCCTGCTAATTTTCCAGTCTCATTTTGTCTGCCAGATACAATTTTCCTTTCTCTTTCCAGAGCAAAATGAGATGTAAGTAAACAGAGAATGTGGGATGTGAGTTGTCCTTCCAAAAGCGGTATTTCAGCATAATGAATCAGAGGCAAAACTTTAAGTCCCAGAAGCCTTTTGTCCCAGAGCTGCTTGGAGATCCCTTAGGAGGGAGATGAAATAAGTTTTTAAAAAATATACTTTTTTGTAAAGTGCTAATCAAAAGTGAAAACTAAAACTTCATCTGTCACCAGACTTCCAACCATAAAGAAAAAAACATTAGTTCAAAAATAATGGTACTTTTAACTTGTGTGATTTGTCTAAAGCTATAACAAAGAGGCAAAATCTTTAGTTTTACCAAGTTAATCTCTCCATGCTGCTCTACAGGCACATTGAAGACTCCCTAATTCATCTGTGCTGCTCCAGTATAATTTTGCAGGATTCGAGTAAGCTGTGCTATACTAGAAGTTCACTTGAGCACAGATAACTCATGTTAATTCAGCTGTCAAAATACAGCCAAAGAAATCTGTGAGCAGTGGTGCAATTTCCTAATATTATCTTCCTCACTCATGTTTTATTCACCCCTGGGACTGTAATTGAGTTCCTGCTCAGTGTAAACCCTTTGCTCTACAGTCAAAATGAGAGAGAAGAGGCAAAGACACTCAGTAATATCACACTTCAGCATGCCTGGAGAAATTGAGGCACACTCATATTGAATGTCTGTGGCTATTTTTGGTACCTTGCTTGTAGCTTTTTAAAAATTTCTTAACTTGTAACTGGTTAGTAACCTGTAAGTAAATTTTCCATACTGACGTGTGACCATTCAGTTTATGTAAAAGCCTTGGGTGACGGTTGTGGATGAAATGCAAGCACATTATCTGGAGGGTCTCAACCACAGACAGTTGAGTGCTGGCTCCTTCCTTACTCTAATTGCTGAGCACTTGCAGGTCAGAGTTAATTCTGCAGAAGGCACTCTGGTTCTTCTCTCCAGCGTGACTGATTCACTGGTTCATTAACTCCCTTGTCTGTTACAGAGCATTACACCTACAAAGCAAACCAATGTCAATAGAAACTGCTCAAGTCTGAATGCAATCAGATTTTTCTTTCAATAGTTTTAACACCTGATGAAGAAAATTTTTGAAGGGAGTTTGTTTATGAGATAATAATTTATTTTAAAAATAGTCATGTGATTTGGAGAAATGCTCAGTTAAAGAGTAACTGTCAAAAATGGAATATAAAAAATTAATTTACTAAATCTGACTATTCTGATTAATCTGAGGAACACAAAAATGATGGGATTATTTAGCACAGTGAGAAATAAGCTTGGAGAAAGGACTTCCACCTGATATACAAAGGATATCACTTTTTTTAAGCCTTCCATCTTACCCCTGAAACAGGCAATTGCTGATGACAGCTGAATAGCTTTCACTTAATTATTTATTCCTCCAAACTCTCTGTGGTTAAATAAATAACATTGAATTATTAAACAATTAAATAAATAACAACAGGGCTTTACATGGCTTAATGCTGGCAAGGAAAATTGACTGCACAATTTGATTAGTTTGAGTTATTCAGTTATTTCTGAATTAACATTCAGAAACTGGGAAAAAGGCTTCAAAAATCCACAAGCAATTTAAATTTTTAATTCCTTTCACTAGCCTTGGCACATCTCAGGTTCTTATTTTCAGGCTCTCTCCCTCAGCCACAGGGGGATAGCAACTTATTTTTCATCCCAGGTAGTAGCTCAAACTCAGCAGCTGGAATTTAAAGCAAAAGACCAAAAACTGACAGATATGGACATGGAGCAAGTGGAAGGGGGAAGAACAAGGGAAGAATCATAAAGGACAATGACTCTGCCTGTACCAGCACTGAGTGGGCACCAGGTTCATTTCTCCCAACAGTTTTGACCTGAGAAAGGTGGATAGAAAAAAATCTTATTTTCATGCCCAGAATCCTTAATAAAATGATTTCTTCCCACATTCCTCTTTTATTTTTTCCAGCTTCAGACACTCTTTTGCCAAAGCTATGGTGTAGATGTTAGAATACCAGGACTGTTTCTGCCCAGTGAAGATTGCTCCAGCAGCTGAACGTTATTTGTGTCCACACATGCCCTTCATTCACACTTGCACTGAAGCAAAACCACCTTGCAGTTCCTGCTGTGCACTATGCAAGGTTTCACAAGTCACGGCCAAGGTGTCCCTCTCATACATTCAAGAAAAAATGCCCCCAAGACTTTTACAGTAAGTAAGATGATCTCTTTCCTCTGAGAGTGGCAAGTCTGCAGCTATTCAATTCCACCCAATAAATGGGAACCATATGACAATAAGGTGAGGGAAAGTGCAGCTAGTTTACACTGCAGCCTTTCTACCAAACACCTCTCCAATCTTTACATGGGGAAAGCTTCTTCTGTGGTTGTCAGACCTATTCATGGCTTGGGATAGTGCCAGTAGAGATGTGGCCCCTTTTGTAGGTCCCAGCACAGTTGTCAAATCTCTCTTTTACTTTGTCCTTTTCCCCCCTGGTTTCTATACCTTATATATTTATTTTCTTCTCAGCCTTTCCTAAAGGTGTACTTTTATCTCTGTGAATTTTGCCATTTCTCCCAGTGCTGGTTCCTAATCAAGCTTAAGGCATCTGTACTCTTCCACTTCAAGGAATGCCAGTCCCAGTTGTCATTGCTCTTTAGGGAAACCACACATTTCTAAGAGATCTAAGTCCAACCAGAAGCTAGAGTCCAATGCCAGCTTTGTAACACCTGAGCTGCAAACTAGGAGGAAACTGAGGAAACTAGCCACTAGCTCTGAGAGATGTGCCTCCAATCACTCACACAACAGGGACAGCAGGAAAGAAGTAGAGACCAACTTTTTCAGGTGCTGACCTCAGAAGAGATGCCCTACAGTACAGCTACTGAAGTACATCTGCTAACTTGCAGACCTGTTAACATAAATAAAATGGGAGATGCTATGCCTGGAGTGCAGACTTCAACTGTTTGCACATAGGTCCACAATGTTCTGAAATGTAGAAAATACCCAAAAAACCCACTACTGACTTAGGGAAGTTGGGATGGTGCACCAAAGGACGTACTGTGCTCTATATGACCTGTGCTGCTGTTCTTTAATTCTCTACAGAAAACAAATTGCCAAGATAGCCAGCTCTCTGCTCCTACCCAGCACAACTCTGCTTATGTTACTAGCTAATTTTCAGCTGCTCTTACAACTTTAGCTGGCAAGATAAGAAGCTGTACTCCTGGAATCGCTGTTATTTCTACAGTGGGATCCTGCCTCCACCAAAAGGTTTTGCTGACTGAGCTGGGCACCGCCCAGGAACTCGACATGAGACACTCCTCTCTTGTCAAGCTATGTACCCAGGCAGAGACATCCTTTAAATAAGGAATCTGTAGGCAGTTGTCTTTCTGGATTTGCATGGTTGTCATCTTTCTCATTGTGTTTTCATATGCTTGTCCTCACCAGACAAAAGGTCTGCTCTTGCTGTTCCTGAAGTCAGTGAGAATTCTGCCATCAATTCCAGTGGTAGCTGGATCAGGGCCAAAATGTTAGCCACTCCACTTCCCTTTAAGTCATTCCCAAACAATACTTCTTTGATTACATTCCAAGCCTGAGGGGTCTTAGTTATCTTCTAACTCTCTCCTTTATATGTCCAGTATCTATGGATTCCATAGTGTAAGCAGGAACTGTTTGAACAGGACCTTAATCATCAAAAGCACTTTTCTTCCTCAGACATGTTTTTTTCTCAAAGGGAGTTTGTTGCTAATTCCTTTGGGAACGAGATGGGAAAAAATGAAAAGGAAATACACTGCTTTAAAGAGAATCTAAACCACAAAAAAATCCTCAGAAAGATAATTTCTGACATTTGAGAACTAATGTACCTATGATCAAATTCACCAGCAGAAAAAATATCCCGGTCACACTAGAAATGGTAACTTTAAAAATTATTTTGGACACAAAGATGATACAAGCCACAGGGGTAACCTTAGCTAGATTTTGAAGGGGCAGATAATAGAGGGCATTTCAACAGAGAGCAGTGAATAAGAAGAAAGGGGAATCCTATTTATTTAGATAACTGCACTGTCTAACAAGTCCAAAATAGCTTCAGTTGACTCTGAGTATCTTCTTAGACTTCTAAACAGTAATTGTGTTCTCCTTTAATTAGAGACTGTGATTGCTATACTCTTCCATAAAGAGAAGCCATACCTAGACATTTAGGTTTTATCCACAGAGGGAAATACCACATTGTGTGAGGTTATTCCTTACAGATTCCACTTAGAAAAGGATGAAATGGCTACAGCAGACAATCCATCTGACTCAGAAGAACAAAACAGGATTCTGTACCAACTGGATCCTGCAAATAATGTCCTTGCAACTGGAAAACTTTCACATTGAAGTAAGTATTATTCATAAAAACACAGAGGAAAATGGATTCTGCTGCATAGCTGCAGAGCTTTACTACAATTTGGACATACAGTAGATTTCTGTATACTTCAGGTGAAATATATTCCCCATCCAAATAGGACAGATGAGAATTTCCTTTTGGTTTTGCAAAATGTGCATGCAGTAAAGATGATGTTAAAGCTGTACTAAGCAACATACAGCTCCCCAAAAGGCTGGACATTACAAGAAAGGAAAAAGTGCTGTCAGAAAGAGACATCATATTTTACTCTTCCACCAAAAAGCAGTTGAATAAATGAATACATTCAATATAAAATGCATTAAAAATGTAAAATATAAAATAGGCATATAATATTACTGGGTTGGCTGTTTGAATTAAAAAGTGGCTCTAGGCTAGGTGTTGTAACGCATCATATTTTATCAGTATTCTCTGATTAGATATTCTTAGAGTGACTTCTGAGACTGCTGATTTGGGCCACTAATATTTTGGTGAGTTTTGCACATGACATAATATTTGGGCTACTATATGAGATCAGGAATGAACAATGTCAAAATACTTCTTTATTTCATGCATGTAGGTCTTACTAAATACATGCCACACTGCTAGAATGGTAGCCTTTGATAACCTTTCATAACATACTTCAATGAAGAAGAAGGCAAAGTATGCTAGTTGGAAAAGCAAGTTCAAAATGAAGAAGGACCAACAAGTTATAATTCTATCTGGCACACAAAGTTTGGGATTTAACTTTCATATTGTAGAAATGTTTTAGGAAAGCCACCAACATGTCCAACATGACTCTGTTGTAAGATTCCATTGTGATATGCAGGATGGGAAGGGAAGGATGTAAAAAAAACCCCAAGCAATCCAGGCTCTAGAAATGAGTGTGAGAGAAAATAACTGTCTACAAAGAGGTGGTTAAGGCTGCACAAGGACATCCAGGAACTGGAGTTGGGATATTTTTTGATTCAACATTCACTTTGGTACACTATAAACCCCCCTGTTTTTTAAGTAACTCCTCAGAAAGGTTGTAGAATCTTTCTCTTACTGATTGACATTCATTGAAACAGAGACATCTAGGGGATTTTTAGATCTCCCTAAAATGGGGAGTGGTAAACATGGCCCTGTGCAAGCTCACTTGTTTGATGTGTTTGGAGAAGACTGTGAATGCCCAAAGAGCAGCAGCAAATCCTGCCTAGCTGCAGTCACCGCATGATGCTGCAAAACATGTCAGGTGGGATTTCTGTGCTGGACTAAAATACATGGCAGGGCAGGAAAGGTTCCAAAATGGACTATGTGAAGATGACCCCATATTTCATGTTCAATTCAGTTGTGCACCAATACTGCAGGTTTGGCGGTGGCATAGGGCTTGCTTGTGACCACAAACAGCCAGGAAGGGTGGATTTATCCCTCAACTCCTCTTAGTGCAGTTGGAGCAATCCAGGTGCCTGCATGTTTTCCATGCAAAGGGAGTCACATGAAACAGCACATTAACTACAGGGTTGCACAAAAGTATCTCCCGGGCTCTAATCCCTGTGGTGCTGTTCACACACTGGGTGGCCTCGTGAAGGTCTATTGGCTTGTCTCTGAATTTCCATATCTGGGGGGAAGAAAGATTTTTATGGAGGTACTGTGTGCTCTACCCAAACTGATGCTTTTATCACACATTTTAAAATATCACGCACCTGGTTGCTGCCTGATCTCTTTCATGTGAGTTGAAGGAAAAACTATGATCTGTGCTCATTCATGGCCACTTCAAACTAGTCAGAGCAGCGTAAAACGGGACATACCTGGGAACAAAGTATGAGAGTCACATTCAACGTGTGATCCCTTGTGGCACATTTACCAAACACACCACCACCTTTTACTGCTTCTTAGCAAGGTTTAGGAATAAAGAGGTGGTTTTGTTACTAGAAAGCATCTCTTTCCACAGCAGTTTTAAAATAGATCTGTATCCGGATAAGGAGGTATGTAAATTTGGCTCATTTATTAATTGTGAAAGCTGAGCTATGAACAACCCTGAACAAAGCTAGGCAGATTTCAGGCTGTTTCAAAACAGCAACAGCAAGAAGCATCAGTCCTGCAGAAGCCCAGCACTGCTATTTATGCTGAGTAACTATTCACTTACTAGAGATAACAGCAATAAAACTTATTTTCAATGTTTATCCATTTCTCTTCAAAGGTGAAAAGATTCTGGCTTTTTTGTTTGTTCTCCAAACAACCCATGTTAAGTTACATATAAGATATTTTGTGTTATATCCCTTTTACGTTACATTATAATCAGTTCTACGTCACCAAGGATTTGAGACATGCTACCCTATAGGATATTGTTGCAATAAATGCAAAGGCTGATTTCAGATGTCAAAATATGATCGGGCCATCTTTTGGTCCAACAGGAACTATTTTTTCCACATCCATATTTCATTTTGATTCATTACGGCTGGTGTAAGCCACATGTCAATAAGCACGCTATCTTTCACATTCCTCCACTCTTCTCTCTTTCAAACTGAATATACCAGTGTGCCAGATTTACTGTTAGGGAAAATCCCAGTGTGACTATGTTATTACTTTAATTAATCAAGGCCTAACATATGATTAGGGCATCTGGGAATAATATTACAATCAAGAAGCCTGTGCATATGGATGAAGAATTTGCATATGTCAAAAATTAATGTCCTCTGCAGTCACTCAGTTTAATAGTGGGGAAGCAGAGTATGTTAGAGAGAATATTCTTTTCTTGAGAGAGAATATTTCTATGGAAAGTTATAATCTAGCTCTAAACTCTCTGTGATAAACAGTATGTAAATTAACTCAAGTATTCACATTGCACTTCTGCAAAAGTTAACATTTCTGTGCTCAGGCTTCATTTATACTGTGTGTAGTTCAGAAGTTAAAGACGAAAAACATTCAAAACACCTCCATGAAAACAAAATTATGATAAAAATTGCCAGCATGTTTTTAGAAGGAAAACATCTTCTTTCATTCAACAGGAAGATATTTTACTGAAGCCGCAAATGCTTGTCTGGTATTTTACACTTAGAAATATTTTATGATTACTCACATACAATTTTCCTAAGATGGACAAGGGAAGAGGTGAGAAATGGGCTATAATTTCACATTTGCTGCTTTGACACTTAGAACAACTTACTTTCTACTACCAGAGCACTCTTGCTACAGTGCTGTAAAATCTTCACACTACATCCCCGTGCACCTTATGAATTTCACTACAAATTCACATTAAAAAAATAAAATTCTGATTCCTTTCATAATAATAGCAAATAGTTCCAGCTTTCCACAGCTGCAGAAGTTTGCTGTCCCTAGAGATTTGTTGTTGTACAGCTCTTGCTTCCAATCAAAACAGTGACATAGCGGCCATGATTTATATCTTGCAAGGGCTTGATTAGGGAATAGCACACTACTGAGCAAATATTAAACAACCATACACAACTTTTAATGTGCAGAGCTTTTTATCTTTACCCCATACCCACCCCCCCAAATTTTAAAAATCAAAAAATAAATTCTTGCTCAAAAACTAAGGGAAATAGGAGCTGATATTTGTTGAGGTTTTGAAGCAATGTTCACCTATAACTGAGACTGGCTCTTTAAACAACTTCATCCTTACGATTTTAAATAACAAACATCTGCACAGTAATAGCACAACAAAACTTGCATGATAGCAAGGAAGAATAATTAAAAGGTTTAGCATCAGACTACAAATGACTCTCAGGCAAAATTGGTAGTTTTCCTTACAGAATTACCAGGCAATAAATAATGAGAATAACATTTTAAAACATGATAATTTATTCTAAAACCAGTGACTTGATATATGAAAGAAACATTTATATTTATGTGTTCAAGCAAAAAGTCTTGATTTGCATAAAGAATAAAACTTATTACGTGATGCCTTTTTGTTGTTCACATTGAATTTGCCTAAGCAGAATGAAAGTGGGAACTATGCATAAAAATTTCAGAATTTTTATTTTCAGAGAAAACAAGGCTTAAAACACCTATAGAACAATATAAAATTACACTTAAGAGGCTGGTAATGTTTTGAAATTTAATTAGTTATCAAGCTGTAATTTTTGTTACTGAAGTCTAGTTTTCATTGAAGTCTAGCAACTTAATTTTGAGAAAGTTAAAACTACTGTATAGGATTTGAGTAGTGAGAAAGTGACCTCAGTTTTCTTCAACAAAACAACATATTAGATGAGTGTAAAGAGCATGTATTCTAATTGCTAATTTCTATCATTTTCTGATATACTTTTGACTGTGAGAGTGGAACATGACACCAGCAGTTTAAGGATCCGTCATTTCTGCAAATTCCTGGCTTTGCGTGCATTGTGATTTTTGGGTTTCCGTTTAAAATGCTGGCAGCTTTGAAAGAAAGAAAACCGCAAGGATGCTGTAGGGATTCACCACTTGACAGAGATCTCAAGCCACAAATACAAACGGTACATGAAAATTTTATGAGTTACAGGGTCCAACAGCAAAATATTTGCTAGTTTTTTGCTATTCCATTTTCTGCAACTGCAGGGACATATCTGTTAAAGGACAGAAAAAAAAGCAATGTTCAGACCCTTAGCTGCAACGTTAATTCAGAATCTATGGCTTAAAACTATTATTATCACATATGTTACGTATTAAGTAGAACGCCTGAAGCTATTTGTCTGTCTACATTTAATCTGATAGTCTATTTTTCCTCCCAAGAAACTAGTTTTTAACAGTCAGATTTTCCAGTACTTTTGTTGTCTGATAGCAGAATTCAAGTCTGCAGAATTGTTTCATTTTCTGCAATCTGTAGTCTTCAGTGAAGAATCTGTTTACTTCCATCATGGTTATAGAGTGAAAACACATCTGCATTTATGGAGTTAATAGTCTTCTTATTAATTTTACTCTGCTTTTTTTTTTTTTAATAGAAACCTAATGAAAACCATGTTTATGTGCTCAAAGGCACAGAGGAAATTCATTACTCTGAGGAATAACACACTCCACAAGTGAAATGAAAGTAATCTTATTTATGACAGGAAGGGGCCTTCACTAGACTCAACTCCACCACACTTGGACTGATACTGGTTGCATGAACGAAGCTGCAAATTCAGGAACTGGTCTCAAATGTAAGCCTCATCTCAGCAACAAACAGATTTGCAGTTTAGTCTCACAAACATTCAAAATCTGCTGAACAGGAAGCACGCAGCTATTATATTTACTATAAACATGTTACAAAAAGAATGTGACAATTACAAGAAAAGCAGTGATACAGCCTCTTGTTTGGGGCGCCCTCCTTACACTTAGCAATGAGCCTCCCCCTGCTCCTCGGTCAGCATCCACCACAACACGCACCTACGGCCAGCCTGCTGCTTATCAGATCTGGCACTTTGCTCTGGGTTTAGCAGCGTTATTGCAGTAACTGATACCCCCAAGTTTACACGCACTTGGCCCTGGGGAGAAGAGAGGCTTGTAAATACACTCGCCTAGAGAATCGTTGAGGCAGAGAGCTGTGGGGAAGGATAGGAGCTGCAGCCTCAGCTTGCTAGAGGTATCAATGACCAGAGGAGTATGAGGTACCCTGCACAGCTGGGTAATTCCCTAAGCAGAAAAGGGTAATCAGAAATGACAAAAGATGACTTACTGTCCCATCCACATAGCCCTGTACATGTGTGCCTGAGCATATGGCACCCGTGTGCATGTATGCATGTTTGTCTGAATTTGAAAGAAAAGAGAAAAACCTTCATGCAAAGAGAGAAGATGACAAAAAAATGCCTGACAAGTTATTGCTACATCTATTTCTGTGTGAGATTGTAACTTTTTCTTGAAAAAATAAAATCAAAAAAGAAAAATGTTTCTTAGCACTGTGAAAGTCAAACCCTATGTTCATCCCGTTTCTAAAGACTTCAAAAGAGAGCTTTCATTAATGGAAAATTGTGATGTACGACAAACTGGATGGCTCCACATGCGTTTGCAATTTCTGTATCTAAACCCACATGTTTTACATTCCTTGAGTTTCTTCCCCGAGTTGTCTTGAGTTAAAAAAGGGAAGGGAGGGGAAGGAGCTGCTGTGCCAACGCTTCCATCCGGCAGTAAGCTCCTTTGCCCACAAGAAGGCACTGTATGTTAACAAATTAGGAGCGTGCCGGTATTTCTAGAGGGAATTGCCAGGTTTTTCCCTCATTCCTGCCGACTTTTTCTGAAGATCCAGCACAAGATGTGTGGATTTCTCCAGCGTCATGAAAGACAGCTGCCTTTGTTTGCCTGCAGATGTTTGGCCAGTTGCAGTTTGGATGCTTGACCAGTGAGTGAGATAAGCTCTTCAGCCTTGCACAAGGAATTAACTGATATTCTTGTACATCTTCCCCCAGAAAGCAACTTATAACACTAAAACAAGCTGGACGAATTTAAGATTTAGTTAAAGAAAAGCATAGCTGTTGCTTTGTTATATTGCTATTGCAATTACAGTATGTTTGCATTTGTATAGGCACTTTACTCTTCCCTAGCGTGATCTAAATCCCCCTTCTGCTACATGCCACAACAAAACAATTAATTCTTTGTTTGCAACATTAGTCAGTTGTCAAGGAAATCAATATGATTTCACAAATTTAGAAGTATGAACATTTTTGGATCACATACGAAGAGAATAGGGTGACATAGATTGAGTATGTCTTTTAGAAATACCTTGGTATGCAGTGAGTGCATCAGAAAAAGGGTATTTTGGAAGAATACAAAACTTTTAAAGCACAAAAAACCCCCCGAAGCCTTGCCTCAGTCTAAAGTATCTTAACATCCTCCCAACAGGCAAGTCATACTTAAATCTTGAACATTCCTCCCAACAGGAAAATTGTACTTTAAATCATATGCACAGAAGATTTCTCAATCTTTTTGCCTGGATTTGAAATTGTCAGCTAGGAGAGCAGAATTGAGACCCTTCTCTTCCCTTGACAAATGATCTATTTGCTGACAGAGTTGACAAGGGAGTGGACAATCTCAGCAGTGTTTTTCTACAGCCATATTTTATTCACTTCTTAATATGAACATAGAAAAGCAGGAGTGGCTGCACCAAAGAAATAAGTGATCTGCTCTCTGTGATGTCTATATACTTCAAACTGTGGGAAAGAGCCTGGCATGGGCCAAAATTCTCCATGATGAAAAGGCCAGGACAAAGCCATGGCACAAGCAAGGTCACTGCAGACTTACAAGATCTACTTTTGGGTAATGTATATACGAGCTCCTACATGATTCTGGATAAAACACTGTCTGAGCCTCATGAACAAGATGACAGATAGTGCCAGACGCCTACTTGGGTTGTGGGAGTTGCCAGACTAGTTCCATACGGTTGAAAGATGTTGTACAGAGAGATCTGTCGACATTATCAGAATTGAATTAAGTTGAACTGGCAATAACAGAGGTAGTATAGGGAACTGCTTACTGTCTAGCTGCTGCCTCTTCTCCCACATTAAATTAGCTGCCCCCCTGCCCCAGCAGAAAGCCACCTACCCACAGCTCACACATACCACCTGCCTTGGGCTGTCAGACACAGAGGGGACCCTTCCACATTTCTCACACCCATGCCCAAGCCATGCCAGTGCTCTCTGCTCAGACAAGATATGGAGGTGGACTTTATAATAAGTATATTCACACCCTTTCAAGGGGTTTTCAAAATGGTGTTTGACAACATTTGCAACACCTATGTTCTCCCTCTTATAAGCATGCCACACTGGTGTCAAGCATCTCAAAATGTTAAAAATAAAGAAAAGCTTGGTTGAAAATGTCAGCCTTAGGTTTCACTAAATCCTACAGTAATCCATGATCTACTCAATGTAAAAGAGAACAATGGGGCAAGTGTTCCCTTGCAACACAGGAAGCCAGTCTCAGTGATAACCACCAGCTGATCCTTTTCTCTCATGAAAGAGAAGTCTAGATTTATTAAAAAATATTCCTCAGATATTCTGAAGTACATCTGATTACATTTTTTTTCATTAGTATTTCTGGTTACATTAGGAAGTTTGTGGAGCACAGGTATCTGAAAGCCAATATTCCCCTAAAGCATTTGCAGTTCAATCATTCGAGGACACTTCCAAGAAGGAAAACTGGCACAGTAAACAAGTTTAATTTTACCTTTTGGGCATGCACTTCACATCTGGATTCAACACTGGAGCAACGCCACAGCTTGTAAAAATATGTGTAGCTTTAATTCATGAACCTACAATTCCTAGGCAGAAAGAGTATCATTTATCTTCACTTTGATGAGTTTCTGTGTTAGCTCATCAAAATTAACTGCCAAGACACCTGGATTCTGCCATATCATGGATGTTAAATAAACCCACCAAACTTTAAGCCCACAATGAGATACACAGACTGACTGTGTGAACACTAAACTGGACTTAAGTATGCCAAGCTATAATAATGTAATAACACAATAAATCAGGTATGATGAAGAAAAGTCTGAAACTACACAAAGAGCAAGCATCCAATCAGAACCAACCCTAAATCAGTAGAAGAAATATAACTGAGGAGCTTCATTTCACCCTGCATTTGCTGCCTAGATCCTTTGGCAAAAGACAGAGATGATCCAATAAGCATGATTTTGCAAAGGTGGGTGCTGTGAAAGAGCCTTTTCTCAATCTATAGCCAGTTGGACTGAAACAAAAACGTACAAACCAGGTTCCCTTGAGAACTCCCTTGCAACAGCTCAGCTGACTACAACTCGCAAATGCTTTGGGTTCATGGGTTTCCTTCTTTGTGCCTTTCCCAAATGCACACAGACCCAAGGGTGATGCCAACCACAAATTACTGGCACCCTTTCAGATCCCACTCAACTCCTCCATTAGCTGAAAAACTGTCAAGCTTATAGCTAACAATTTGTATACTACCATTTTCTTTATGCTTAAATAGGTACTTCCTGAAAACCAGATCTGGGCATTATCTGTATCGAAGATCATACATAAACTCTTGAAGAATACTCAGGAAATATAGCACAGCTCATGCCAGTCTAACCTTACTCATTAGTAAGTATGTAGAGCATATGTTCATATGTAGCTCTGGGATTGTACTTGTACAATCAAATTAACCTTTGGACTGCCAGTGTTTCACCATAATTTACTGCATCTAGTTTTCAATTGCATATACAGTGCTGCTAATAGTACAGAAATACTATCCCATAAAAATCATAATCACTGATAACAAAGCTGATAATGGAGCAGAATGTTTCACATTCACTAAAGAAATATAATTATCATTGTATATCCACAATCAGTTGTGTCTGCATCAGAGAAAAATGCTCTTATTTGCAGCCTTTCCTGAAACTCAGCCTAGAAATATTTCAATGGAGGTAGAAGCAGCTAAGACAGGGGAGGAAGACACAAGTCAGCAACTTTCCCCAGACACTGATTTAATTTAAAAGGGTAGTAGCATTTTTTTTAGTAGCTGGACCACAGCATTGTTCCTGCCTTGCCTGTGTTAGTTCCACTCCATTCCTAATTACTGCTTGAATGTGATGTTCTGTGCAAAGGCTAAACAGATCAATCTCTGAAGCCTCCCCCAGCTGACACTATCTCTGAGTAAGTGGGAGAGAGACTCTTCCCACACCTCCAATGAGGGAGGTTGGCGTATGCTTTTTAGGCCAGGCAGGAATGGTCAGCCTCCACTTGATCCAAACTCACTGTGACAGGACTCAACAAGAGCCTTCCCTACTGTAACATGAGCACCACCAGCACATCTAATATGAGGAGACAACAGTAGCTGTTCCCAGGTTGCCTGTTTGCTTTGAGCAGCTGACTCCTCTGATGGGGCCCACACCTTAAACCAACAAGTGGGATCTGTGCTGACCTCAGACTTCCCCAAATCCACAGGGCAACAGACATTACAAAAACTTGCAGCAGGACCAGCAGTTAAGTGTGACAAACTTTGTAGGGCACTGCTTCCATTTTCTGCTGGATTCTCATGATGTGTGAATAAACCATCTCTCTCCATATGAAGTCCCATTCTCCTCTGTGACCAATGAGTCTGAATTCCAGTCTCAAAAAAAGCAAAATGCCTCTTTGTTGATGAAGAAATTATACACGTAATGGAACAACAGCATTCAGAAATGCTGAGGTGGTGTTCCTTTGATACATACAGTATTGGCTGACACAGAAAAGAAAATCTTCCATTTTAAAAAATAAACCTACTATTTCATTATACCTAATTCTAGATTTAAGAATATCCCACTAGAAGATGCAGAGTTTACTGTATTTAACTTAGAAATTACCTTAATATAAACCCTATGATATTTTAAAAATAAAAGTGTCTTCTCTAACCAGGTTCAGCATTTAACTTTAAAATATCAGTGCAAGGAGAGAGCAAATTAAAAAAAAAAAAAAGAAAAAGAAAAAACCCGAAACCTATTTCCCTTTCAAAATCACGTTTTTATCGTTTTCACATGTGTTGTGGAATAGCATAGGAATTTCTTTTCAAAGCAATGCATCACTGCATGAATGTTGTGATAAGGATACTGTTTTAATTGCCTGCTTTTACATTAGGAACACATGGCAAACTGAGGTGTGTGCGCAAATATGATGTTCTTAGCACAAAACTGTGAGGGAGCATCTACAGTGACCTGTTCTGAGGAGGACAGCTGTGCTCTGAAGCTCTCAAGAATGCAAGATTCAGCTTCCATTTCAACTTGTGTTCAGTACAGCTGAAAAAAAAGCTGCATAATTTGTTTCTCATTTCTTAGGGAAAAAACAAAAAAAGAATGCTCATTGCACAATATTTTGCTCCTTCTGTAGAAGAAACCTCACATAATACAGTTTGTTTCCTTCAAAACTGCAGTTTCTTTCACTTTATGTAAATCACCACAATCTTGTATTGCTAAAAGAAAGACTTCATTGCCAACAGAAGCAATGGATACTCTTGCTGTCCTGCAAGGGCTCTTGGCTGGAGAGAGACTTAGATAGGAACTGAGCAACATCTCCTGAGCAGTGGTGCCAAGACAGCAGCTGGAACTCATTACAGAATAGGACAATCCTGCCTAAACAACTGAATGCCAGGAGCTCAGGGTATGAGAGGCTTACAGGACAGTGCCATAGAAAAACAATGATCTTCATGTGAGTTTGGATTTTTGGGTTTAAAAGAAGTTTTGTTGGCTATTAAAAGCATTCATATCGTTTTGTTGTTCTGATATTAATGTGAAAGGAGTTATTCCCCCAGTACCAAGGCTCTGGACTGTGAATGGTCTTCTGTGGAGAAAAAAAAAAAAAAAGAGTAGACTGAAAATGCTTCACTATAAAAGAAACAAAAAAAAGATAATTTTAAAGCTTAGAGCTAGTAAATATCCCCTAACACCACTCAGAAAACAGCAATCTTACCCCGAAGTGTTGCATGCCTCTATTGTGACATGGTAAGTTTGCAATAATTTTCAATAATTATAATTTGGATTTCAGTGAGACTAAAGATAAGCAATTCTATTTTGATGAACTTTTTGAAGGTAATCACTTCACGGCAAGGTCTCAGTCCCAATAACTGAGAAAGCTGCCAGTATCCCCCAATCAGCAGGATGGAATTCAAATCCTTCATTTCCACCCTACGTATTCCAAACATGGAAATCTCAAGACTACAAACTAACCCTGATCGCTGAAACACCAGCACCTGAAATGTGTTTTGCTCCTTGTTTATGCTATCTCAGTTCTGTAAGGCACTTGGATAGAACAGTCTGGGAACAGATTGCTATTTAGTAAGGGCCTATAGCATGGAATAAACAACTGCAGATAGAAACCTGCTGTTTTCAGGGCCCGCCAGACAAGCAAATCCCAGTGGCAATTTCTTCAAATCACTCACAAAGTTTGTTACATTTGCCTCTCTTACTTTTGACAAACTTCGAACCAAATAGCAAGATTGCCTTCTCAAATGGCCATATACTGACCAATGGCACAGAAAAAGGAAGATCTGGGTTATGTTGTTCATTATACAACTGCTAAAGCGAAGATCAGCAAAGCCAAACTCCACAAATCGCTGCAATTCAACTGTAATTCAGGCAGTGTAAGCTCTGCAGGGCAACCACTGGCTTAAATGCATATAAATTTTTAAAGACTGCAAAAGAAAGCATCAGAGAAGGAAAGGTGAGAGAGCTGAGGTTGAGCAAGAACAGCCAAATATGAGAAACAAAACTACCAGAGCAAATATGCTGGCAGTGGGTTAGTTAGAAATACAGCTCTGGCCTAGTTAAGTGATGGAGGGAGAGGAGGAATAGTGGCATTTCTCAGGAGGAAAAGCCCAGTCTAGCCATGGTGAGGAGTGAGGGACACTGCTGTCCTGGCTGTGCCTTTGTGCTGGCTGTAGAGCCTGAATCCTGCCACTCTGGGGTCACAGACTTCTCCCATGGAGGATGACAATGGGGCAACTCTAGTTCAAGTTTGAATTCAGGTGGTGCAAGAGGAGACAGACTAACATAATCACAGGAGACTTTATTGAGCATCTATGTGGCAGGCAAAGCTTGCAGGCACAAGAGGGGTTGCATGGCACAAGGAAGGCTGCCCAGGCAGGGAGGCTGCAAACAGCCTTAAGTGTCGGGGTCTGCTGCCCCAGTGATCAGAAAAAAAAGAGAAATTAGAAAAGAAAAATGATTCAGGACACCAAAAAGGAGCCAAAATTACATTTGTCCAGCTTTAGGCAGCTGACAGATGCTCAGCTTTCTGGGTATAAAACCCAATACAAACTCGGGAAAAATAAGCTTGGATTTTCAAGAGCTAATGTCTGTACACGCAACAAGGCTGAGAATCACACTTCGGGACACGGGAATATTGGGGAATCAAATATAAAACTCAAGATGAGAAACAGGCAAAGAAGGAAAATGTTATCAACAATTTCTGGCTTTAATCATTGCATCAGGGCCAAGTCTGGAGCAGCTAAAACATGTGATGACTGCTTGGATTCTCCTTAGGGACAAACTTGGCTCTCAGAGAAGGAGAACTACCCCTCGCATATGACAGATGGGAGCTTGAGGAGGTCCCAACTAGCATATTCCACCAGCAATTTATGGTGTTCAATTGACATGGATGCACAATAGTTTTTGCTGCTTTCCCTTTTTCACAAAGGAAATTTTATGCATGCTCTTGTCCAAACAGCTTAAAGAATTCACTTCATGAGACCATAATTTGCAAAAATCTTGAGTTTATTTTAAGATCGTATACATACTTTCAGTTTGGTGAGGCTGTAAATGACAGTAAGTAACCAACTACTGGCTTTGTCTATTGTAGATTTAAGGTGATAAGGAGGAAGGCAGTCAAAGACACAGCATGGTCTATGCCTTTGGAGGCTCTGCAGTCATGCTGTTTTACTTTGTATGTTTGTATGAAGAGGGCAGTTACATTCCCTAGTGGAGGTGGTGCTTCAACCATAGACGAATATTAAATTAAAGTGAGAAGCACTGTTTGTTTGTGTCTGGGTCAAGAATTGTTGCAATCAGACTTCTCATTTCACGACCATGATCAGAAACAGATCAGTTTACACAGGGGATGTCAAACACAACCAGTAAAATAGTTTGGAATTTTGTTTTGTTTTTTATTCCCCCCCCCAAATTTATTTGATTGTACTGAACAGTTTTAACAGAGTTTTCGTGGAAGGGATTTTCTGGAAATTCAATCTCTTTTGTAAAATAAACCTGCAGGCTAAATCTGAAAATACTCTCCTCCCTTCTGAAAGCCTTGTGCCCTAGCTATACTGACCAAATTCTACTTTGTTGCTGCATATTTCCTACATATATTCTTCAAACATTAAAAAAATCTATGAAATTAAAAAGTAACAAAAAACCCCCTGTGAAAGCTGCTAGTGTATCCTATATGCTTTTTGTCTATTTCATTACAATAGTTGGTTCATAAATGGTTGCCTGGGAATGCAAAGAAATGGCAGAAACAGTTCTGAATGCCCAAATCTTTCTGCAAATTTGGCCACACATTTGGCCATAGTATTTAATTTACAAGTTGCAAAAAGACATTGGGATTACTTTCCTTTCAGCCCTAACTTTGTACTAAAGCTCCACATTTCCCATTTGAGATCTATATAATTTGTTAATAGACATTTTACAAATTTGGCAAAAGAGAACGGATCAGAAGAAGAATCTAATCAAATTTATACTTTAGGTTAATTATGTATAGGCTGTACCACACGGTTACATTTAAGAGAAATGCAGACATGCCAGGTAACAGTTGCACAGTTAAGCACACTAACAGACCTACTCTTATTCTATGGTACACTTCTGATTGCACTTAAAGCATTTGCAATCCCAGATGAATTTAAACCTATTTTTAAGGACTTTTCCCCCCATTCTCACTTCATATTATTATCAAAGGGAGTTAAGACTGCTTCTGGTTAAATGTTTAGATTACTTTCAAGGGTGGGTATTATGAATGCAAGATTTACTGTAGTTTACTAGGATAGCTGCATAATCTCTGCAATTCTTTTATCCTTAAGTCTTTCATTTTTTAACACTCTTTAAACATTCCTAGTTTTATACATTATTAGAAATGTCATATATGGTATTTCCATGGTTTGAAGATATGCAGTAATAGACATACATATATTTTTATGTACATATTCACTGCTGTATCAAAGCAGATGGTGTGCACCCACAAATAAGAAAAGCTTACAGTTAGTAAACCATCAGGGGACCTATGGAGCAGAGTAAGACAGCTGAGATCAATGAGCAAATCTAGTCCCTGGTATGTCAGCTGGAAGTTGATTGCAATAGCTGCGCGAGGTTGGCATTTACCGAGAGAGAAGAGTCCCCTTCTCACATATCTTAGGGCTTTAGGAGTCTGTGACTGCCTAAGCTTCCCTAGACAGGGTGCCTTAATGAGCAGTGAAGCAAAAGCCAAAGATGCTATGGGGAGCCTTTCAAGCACTGATGGGTAAGCTGGTGTGCAACATATCAGAGCAACAGCAATCAAGCTGCTTAATTAGTGAAAGACAACTCTTGATGTGAGTTATTCCAAATCATGCCTAATTTCTCCAAAACCAGCCTTACTGCAAGATTTGGCTTACATTTAACTACATGCAACTGAAATGCAGACCATGGAGTTCTTAATTTAGCATTACCAACCCACACAGTTCTGCATTTAAAGGAATAAATTATTTTTAAAACACCTCTGTATGTCTCTGAGGTCTTACCTCTGAGATATCAAAACTGACTGGTTAATCTATCATGAGAAATAGCTAATAGCTTCAGAAGTAGGGCAAGTCTCACCTTAAGCATTTTGAAATGCACACACACAAAGAAGTCTTTATTCGCATAGTAGTAGCTGCATGGACCAAATACACTATACAAGAGAGTCAGTCAAAACTTAGTTGAAGGCATTTATGTTAAAGGTTCCACTGTTGGGAAATACCCAGGTAGTTACATCTGCACTGCCTAAGTTTGTGCCAGTAGTCTTTGCTAATAACT
Source organism: Lepidothrix coronata (assembly GCF_001604755.1). NCBI lineage: Eukaryota > Metazoa > Chordata > Aves > Passeriformes > Pipridae > Lepidothrix > Lepidothrix coronata. Next base: position 7,054,102 of record NW_016690180.1, on the reverse strand, counting down.
GTTTACATCTTTGGTTCATTGTTTTTTACCTTTCCTTTTAGTATTTCCATCTTCATGACATACTGTAAGTCTGCCTCTGTAGTCTAGTGACTATCAAAGTTTTTGCTGTGAATGCTATTCCAACTTGCTGCAGTCAGTTGAGGCTGGTGACTAGCAGTATATCATACAGGCATGGAACAAAAAAAAGACATTTTGGACTAAGGAATTTGATTCCCAAGAATTTGCCATCACCTTCAGCAGATTCAGGATTCCGATTACTGCTTCCAGGCCTTCCAGAAAACAAAATAAAGCAAACACCACAAAACATAAGCTCATTGTTTTAAACCTTTAAGGGATACAAATTGTAGTCTAGTACCTATCAAATTTTTTTGAGACAACTGCTTTTCAGTAAAAAACTACAATAATATGGGCTAACCTATTATGACAAATTCAGTAAAACAGTATTTTTAATTTTTGAAGGAAAGAAGATACTAAGACTTTCTAAGCAAGTCCGTAATATGTACAGTGTATTTTTTAGTGTTTCATAAGACTTTAAACATGCGGTTTTAAAGAAACACATGTACACCAGCTGTGCAGAAACAATAATAAACTTCAGAACTCCAAGGACCCATTTCAAGGTATCTTTTAGGTTAATCTTCTACAAACTAAGAGTCTGAATCTGTACTACTTAGTCAACTAAAATTTCCACGATTTCAACTTAGCATATCCTGAAAAGTCTTCAGTGCAAAGAAACTCAAGTACCTGAGTCAAAGGTAGCAGTGTACTGTGCTCTCAGCTGAGCATTTTCACTTGGATAAAGTGAAATGCTTGTTTGAAATACTCCCCACTCCTGGAATAAAGAGAGGAGAGTTGATCTTCCCCACACAATCCTCTCTTCCTACTGGTCTCATCAAAATTATACTTTTCACAGCCTCAGTGATGAATCTGGATAAGCCTTTTGATCCCCACCACCACTGCTATCTGTCCCTGCTTGGTCAGATATTGCAATTTCACACTATAATCAAAATTACACACTTCTTGTTGAATAAAGGCCACTTCTAACGTACTACTTAACATGTAATATGGAGCAGGTCAATGAAACTAAGCATTTCCAGTTCAGGTAAATGGATTAACTTTTCACCATTCATCCAGCACAGAACTGGAAAGAAGATCACAGTGACTTCGTCCAGCCAATAGTGCTGCCAATTCACTGCTGAATATAAAATCATTTCAAGCTGGGGCTGCAAAACAAATGGAAGGTCTGTCAGCTGCAGGAAATCTAAGAAAGAGGGAAATGTGTTTTTTACCGTTGAGGAGTAAGGATGAGCCAACACGCTGAGATGCTTTGAGAGTGGGCTGAGTTATGAGACAGTTCTGGGGTGAGTTAGGGACAGGGACAGAGATAAGCAACACCACAGCCCTCAGAAAATCCACAGGTGGTTGGGTTCTTACTATTTGAAATTAATGAAGCTCAGCTGAAGTTAACTCTTAATTAAGGACAAGCCTAGACTTAAATGAGGAACTCAGAAGACATCTGACCATATCAACAGCTCTCATGCTCATCTGAAAATAAAGTTTAGTGTAATTACAAATATATATAAAATATACGTGTAAACAGCACTAATAGCCAGGTGTGGAGCTGTTTTCACAAACTTTGACATCAGATGATATCTCAAAGATGCGAGTCTTTGTATCACAGTACCAACCCATGTAAAGAACTTGTGGGGCCTAAGAAGTTCCTTTTAGCCACTCATGATGCCCTTCAACATCATTCATACTGTTTTGATGTGCCTCTCCGTGGCTGAGTTGGTCCTGCGGGGGTGTATCAGAGTGGTGCCCAGGAAGAATGACGCAAAAGCTGTAAAAATTTAACTTTAAATGCCTCCTCTATGAATACAATCACAATCTGTAGAGGAGCATTTAATCAGCATCCATTCTGTTGCGATGTTCATAATGTGTGGAAGTTTTCAGAAGTATTTTGTCTTCATAATTCTCCTCTCAAAACTCCCAGTAACTCATATTTAGTACAAACAAACATATTTTCCCTCAGTCAACAAAACCAGTAAATTTAAAGAAACAATTTTTTAATGCTGTGAAAGTAAAAAAAAGCATTGACTATTCAATCTTCTTTTAAGATTTCAGATATCTGTGAGCAGGACTACACTATTTTCAAACAGATTTAGTTTAAACTCCTGACCCCATCAGGTTTGTAGATTCTGCACTTTCTACTGTAGCTTTAGCAAAATTCTTCTCACCCTGTCAACTGAAAATTCTACTTTGTTTGCTTCCACGAGTGTGTGAAATGCCATTAATTTTATCATCTTTGCAGGACAAAAAAAAGTGACAAGTGGATTTTCAAAAGTACGTTCTATTTTCATACCAGTTTTGCTTGCAAACTGTCTTGTCTTTTTTTATTTTTTTCACTCTAAACTGTCTTTAAGTGTTTTTTTCCCACATTCTAGAAAGGTTTTTGCACAGCATACATCTTCCATATATTGCTATGAACGTTTTCTTCTATATACTCAGATGTTAGTAGTTGAAAGCATTGAAGATTTACTGTTTAAGCTACAATAAGAAATAGAAAGTTTTCTAGAAACCACACAACACAATCAAACAAATGATAATTAAAGGGTTTAATTATTCTCTTGCTGCACTATTTTTCTGAAGTTTCTTTCAATTACATATTTTCAGCAGTAACAGACCTGAGATGCTGCTTAAGTAATTATGAAAACATATGGAGGACACCTTAATGCCTTCTGGCATTATGATAAACTAGCCCAATAACCAGGCTTTTGCCATAACAGGCCCATGGCTGTATCTGTTAATCAAGAATATATGCCCAGCTGACTGAAGGTTAACCTACAAACAACCAGAATAGAAATAAACATGGGCAGAGATACAACAATTTTGGTTAATATGGGGTCTGAAGAAGGTGCTTTGCAGCAAGAGCTGCAACAGATACCAGAAAAGGAGAAACTGGCAATGGGGACAAGAAATGGTGGGAGGTGTCATCAGCCAAAGCAAGAACACATAATCAAAGATCCCATGTCAGTGGCCAGGAGTTCAAAGTAAACCACATATAAATGTATCATGTTCACGCACTTCTCCAAGGGCCATTAAATGTTTTTGTTCCCTGCATTTCTGCATGTTCTACAAATAAATTATCCTGCATTTAGGAAACATGTCTGGCCTCTCCACTTCTCTAAGTCCAAAACATTTCTACTGCCAGTGCTGCCATATGATCAAGAAAAAGCACCATCTGTCTCTTCCAAACATGGTCTTACTCATTTACCACTTCCACCTTACAGTTTGCATATGCTGCTTGTCACATATATGCTTCTTTCCCCCAACTTTTTTTCAAAGCACAGAAAAAAGAAGAAAAAAAGGCTATCATAAAGAAACAACACATGGTAGCCATGATTAAAGTAGTTTCAGGTTAGCATACAGTGATTAAACTTTCCTTTTTTCCAATTCACACATTATCATAGCTTCGGATATGAATGCTAATGTCTCCCTTATATTGTAAGTTTTTGCTAATTAATTTCAGATTTTTTAGAATAAGAACAAATACTTTCACTGAACTCAGAAGAGTATTTCCAGCATTATCATGCAACATTGACTCTCAGCTGCAGTTTCTTCTGGTGCTCAGATGTTCAGAACTTCTACAGACGCAACTAGCAGAAGTACCATTCTTTCTAAAATTATGTAATATTAGAATATACCCATTTTGTAGACAGAAAATGTGCTGCTGTGTCTGGATGATGCAAAGAAGAAATAAACCTACAGTTCTTTTTCATCTTTGGAAGATGTATGCCAGAGCAATTTGAAAAATTTCCCTGTTGATCTTTTACTATGTGGTAAAGAAAAGAAGGGGTTGTCCCAGGAGGTAAGTATCCCAGTGCATACAAGGCAAAGACACAGTGGAAAATGGTTATTTTATTTTCTTTTAGTTCAGAAGTTGTTCATTATGCAGGGACAAAGTTTAAAGAAAAATGGTAACATTTTTTTCTTTATGGATGAAGGAGTATTTTCTTTATTGTATGTGAACGATAAAGCTCCCTGTATACAATACTTGCCACCAAACCATCCACAGAGTGTACAGCTCCAATGAGTCAGCAATTTCAGGAGCACAAGGTGCAAAAGCCCATAACACAAAAGTAGAGTGACAGATTTGTAGATCTTCAATCTCTCAAAATTGAAAGAAGAATGGACCTCCAGGAATGCTGTTGAGCAACCTGGCATTGAGGCAAAGATGGTAAACCTGGCATTGAGGCAGCATCCCTGCTGCTGTCTCCAGGACCCCTCTGAGCTCAGCCTTGTGGTCACTCAGGGAAGGTCAATCTCAGGCTACCTCCAGGTTCCAGGTGATGTTGTGGCCATGTTTTTACTGTTTTCTAGAGAGCAATCTGAGACAACTTGAACTTGTATGTAAGATGCTACAACATTGTAACCAAGGGCAATACAGACCAAACCTTCCTCTCCTGACACACCCCAGTGCTGGTCTCAAGCCTATACCTATGTGTAAGTTGGCCTTCATGTTCACATAGAAGTTTGCCATCCTAACCTTACATATAGTGCAGTCATATGCAAGGCATTAAAAATTCACAGAATGGGCAGTTAAAAAAGTGAAAGCGAGAGCACTCCAGGAACAACCAGTCACAACTCACCACTATCAGCATCGCTAAAAATAACACTATTACCTATCTCCCATGCAAACAAGGCAACGTAGCATAATCTTGTAGCGCAAAACAAAACTATAAATCCAATAGCTTATTTTCTGTAGCCTTTCATCTTGATGGTTAAAAGTCTACACGAAGAGAGCTTACCTAAAATACAGTATTCAAAAAGCCTCTGTACTCCATGTTTAGCATTTTTATATATCCTATTGCAATAGACTTCTTTACAGAACTACTGCCACTCTCTCCCTGCCACTAGCAAGTTGTTGATCACCTGTGGTTATGAGTACACTCTCCTGTAAAGCACAGATCTGCTAATGCTCCCAGATCCACAAGTCTTCATTCCTGGCAAACATCTGTAATTCTTTTGCAGCTCAGACTGATTCGCTGCAATAATTGTCAGACCATTGTAGGATGATGCACGGACATCTTGTCTGCCCAATGTCACCACATGGTATCACAGCAAGACATCACAGGCTATCATGCAGAGGACTTGGCCAGGTAGACTTGAGTGTTGCTGAGAGTGCCTCATCCACCAGGCAGGTTAAGTAGCTGAATTTGTGAAAGGTGCTTGTGCAATCTAAAGCTCTGTACTTCCCTCTCTTGTCCCAGAAACTTGTGACATGGTTTGCAGACACAGGCAAGCTTCACCACCAGCAGCTTGGGTATGCTAAGCTATCTCATAATCACNATGTGCATTTGAGGTTGCACTAAAAATACAATACAAACTTGCCCTTGGAGATTTTGTAGTATTTTTCACAGATCATGTAAGACACAAAAATTATTTTTCAGGTTTAATTAGCTACATCACCTTTAGCTCCTGTACGACAATCAGTAAAGTCCTGAAATGTACAGCTGATCATTTGTTTTTCATACAGGTAATAGAAAAAGTCATTAGAGGCACTTTTTTGAGATTTAATTTTTATGAACATCAGGAAATTTACTGAGATTGTAGAGGGCAATTACATGAGCAAAAATCTTGAAATGACTGAGTTCACCTGCTTCAGGAAGTGAAGAGGAAGAACAGGAACACAAAAAGGAACTATATTTAAGAAAACAAGCTGAAAAAACTAAGCAACTTTGTATAAAATACTACAACCAAATCAAAACTACTACAACGCAAAAGACCTCTGGAAAGTTACTGTTTCCTAAAAGACACAAAACAAGACATAAGCATAAATTTCCCGTACAAGGCCAAAAACCTAGAGGAACAGAAGGAAATCCTCCTGGCTAAATCATGAGGACTTTCCTGACTTCAGAAATAAGAAGTCATGGGAAGTGCACCTCAGCTCAGACCACTACAGGTGAAATGCAGACAGAAAGGGTCAAAATCAGAATGAATAAATGTGCTTTTGATGTCCCCTGAGAGGTATGGCAAAAAAACACATGAAGGAAGGAAAGGGAAAACAGTAAAGGAAGGAAGAAATTGAAGGGAAATGACAACAAAAATTTAAGATACCATTACTGAATGAAAGGTAAATCTATCCACAGTTATTACTGAGAAGGTTAATGAGTTTGATGCCTCTTTGCTGCAGCCTTTGCTAGGAAAGATAACATAATCAGATGGTCAGAATGATCATGGATAGACTAGAGAAAAACCAGACTAGATAAGCTGAGACATTTTCATGTCAGCTGGGCCAGATAAATTGCACCTGAGAGAATTTAGAGAAGTCAGTGAACTAATCTCAGACCCATTACAGGCTTTCTTTGAGGAGGCACAGGCAACGGCTGAAGTTTCAAAAGGCCAGAAGGAGGCAAGTATAGCGCCTATTTTCAGAAAGAGGAGCACAGGAACAATCCAGACTTACAGTGCTGCACCATCGCAGAAGAAGCAAGCCCCACATACTGGGAATTACAGACAGAAGAATCGTATGGCAGAAACACGAAATAAATCAGTCCTCTGCTCTGCAGGGATGACTCCGTTGCACTATTACTCCTCATTGTCACCACTGCACTTGAGAAAACACATGGAAAACTTGGAGAGAGCCCAGAGCAAAGTGCCTGAAATCATTGCAGAGCTAGCAAAACCAAGAATAAGAGCCCTTGGTTTGTTTAGTCTGGGGTAGAGAAGACAGGAAGGAACAGGGGAGCATTTTTCAAATACTTTTCTTAGTCAGGCTTTACCTAACAGACTTTTCTATGGCCACTGAGGCTGCAGTTAAGTTGCAGGAAGATTCAAGGTACGGGATGGTAGGAGAAACTTTTGAAGTAAGGGGAGTTAAGTACTTGATTCTCTAGGGAAGTTTGGAAGTTTTAGGGTAGTTCATGGCAGCTTTTAAGAACTGTGCAGAGAAACGTCTAGTAAAGAGGGTTTAGGTGGAACTGGTTCTGCTCAGGGCTGGCAGATGCACTGCGGGATGTTTCAGAATCCTGCCAGACTCCATCTTCTGTAATGCAAAATATCTGGGACTTGGGGGCATGATTCTCTCTCCCTCTGCATGCATATGTACATATAAATACTTTGCCCAATAAACTCTTAACAAATGTATCAGTATGCAAATGCTGATTCTATGTCTTCTTAATTCAGTTTATAGACTTTAACTACATCAAATAACAAGGAACTCAGGCCATTCCTTTATGTTACCTATGGGAAAGGACATCAGATTGCAGCTAGAATTTCTCCCAATGATGACCAACCTGCCCTAAATGGAAAAGGAACATGATATGCCAGACACGACAATGTCTAATAGTTCCAGATGTGCTCCCAGTGAACTTGGCAGTAAAAATCTGGTAAAAATTTGTTGATGCTGTAATCTAACTAGGGGATTTCTTGCAACACAGAATAACTTTTACAGAACATTTTTGGTCCAACCTGACATGTTGATAAGCATGGGGTACAGCAAGAATGCTTGTCTTGCCTGTTTCAAGTTTGGCTGCCCAAAAGGACCCACTTGAGCTTAGAAAATCATTTAAAGGACTCAGTTAAACTCTTCATATATTAAGAGAATGGGATGGAAGAAAACAGTCATTGCTCAAGAAATTAGACAGGGAGTTAGGAAATTCTGTTTCTAACCCTGGCTTTAGTGGCCCTTCCCTTTGTTATCCTGAATGTGTCACAGTCTCTGTCTTCACATCCTATACAATGGGGATGAAAGCATTGATCAATCTTTGTACAGAGTTTTGAGATGCAAGGTTGGAAGATAAGAGTCAAAGTCCTGCATCTAGAAATCATGAGTGCATTTATCCAAGGGTCTTGCTGATTACATAAATAGGGTCAGCATACTAAAGGCACAAAGCAGTGGATAAGATCTGCATCCCCACACTGGCATAACACAAAGGGCTGATGTGGCAATAGGATTCTGACAGCTCCTTATCTTTTCAAGGAAGACCTTCTGGTTCAAAACTCTGGCAGATTACCATAAAACAGCCCTCCAAAGAACCTTTTCACAGTTGTTGGCATATAGAAAATGGTGGCAAGAGAAGAAGCTGACATAGAGATGCTAAACACCTTTGTGCCCCCTGTAGCACCTTCTGGGTGCTGCACTAAATTAGGTATGCTGAAGCTTGTTTCTCTTAAGACTCTTCCATCCTCAGAGCAGTGCATCTACTAGGAAGACAAAAGATGATGTAAAAAGTACCTAAATTTAATGGAGTCATTCCTCATCGTGTTTTGCCTTTGCCCCTACTTCATAAGCGCTACAGCCCAAAATTGCATTCAGTGTATTTCCATTTTACATTTTGGGAATTTTGAATTTTATGATAAAGACAGACATTTTTCTTGTTGCATGAAAAGCTTTGGTCAGGGAAACTAAAAAAAATAACCCAGACACTTATTTTCATCCATATATATGTATATAAACACAAAATTATGGACCTGAAGGATGGAAAATTCCTATGAAGTAGCCAGTCTTTCCTTTATGCCAGTAAATCACAGAGCAGGACTAATTAGGTGTGTCTGACACAGGTGGGATATCTGAAACTTTTCATTTCAAGTCAGAGGTAGCCATCTCCTCCTGCTAGAGAATCTCTTATGGTAGGGAATACAGTTTTGGTTTTCTCATTAGGAGGAGGAGATGATCCTCACGAGACCCCTCAATCTCATTTATTCTTTTAAAAAACCCAACAAAAATGGAGCCCTTAAACTGAGACAAGAAGGAGTTGAATGTGGTTTTTAGCTTATGGTAGATGGCAGCATTCTCTAAGGATGGTGACCATACATAGACTCATAGAGGTTACCAAAATTATGGGACAAATTCTCAGCTGGATTAAAACAACACAGATGCTCATACTTACATGGAACTATACCAGTTCATTCCTGTTAAGAATTTGCCAGTTGTTCTAGATTGATATATCCATCCACCTGAGAGGTTAACAGCCTCAAGCCCCTCAGATACCATGATGACAGCTCCAAAGACAAATGGAAATTGTGCTCTTTACTTGAAAGCTCATCATCATTACTTACTACTTGTGCAGCATCAATAGTGTATACTTTGAGATTTAACAAAAACTGTCTAGAAGTCAAGCCCCAAGATCAGTAACTACTCTCATGGCTGTTGTCATTCTAGCAGGTGAGCAAAGCTGTAGCCCCTCACTTTTCAGTTTAATTACATCTGCAAACATAGAGCATAGAGTAGCATAAGACCATTTCTAATGCTAGGCTTTGTGCCCCAGCTTTCTACATAAAGAAGTGAAAACAATATAGAAATATTTTTGGAAATGTAAATATACTGAAGGAAAAGCAAACATTTTCGGTATCTAAAAATCTTAAACTGGGACCAGCATGGAAATTTGAGAAGGCACAAAGGAGACAGTAAAGACTGCATGGACAGACATACCTAGCTACTTGGAGCACAGCTGCCAACACTATTGTAAGCAAGACTTTTCAGGCAATGCAAATTGCCAGAGCCATTGCAGGGGCATCAAACTGCATTTTGGTACATGAATGAATTCATATAATCCCACTTTTAGCAACTTACAGCTGAGGAAGACGAGTGGGAGTAAAGATCTTCCAGGCTTTCAAAGTAAAGATGACACAACAGGTACTGAATTAATGAACATTTGCAATAGTTCTAAGCAAAGGGAGATACAAATGTGGGAACATTAGGTGATTCAAGAAAGTAATGACATCCAGCTCTGGCAATGCAGTGATACTTATATGTCTCGAATACCAGACTTGCACAGAATAAAGCTTAGAAGGGGTTCTAAATGCAGCGTTCACAATGATCACTGATCCAAAAAATAGGCCATACTAGCATAAGAAGCCATTTTCAACCTGAGAAAGGCATTATTTCAGGTAAAATTACTTCATTATCAGAACAAGTTGTTACATTACAGTAATCTCTTTAAGCCACAGTACCTACCTATTTCCTGTAAAAAAAAAAAAATTGTGCTTCCATCTATTCCAAATATCCCTTAGTCTCGCAATTTATAAATCACAGAATATCCCTCTGCTGTACACTGCTATTGTCATTACAAGATCCACTAGTTCAGTAAATCTTTTAAACCTCCAACAGCTGGAGAACACAATTGCCTATCACTCTAAGAAAAGCAGGTCTTTTATGTCCTTGTACTGGCCACTACCAGACACAGGCAGCAGCCTAAGCCACACTGTGGTACTGTATGCTCTTCTTATTTCCTTGGGGTTCTGAATCATTTCCATTAAAAAGAAGACAAAACAAAAAAACCCACCTTCCTCTCATTCCTGTTCAGTTTTGGCATTTCCAAAGTGCAAGCACACTCTCCACACTTCTTACAGTATTCCCTTTAAGTATATGTTTTATAAGAATAATTTTAAGGTACAAATATGTAAAAGTGCTGAGTTCAGATGTTCATAAAACCTGACTCACTAAATTCCTGAATTAGAACAACAGATGTTTTCCATTTGCTTCTGTGCTACCGTATTTATTTAGATACCCTTCACTGTAAGAGCAAATTCAAAAGGAAAGGGGAATGCATGGTAAAACCAGGCAGTGAATCATGAGAACTGGATTTCTAGAAGAAAATATCGCCTTTACTTGAGCAGCTTTAATACCACCATTTCTTTATTAAAGAAATCCCCAAATACATCAAAGTATTGAAAGTAATTGACCTTTTTAAAGTTCTTTAAGAACAAACATTAAAATAATGGAGCAAAACCAATTTTTTTCTTTCATAAAGCAAAACCAAGACTATGAGTTGGACTTGACACATTATCTGTGTGTTCACAGTTTACAGTAAGGTCAACATCAATTGAAATGAAATGATGAATCCTGGGTGGGGGCTGGGAACCATGTAAAGGAAGCTGGCTTAGCTATCTGTGCTTAAAGCAATTTACTTACTTAAGGGTGTTATGCAGTTGGTCAGTCTCTGCAGCATGGACTAGCAATCAATGACTTCTCTTCATGGCATTTTTATCATGCATTTTTGTATTTTGGTATAAAAAGAAAACATAGTTACTGCACTAACATTTTCCAAGTGATATATTAAGCATTTTTGACATGCTCAGAAAAGCATGAACATAAATAAGTTTGCTGTTGTCATAAATTTAAAGAATAAGTAAGTGAATTTTGATTGCATGATGGAATTTTGGTTATGCAAATAAGTTCGTTTGAATGATGTATTTTGATTAATTTTAAATATGCCCCACTTAAAATGTTGGGGTCTTATGCAAAATATTCATAAAGACTTCTTACATACACACTCAAGGTCTAGAAATAAAGCCTTCTTTGCCTCCCTTCATCCCCAACTCTGCTCTCCCGCCACACCCTCTCATCCATTTAGCTCTCTGCCATTGCCAAGGTCTGGAGAAAGCATGGGAAAGGAGACGCTTTGTGTGCAGTGGTTGGGAGGTCACCCAGCACATAATTGCTCCCAAGCAGTGTGCTCTGCTCTCAGAGTCTTTGTCTTCAGACAGCAGGGTGGTCGACTTCAGCACCCTGTCCCACTTGAGCTGATGAGACAGGCAGCCAATATTCCTGTTAGCATGAGCCAACTGCTCAAAAATAACAGCTTGAACTTTAGCAAACTTCAGTCAGTAGAAAGGGAAGCTATAAAGGGGTGATACAATCACTGGGAATCAATCTTGGCAAAACCACATTTTGCAACAACTACAATTAGCGACTTATTGGAAGATGCATAAGAGCATTTAGTGTATCATCAGCCACCTGCTATCACAGTGACTGCATACCAAGTACCATCCTTTTACAAGTCAAATCTGTTGTTTCTTGGATTCAATTTTTTTCTGAGGTGAAGCAACACCTGGCACAGCCATTAACATCAAAAAACAAACAGCACTGACAATGAAGATGCACATCTGCTTTGAATGTGCCAAAATGAGAAGTGCTAGGTTGCCAAATGCATGCTGAGTTTTTTTGATGATCCTTCCATTTTACAACACAGTTACGTATCATGGGATTCACGGTTCTTGACACTGAGTAAGAGAGAAATATCACAAAAATTTAAAATCCCATTCTACTGCAGGAAGATTAACTTCATGTGGATTTATGGGTATATAAAGAGTTGAACTGCAAAGAATTACCCATAATTTGGCTTAGAATATTATGCAAGTTTTATTTTTAGCTTAGAATACCTACCATCTCTAAAAAGAGGTTGTACAGAGAAAAGAGAAGTCACTTTTTTATCCATAAGAGCAACACCAAATAGAATGAAAGGACAGGAGATATTAGTGTTTCAAAACTCCTAAAATATCCAAAGAGGATGAAACCTAACCTTATGTATTAGTACATAAGCATCATCCTGAAATCCACCATTCCAATAAGGTATTCACCTTATCAAAGTTAATGGCAGATTAACATTATAGCATTAGTTGTCAGAAACTAGTGTAAAAAGGTGTTTGAGTTAAATTTTTTATCACTTCCATCTTCTTTTCATGGCATGGGAACATCTAAGGGCTAAACACTGAACTTCTGTGTTCATCTTTATGCAAGATACTATTGCTGGCAAAGCCAAAGCAAAAAGAAAACTCCTCTTATAACCTCAATTTAGCTTCAGACGGATGTGCATGGTACAAAGCCAGTGAAGTGATAAATAGTTTCTGGCAGCTCACCCTTCCTACCTTGAGTAGTTTTACAGTTTATCATTGGGGCTGGCCATTCACCACAGGAAACAGGGGAAGCAGTGTCATGTTGTCTCAGGCTATATTCACAGATACTTCATAGAAATCCTTGGCAAATAGTCAGCAAGTACTAAAAAGCATAAAAAGTGTCTTTATTTTGCGAACAGATATATCTCAAAAGGATCCGCTAGGAAGCCCAGGAGAGGGGAAGCCAAGGCTGGGGTTAAAATAGCTAGTTTATTCACTTCTGCACAGAGCACAATAGTTTTACTGATTCATTCCACAAGTCATTTGCTAATTTTGCACCTTGGAAATGAGTATAGACACACATACAAATCAACATTTGCAGCAAAGACATGTGAAATGACTATTTTTCAAAGCAAATCTCCATGAAAACATTTTAATGATCTTATTACTATATGTAACTGCTTCTTCGACAATATTGTAACTTAAGAGCCCAATTCTGCAACCATTACTACCAATAACACAGCAGCAAGCGACTTCAGCTGACAATTTAAAAGAATACAACTGAACTCCAATTGCAGAAGAGAACCTTCAGTAATCTGCAAAATTGTCACTCTCTCAAAAACAAAAAAAGAGGGATTAATAAAAATAGTCTTTCTTCTCTTCAGTGCTAGCCCTTAGCAAAACAACAACATTCAGAAAATCACCTAGCAAATCAGTACCTAAAGGAGGCCTACAAGAAAACTGGAAAGGGACTTTTTAAAAGGGTATATAGTGATAGGACAAGGGGAATGACTTTAAACTGAAGGAGAGTAAGTTTCGATTGGATATTAGGAAGAATTCTCTACTGCAAGGATGGTGAGGCACTGGCAGAGGTTGCCCAGAAAAGCTGTGGATGCCTTCTGTATTTCTGATTAAACCAATCATTGTGTGAGCCTTTACATCTGCAGGATTCCTCATGGAAAGAACAGATCATGTACAGCATAATGAGTATCAAATGCAGTAAAAATGCTCAATAACCTTTGTAGTACGGAACTTAGAAACTGGCTGCTCATTTGTAAAATATCTGATCCTTCTCCCCTTCCCAAACCCAAGACTTGTCTTCTGCACTGGAAATTACAATTCAATGAAGGAAAAGTAAATAAATTTACTGACAAAAAAAATTCCTTTTGTTACTGATAAAAATAAATTCCTCATGGAGTGAGAAAAATGCATCTCAGTTTCATGACCATAATAAAAACTGTCCAGTAACATGTGGCACAACAGAACAAAGCCACTGTTGCATGGTTTTGCTGTTTGCAGAAGGCTCACCATCAGATCAGACCTAATGTTCAGAGCCCCCAAAGGGTCTGTTTTTAAGCAGACAAAAAGGAGGATTGTGATAGGAAAAGTGCAGGGAAGACATGATCCAGCATGGCTCAGAGTGCTTGTATCTTGACTTTTTGGTCCACTGTGCACCCCACACTAGGAGAGCCCTTCTGCACCCCCCACTGACTAAGAGACAAAGCCCCACACAGGTTCAGTGCTGTCAACAAACACTATTACTGCCTCTTCGATCCAGTTCCTCCTAAATAGGCTGGGTCATGCTGCAGAGCATGTCTATTATATAAGCTGTTTCCTCATCATCTACAGCCTTTACTAATGGCAGTAGCCCCAGATGCCAATTCCTGAAAGACGGCATTCTTCCTTTCCACCCCACAACTTTTGCCAAAGCCTGTGATGGATGCCTTTCTCAAGTGAGCAGAAATAGGGTTGTCTGCCCTCCCTCCCTCTGTCCCCAACCTCATTAATGTCCTGCTTCACAGAACCCTAGAATGGTTTGGGTTGGAAGAGACCACCACAGATCATCTAGTTCTCTCCTGCCATGGGCAGGGACACCTTCCACTAGACCAGGTTGCTCAGAGCCCAGTCCAACCCAGACTTGAACACTTGCAATGATGCAAGTGATCCACAACTTCACCACTAGTTCTAGACAGAAACTTGCTCATTTTACACCTCACTGAGAGCACTTTTGGAGGAAGTGCTTCCTTCAATAGGATGCAGGGAGAAGTTTTGCCTTTCTGTGCAGGGAGACTCAAAATTGCCTGGGGACAGTAAAGTTACATGTTCTTGAAGAATTAATCTTGAAGATTAATGGCCAGTATGCAGGTGAGACTGTCACAGGCATGTGACAAATGACTGTCACATGACTACAGTTCATCATGAGACTCTCAGCTCTCTAGAATATCCATTGTACAGGACTATAACAGATACACCATTTTATACAGAACTACAGGTATACATAACTTGCATTTACATTAGATAAAGTATGATAAATGAAGTAGAAGATTAATGGACACCTTCCTTCATTCAGTAACAGACTAAATGAGAGAATCAGTTAACCACTCTAAGAGTGCTCTTGCCATCATAACAGAGTATTTTTAAAGTTGAAGGGATAGATCACAATGAAATTCTATGCCTGATAAGAAAGGATTTTGTACACAATCTATTTTTCTTGTGAGACTGGAAATGTCATTATCAGCATGATCTGAAGTATGCATGTCTGTGTGTACACATGCACGCATATGGACACATTTTAATGCTTAGAATAATGTAACTGATCACTTTCCAGACAGGAACATGTGGCTCCCTTCCTTGCTGTGTGTCACGCAGCCAAGCAATGAATTTAGACAGGCTTCCTACTAGGAGGTTTGGGTCTATTATTTTTTTAGAAGTGCCTATGTTTAGAGAATATTTTTGCAATAGGAAAATGCCTGTAACTAACTGGAGAGTCATGGCACTTTTTGAAGACAACTTCAAGTTACTCATTGCTATTGAAGTCAGGTACTGGAGCAATTGAGCAGGAAGGCATATGAATTTCTAGTTGTTGACTGTATACAGCAAGCATACTATACAGTTAAATAAAGAAGTCTTCCTTCTAGTCATTTTTTAACATGTTATACATCATCGGTTTGAGAATGATGACAAGATTTGGGAAACCCCCAAACAACAGACAAAAAAAAATGCACCCAACCTGACTTGGCTATGAGATTAGCCACACTTATTTCAGTTGATTTTTTTCTAACTTCCAGCTTTCAACAGAGGTTAGCACAAAAAAGCACAGCATCATCCCAAACATTTTTTATTAGTCTAAAAGATATTGTTCGTCCTTGCTGATGCACATTTTAAAGAGAAGGGGGAATATTTTCATTGGTCTGGGGACTGGAACTTTTACCAAATAGGAAGATGTGGAAACTATTTAACAAACACATGAACCATCCTAGCTCCCATAGGATGAAGTCAATGAATGGAGAAGTACACTGAAACGCTGTACAAGGCAGGTGAAACCCTCACTCTGTAATAGTCAGTGAGAGCTCTGCCACTGGCTTTGGGGCTGGCACATCACACTGGTCTCACCCACACTTTTCTTTTGAAATTAAAGTGTTCTGATGCTTTCCAGTCTTTATTAGTGAAGTCAGTAATCAGGGCCTTTCACTATTTGATGTACATTCCTCTTTTCTCCTGATATTTTAGCAATGTGTTTCAGTAATGCCTCTGTATCTGACATTTATTAGAGCACAAATCTATGTTAGATACTTGCTAGCTCATCAGGCCCAGCAGCAGACTTCTTGAGTCAACTTGACAAACGGCCAGAGTTCAGAGTCTTTCCATAAATAATGACTTTGTGTTGTCAGTTGTTTTGGCCTGCACTGTACAGCAATGCATTTCCAGAGCAGATGGAGCTGCTCTCGGCTGCCATCCCCTGTCTTCTGAACTTCCTGTTCTGTGCATGGTTCTCATCAGCACCCATTCTGCACAGAACACCTACTTCATAAAGTTGAAATATGTCTTTTTTAAACCAGAAAGAAAATGGATGAATATTTTCTGTGATTATAGAATAATAATAAGAAGAAGAAATACCTGCATTTGAATGAAAGTTTTAACCACATTGTTTCAGTTCAAAAAGAACCCTGATTTGAGCTTCAAATGGGCTTAAATTCTGTTACAGATTATTCAGAAACTTCATGTCTTTCATATAAAAATGCTTTTATGATCTTTAATTCTTGCTCACATAAATGTTATTGCAGTCACTCTTATTATTAAATTCTGCATTCATAAAAATATTTATTAGTTTCTTCTGTCTTATAATTTTGAGGGCTGATTTGCACAGTGGTGTCTAAAGTGACCTTGAAAGAAAAAAATGCATCAATTCTCTGCAAACCACCTCCCCTGCTGTCACAGTACATTATGTGCATTGTGTGCTCCCCATACACAGCTGCTCACAATTCTAACAGCTACGTTTTAGATGCCACTTTGCAAAGTCTCTATTTCAGTACACTTAGAAGTTAAATATGGGAAAAATCAATTTTAAAATACTGTAGATTTGTGGAATTATCCATTAAATGGAAGTTTTAAAGACACTTACATTTACAATGGCTATGCTTCCTTACAGAAGTTTAGAGACAGATGTGTAGCCAAGGCTAGCTATGACCCCAGACAAAATTAGTTTAAGGAAAAAAAGTCAAAGACTCATATTTCCTAAATCTTTCAGTCTTGAGGTTCCCAACTCTCATCACTTTGAAGTATGGAAAGGACTCACACCCTTCTCTTACTCCAACATGTAAGAAGCCCAATTTTTGTGGCACAGGATCATCACACTGGATGGATGGTTCAAACAGACCTGGCCAGATGATGTTGCACAGTCATGGCACGTAATCCAGGCATGTGCACACATGGCTCACATATTTCAGTAAAAGAAATCTCAGCTATGCAACAGTCTGTACAGCAACATGTGCTGTGCAGCCTATCCATGGAGAATCCAGTGTGTTGGGGATGTGCCAGGCCTATTCTGCGTGCACAACATAAATGCATTGCACAGTTACTGCTGCACAACTACTGCTTTGGTGGAAAAGAGAGTGGCACCACAGAGCAATGAAACCCCTTCTTATGGCCTCATATTGTTCTCATGGTCTAATCCGCATTGTATTTGTTGAGTTTTCAATTTTTCACGTAATTAAGAAAGGAGGTCCTAATGACAGATCTTGGCAGTCAGGCACACTCCAAGCATCCATTCTTAAAGGGAGGCTGAGCCATACCATCCTTGCTGAAGCCAGAGCCATGAAGATGGAAGTGGATAGAGTATGCTTGGCAGACTTTGCAGCTATTCTACAGACTAATTTATTTGGTTCATCTCACTTTACAACCACTTTGAACATCTTTTGGAGTGTGTTGTAACAACAGCTTCTAGCTATTGCTAAAGTACTATCACTCATTGGTTGAAATCTATATATTCCTGGCATGTAATTATGTTGTAAAGACTAAAAAGACTTAACTTGCCTTTTTGTTTGAAAGTAAGACATAAATGGGAGAATCTATATGTGCTGCTAGGGAATGTGCCCATATTAAAGTGGATTCTGCTCTGACCACCACAAAAAAGTAAAGTTTTTTACTGCATTTGTAATGAAGATCAGTAAAATGTAAGAACTTCATGAGCTATACAGAATAGGAGCCCCTTCTCATCTTTATTCAAGATGAGTTCTCAAAGAGAATCTTTGACAGTAATTTTTGGTAGGCATCAAATAATAAGTTTTGAATTGTTCAAATGCATTATTTTAATAAAATTAGAATTACTTGAGGGGAGGACCATGGAGCAGAGTTTCATAAGGGAAATCCTCTCATCACCTGAGTGTTTCAAATGAGCTGAGTAACTGCCTTTTTCCTGCAGAAAAGAAGGGTAGGTGTTCAGAAAAGCTGGAAAGACTGCTGCTGTGGACTACGCATCACTTGAATTGTTCAAGGTCAGGTTGAACAGGGCTTTGAGCAACTTGATGTACTGAAAGATGTCTAGGTGCACCACAGGACCTTTGAAAGTCTCTTCCAACAGAAATCATTCTGTGATTCTGATTCTACTCAGTTCTTCTCCTATGACAATAATGTCACACAAGCAACCTCAGTAAGGCACTCCACTTGGACGGAAAGACAAACTGAAGAATGTATACACAGATTCCCTGGAGGGGCTCAAAGTGATGGGCTTTGCTCGAACAATGGAAAATGAAGTCATCCTCTATAGACACCCCTGTCTTCAGCATATCTATCATAGATCTAGATAAATTTTTATGGGAGTTACGCTACTGATGCTGTGCTGTTTAGAAATATTTTGTTGAGCAGAAACATTCAAACAGAGAACTTATCAGACAGGATCAACTGAAGCACGAACTTGTGTCATACTGCATTTCCCAGGGCCACGACTGATACTAGCAAGGCTGGGAAGTAGGAATTCTTCAAATGGATTCTAAGCCCAGAAAGGACGAGAGGACTCCAGGAGTCCTCTCTCTGTGCCTTTGACAGAGGGCATGGAGCTGTCAGGGGATGTGGGAAGCTCTCCATCACCTTTTTGAAACTCATTTAGACTCTGCTGGTGAACATATCAACAACTGCTATTGAAAAGCTCAGCTCAGATTTAATTGCAGGTACCTGGGCAGCAATCTTCTACTGTAAACAGATGTATTAGAGCTGACTCCATGTCAAAAAATGCGTGTAGAAGACTTCTCTGATACGTAGGAATGAGCTAGTTATGACTAAAGAAAAATCCCCCAGTAATACTCATATGTATCTATCAATTTAAATAGAAAGCTTTGATAAGTGAAAATGGGAGATAAGAGGATGATCTAATTTGTTGAAAAAAGGTAAATCTATCTCTACATCTGTATTTTAAGTAATATTCTATAACATTTACCTAAAAGCTCAAAATTAATATAGTATTTCTATGTATCATAAAGGCATACCCAGAGGAGAATATCCACATTATATTTTTTCCAATGTCATCTGACAAACACATTTGCCATCATTTAGACATTTCCATGTTGCAGTCCTATCTTTTACTTCTTTTTTCCCAGTCTTCTGGGAAAATTTAGTCAAGTTCAATGTTTCCCATGTTCTCGTTCTGAATAGTTCCTCCTTTTTGAATCACATCATCCATGTTCAGCTCTCCTCTGCTGAATTAGAGGTTTTAATTCTGTACAGTCCTGCCATTCTGTAAGCACGGATCCATGATGTGCAGCCACTTAATGGAGACCCCTCTCTCTCCTAGAGCTGCTTGCTCTTTGAACTATGTTCAAAGCTGAGTTTGTTACTGTCAGTTACATGACAAAACCTCGTCTGCACACCAACGAAGGAGCACAGAGAGATGATGGCAGGAAGAGGAGTCCAAAGAACACCTTGGCCATTTACCCCTACGCCCATCACTGGATATATCAGTGCATCCAAGGCCCACCTGCACAAGCCCAGAGGAACATTGGGGCACAATGGCAAGAGGGGAACCTAAACTGAGGACTCAGAGGAAGTAATTTAGATATACACATGCTATGGATGCATGTAGCTGCTGGGAATACATCTTCTGCCTTGCTACTGGTTGAACCTGGGGACATGGAGCTGCGGCAGCCCTGCCTCTCAGGGGCTGTAAGATCCAACAAAACCTATTTTTTCCCCTGCAAGTATGGAAAAATATTTTCATTTTTCTACTAGTAATTTCAGAACAGTAAAAAAATCAGAAAACACTTTAAAATGCTTGAAAGGGATGACAAGAGAAATATTACAGCCAATAAACTCCTACATACCTTGTGTTTAGCTTTCTGATACCCTGTAACTCATGAACAAAAAGGACTGGAAAAGTATTTCTTGACAATCATCAGACCCTCGTTCTTAGTTTCTTGCTTTTGTAGGCCCCTCCACTGTATTGTCCTATATATTTACAGAGTTCTGTTCGGAGAATAGGATATTAGAGGGGTATTTCTGCACCCTTGGACAGACATACAATTGTGCTACTCCACAGTCAGAAACTTGTTACTGGTTTCCTACATTACTAATGATCAGATTTACACTATTTGTTTTTAAAGGAGTATTATCCTCTGGTAAATGCAGTGAACAGCACTGTTTGCCTGGGTCTTGCCTCCCAAGCATGTTTACAGAGAGCAACCACCACCCCTCTTAGCCTTTGTAATGCTATGTAACTCAAACCAGCTAGTGCCTCCACATAAGACACTCTTGCTTCGCTCCCTATTCTTATTAGTCATTCTCCATCCTGTAAAATGCATCCAAAAACTCCTTCCTTGGCATCCAACAAGCTCTCTTCTTAACTTGTTTCAGCTAAAGTCAACTTTTCATGCATGTGAGCAAACAGAACCAGAGGAAATCTCCTAGTCCAAATTCTGCAACTTTCATGCCACATCTGCTTGGCTGTAATTTGCTGCCCTGACATGCACCAACAACAAGCTGTAGTTCAGGATCACCTGTCTGTGATCCCTCAGCAATGTGCCACAGTCACTCTTTCCATCCAAGATAATCTCATTAGTAGTCTCAACATATATTTTGACCTATGAAATTCTGCCCAATTTCTATTTCTTTGACATTGTCCAGTTCCTTTCTGCGTGACAGCCTACCTTCCCCTGTACTGACAACTCCAGGTCACCAGCAACCTACATGAGTGCCCCCCTAATATGCTGAAGTCATTTATGGGACTCTATAACTATCCTGAGTTCACCATCATTGAAGAGCTTTGCTAGTTACCTCCCTGGATTCCAATCACTTCTCTCTCAGCATGACCCACTGTCGCCTCCACATCCGTCAGCACTTCATTCCAAAAACAGAGCCTTAAAAATAAGATCTGAAATGTGTATGAGTACACAGCTATTCAGAACACAGAGTTCTCACAAATGACCTTCTAAATCATACCTGTTTTCTGAGACCTTTCTCAGGCCTCTTTCTCAGGCACCAGGAACTGATGCTCCATTTCTTTGACTGCTTTGTTGTGGAACAGAAACTGCACATAAATAAGTCAATTCTAAACAGACATTGCTTTGAAGAGACTCTTCTCAAAACTGATCTAGCTGGCAGATACTGAAAGAATTACTACTTTGGCCATACTAAATGCACCCTAAAAAACTAAACAGAAATGTACACTTCTGGAAAGTGGTATAAACTACCAGATTGTTATCAGGGAGGAAGAAAGTTATCTGGAAGTGTCATTTATACTGGCTTGAGAATGGTTATCAGGAATAAACAACACAAGATCTGTTGCAGAACAAGAGTATCCTGTTCAGAAAAGCTATATAAGGAAGATTCTGTGCCCCAGCCACAGAGGCTATATTATTAGTTCTTTACAACACACTTGAAATAGAGCCCTGTGTAGTTCTGGTTTGAAAGCCTCTGAAAATCTATTGAAATGAAGGACAGGGAGAACTGAAGAGGCATCTTAATTAAACAGGTTTGAAAAAATATCCTTCTTCCATCAAGTCATTCATGGACAAAGCAACCAGGCATTCCTATTTCGGCAATAGTAAAATAGTCAAGTGTTTTATTTCAGCTATGACCCCAGGAACCTGGTCCTTTCACTTCGGTGTGGTAGAAATATTTTGAATATACTCTTTTCTTGCAAATACAAAAAAAGGAAAAAAAAGTATGATAAAAGTCTCTTTAAACACCTACCAACATGCCTGACACTGGGGCTTTACCAAGCAGCTTTCCTACTGCAAGAAACTGCACAGGGACTTGCAGTAGTCAGCTTCATTCAGACATTATTTGCTTGGAGTAATAAGACAGAGTAAAAGTAAGTTTAGTCTGTGGAAAGAGTAGAACATAGGACCCCTGTAATTGAAGCAACTAGCAACTGTCTGATCAGTACAAAATCCCCAAACTGTCATGACTTGGAAAGGCCACCTAGAATTAAGGACAATGCCTGCCTGAGACAGCAGAATCCATCACTGCCCAAGTATTATATGTTAAACACCAGCCTCCTAAAATGAGTTTGGTGTCAAAAGAGAGACCTTACATCCAAATCCAGCTCACACTCAAAATTATGGCATCAATTACTAATCGTTGCATTTTACTCTTCAAGGCAAAGCACCCCGAAGAAGAAAATGAATATTCACATTCAGTAGTAACTGAAACCTAGAGTTCACACCAGTTTCTTGGTTTGACACATCATTGACACAATCAACAGTTAGGTCAAGCCTTTTGACTCCTACTTTGGTCCTCACCTTTTTGAGCACATTCAAAGTAGCATCCAGCTAGCTACAAGGCACTGCATAACCTCATCACATGGCTGTCTGGAGAAAACTTTTCTGCCTCTCCAGGTTTGTTTCACATTGGTCTTGAGGAGACATATTCATAAAAACAAGTCTACATAAAAACTAACTCTGATGTAAAATTTTCTAAGAAATATTGGTGCCTTGGAACTTTTTATGTCAAAAAAAGTTGTGACACCTTAAATCCTGAATGAATGCTCCAGCCAGGAGTTTTGTAAATACTGTTTAAGTGACCTGTGACATGAAGCAGATCAGAGGATTACTGGGAGAGGAGTATCCTTTGAAGTGTCTAACTGTGAAATATGTCACTATTATTTCTATTTCTACCACATCATCACTGCTCATAGAATATATTTCATCTATTTTTTTTTTTAATATCATTCTGGTAGTTGAGGGCTTTTTTCTCATGAAATGGTGCTAACTTTAAAACTGTGACACCTGACTGCCCAAAATACTAGCATGTGTTCCCTGCAATGTGACTGTTTCTGATATGATCCTGCAAACTCTGCTCAGGCAAGAGTATGAGAAAGGAATTTAGCACTAGATCCTGCCTTTGCGGAATCATCTCTTCCAGCCATGGGAGGACTTTCCAGGGCACATACCTTCATGGGGGTGCATGAAAGTGTGTGTGTGTGCACCACACACTGAGTGTGCCTCCTGGGTTCACATTAGAAAGTGAAAAGCTTTATCTGAAACACCTCCACTGATAGCATTTAAACTGTCTGCCATTTTAATTTCAGCATCCCCACATTACAGGCAAATAAGAACTCTGAACAAAATTCTTCATATGAAAACTCATGGTTTAGATGTTTTTTTTGTTTTTCTCCTGTCTCGTTCAAACTTTCCCAGATAACCCTGGTTCCTTATATGATCTTCCAGTTATTCATTTCCCATTGCCTCATTTCTTGACCTTTTCAAGTAATTTATGACATAAGCTCAACATAACAAAGAGAAGGATGATTTTATTTGTAAATGTCAATCTCAATTTATGCAAAACAAACTCCTCAAAATGATGCTAATGTTAAATTCATTTATCTGACAACTGCTGTCCAGCTTAAACATACAGCTAATCCTTTACTTGCAGAAAACCTAACCAGATGTCATTTCCACTCAATACAGGACAAAGAGAGCATTACAAACTCTTTCCAATGTTTGCCACCCTGCATTTGTTCACAGTGAATTTCTGTAACCTGTTTTCTAACTGCATCTATCTCAATCTTTTCACATGGGTCATTGCTGCCTCCTGCAACTCTTGACCCTGGGCACTGCCATACCCTGCATCTCAGAGGTTTCCTGCCTGTGCTTACAAGGCTCAACAGCCATCTACTCCTCCTGCTTTTACACTTCTCTCTTCAGTACTTCACTTTTTGTGCCAGTAGTAAAGTAAGGTTCGTAACTATACCCATCTTCCTAAGTGTATGCTGTCAGCCACATCTGCTCCTTTGCTGAAGTAACTGTTTTCAGTAAGTTACACGACTGTAACTCAGCTGCTTCCTGAAATTCTTCCAGAAACCTTGGATGAACACCCTCCATCCCTAGTGACTTAGGGAAATGATGCTTCCCTCCTTGGTTTATCTTTTTCTTCTTTTTAAATGAATACCTGCTGGCAGCTGACCTCCATCACCTGCACTGACAGAATCATATGGAAAGCTCACGCTGATTTCAGAGACAAGATGATGAATAAAGAGCAGGTATTAAAAACTGCCTCCACCAACAGTTTCATTTTAGTTGGATTTTTTTTGCTTATTAAGATTCCAAATTGAGATCATGTTATTTTTTTTAAAGGGCTATACTTACATAATAACCCCCATTACTGTGCATTTGGTGCTGAATTTTCAAAGAACTTCAAAGTACTAAACTGGCAGAAATCACTGGCTGGATCCTAGGGATCCAAGTTTTTTGAAGTATTCATCTTTTGGCAGCTGCAGCTTTTTCTGCAGGTGCAGGGAAAACGTTTTATTTAAGCCAGTTTATTCACGTAGCTCAATTCAAAGGCTAGCTCGCTTGAAGCTGAGAAAATCTTTGGTTGTTAGATACAGAGAACCAATTTCCAATTTACGGATAAAAACTAGATAGCAATGGATGAGGTCTAGTCAAGTGAAGCTTTTAGGACAGTATGATCTGTCAGTTCTATTATTAACTGGAAAAACTTGCATTTAAATTTATCAAAATGCATTTGAACTCAGTTTTTAAAAGCCTTCAGCACATCTAAGAAAGCTTTGTATACCTGATTAAAAATAAAAACTGTTTGCTGTTTTAAAATTTAATTTCACGTTTCATCTGGGCAGAGATTGGTACAATTTATGGGGAAAAAAAATCTATCCAAAAAATTGCAAAAGCTATGTAGTTTTTTAAATAAATGTGCCTAGATAGGACATAACTTTCTGGGGAACAAAGTAAATCTAACTATTGTGTTCAAGCAATAGTCCCTTGTGGAGCAGAATAACAAATAGCTACTTAAAAAGAAAAAAGTATGAAAAAATATTGCTAGGACTTAAGCAAACACATTGCCAGCACTATGGTATTGCTTTATAGCAACCCCATATCCTTGAAGTTATGTCCCTGAGGGGGGACATAAACATGCCATACTGAGGCACTGTAAAATTCCAAGACAACTGGAATACCTGCCTTAAGGAACCATTGTTAACTGGTTCTCTTCTTGCTTTATTTGTTGGAGATATGTGTTAAAAATGCAGTGCTTTATAGAATCATAGAATGCTTTGGGCTGGAAGAGACCTTAAAGATCATCTAGTTCCAACCCCACTGCCCTTCCATTGGACCAGGCTACTCAGAGTCCCGTCCAACCTGGCCTTGAGCACTTCCAGGATGGGGCATCCACAGGCTTCTCTGGGCATTTCTTCCTAATATCTAATCTTTCAGTTTAAACCCATTCTCCCTTGTCCTATCACTACACACCCTTGTAAAAAGTCCCTCAGCAGCTTTCTTGTAGGTCCTCTAAGCATTAGAAAACTGCTACTGGATCTCTCCAAAGCCTCCTCTTCTTCAGGTTGAACAGCCCTTGTTGTTGAAAGACAAAATGTAATTTGTGTCTAGACAATGTTCCACAAAGTGTAAAACTGGACCTTCAACCTTCAACAGCACGAGATATCTCCCTGAGACTCTCAGGGGACCAAGGGAGCTCCTCTCAGCATGACTTCCTGTCAGGAAGAGAGGAGAATGATGTAAGGGAGGTAGATTAGATTAAAATGAATAAAGGAGAGTGTATAAAGATATAACCAATGCCCTTAGAGACAAATGCTGTGGGGATGGGGAGGAAAATGGGAAGTGGGCCTTAGCGCCCAACCAACAACACAACTGATCACTCGATAGGATGCATTTCTGCTATCACGAGGAGATAAAAGCTGCGGGACCATGGCAGCACCAACTATGTGCTGAAGAGTGCCAGGGGAGGGCTGACACTACTTCTCCTGTCTCCAAGAGGGTTGCCTGCTATTTTATTTCACTGACAGCTCAACAACTAGGGGAAAGACTGAAGAAAGAGCAGGAGAATGCTGTGGTGAAAGCTATGGAATTCATGAATTTGGCTGATAAAGGGCTAAGCATGTCGAATAAAGTTCATGAAACAAATGGTTGTCCAGGCAGCCCAGCAGGCAGGATGATGGCAGGAGTCCACCAACCCTCCTGGCACCCTCTGGCACTGCAAACCAGTTTTCTTGGCCATGCTGGTACAAGCTGATAGACAAGCTGCACTGTGAACCAGATCAGGGAATTAATCCAAGCTAAAACCAACAACAACCTGTAAAAAAATGCTGTAAACTACTATAAGTCTCTGCTGATCTACAGTGGTCAGGAACAGTTAGTTTTTCATTACTTGTACTTAGACTAATGTCCAGAAAGAATCTTTTTTCTGTTGTATTGTCCTACATATAGAAATACCTTTTTTGCAGGTATTCAAGAAAACTGAGCAAACCTTTTACCTTATATGTTAATATTTATAATAATGAATAATCTTCATGGTTATTTCATGGTGACCTCTTGCTTTTTCTACGCTGACCTTTACATATGATGGTACTTGCTCATGATGTAGCATTTGCCTGGGTTAAACTGAGCAACCTTATCTGAACAAAACACAACTTGAACTCATAAGTAAGAAGATACACTCTAAAGCTTCACGCACAATTTCAGGTATCAGTGAAAAAAAATCTGTCTCGCCTACTCTAAATCATGCAAACACTTGTGTTCAAGACTATCTTTAGGAAAAAATCTATTGGTTATTTTGAAGTGTAGAAGATGTCAAAATCATACAAGAAAATGAGCCATTTACTTCCATTTCCCCTTGGTAGAGAAAAAACAGAAGCGACACTGCTCATAAAGAATGCAAATTGATTGTGTGAAGGAAATTATAAAACAAGCTAGTGGATAAGGCTGTTTGGAGGAACATATTCTTCTCTCCATCTACTCCCATGCAAAAATCTAGATAACAATGACTTGCAGACCAGCAACACTGCCTTCTCACTTCTGTGCTAATAAGTACCTTCCTCTTTGATAAACAGGGTTTAGAAACAAAGCCAGTATTCACAGTGTGCACCTCTCCACTTTGGTCATTAGCACTTGCCCTGCTCTCCACCCAACCTAGGCACATGAGGGGAAACATGGACCCCCACAGCTCAGCTTCTTGTCTTAGATAAGACTGAACTTCAGATACCCGTGGTGATGCACGGTGCCCTCCCAAGGGCCTCGTAGCTTTATGATAAGTGTCCAGAAACCTGAGCCGAGATCCCCTCTGGGTGCATCTGCAATATATCAGAGAAGCAATTTCTATCAGAGCTGGGACTGCAAGGGAGTACTTTGCCCACAGTGACTGAAAATTGTACTGAAATGCCTTCAATGGTAATCTTTTCAAAGTAGCTGGTGAATTGTGTTCAAAGAAACTGCTCCATTGACTTGACCACAAAGCAAATTAAAAAAAATCACACGGACTTGATTCTTAGGGGTGAAGATCACCAATCTAAACAGTCCTCATTCCTGGGCCAGTAGTTAACAAACACCTTTTGAGAATCTGCCAGGATCAAAAATTAATCTTAGGCACCTAACACGAACAATTAACCACTAATAATACCAAGGCACCTCTGCTACCTAATTGTATAAAGTGTAAGTGAAAGGCTGTGCCTAAACAGTCCCTTAGCAGCCCTTTCCTCAATCACTGCAATACCTTATAAATGGTATTTGATACAGTTTGGAAAAAATGTAGCCAACTGAGGTAGAAGCACTGACTACAGGCATAAGCCAGCATGATTATTTCCACCCTTCAACAGTAGCTCTGTTTTTACTGACCCAGACACAAACACAGAGGCTGACTAATCATAGAATGTGATGTGTAAATACTTTCTATCCTGTTTGTCAAGGGAATAATTAAGCATGGAACAAAACTGGAAAGCAGACAACAATTTAGCATAATGATATAAATTTCTTTCAGTTCCCTATTCATAGCTCAAAAAAAAAGCTATTTTAAAAATTAAACAAAATAAAATTAAATTTTAAGATGAATACTACTATCACATTTGAGTAGCTTGTGTTTTTCTGGATGCAAAGATAAAATTCAGAATCACACAGGAAAAAAGGTGTACTGTCATTAAAGTTTCCAATAACGTTAATACATCTGCCAAATAAAAGCAAGTAGAAGGGTTTGCACTTTCAGACCCACAAATGTAGGACTTTTCATGTTAGTATTCTTGTCAACTCTCGAGTCAGACTGCAATTTTCTATTTAACTATGTTTTTCCCCTCTGTGATATTCAGGAAGGACCTGGACAGACCCATGAGAAATTAGCTTTCCTTAATGCAGAAACTATTCTGCTTGTCTAAGCCTTTTCAGAGAGAAGGCTGAAGATGCTTGCCTTAAAATCAAGCTTCAAAATCAGGTACTTTTATTTTTTCTATCGCACATTTTTAGCCTGAATTCATTGGTTGTCTGGAATATTTTTAATATTAGGGTATTTCCCTTCCCTTTCTCTTACTTATAAAACTGTTTTTTAAGCCCACAGCATTACTCAGCTATAATATAACGATGTGAAAGTGTTAAATACAGCCTTTTGGGTTTTTTTCTTCCATGTTTTCCTCTGAACAGTAACAGAGTAATGCTGTATAATATTACATATTTCCTTTTTCCTCCTTACTGTACTTCCATACAGTACAGTATGGAATAGAATATTAGAATATCTGAATTCTTAATTTTTAGCCTACTGGACCTTCTACTCCAAGCATATTTTCAGGGTTCCTGATACAGAGCTTCTTAATTGTTACTATCATCTTCACCACATGTTTCAAAACATCTGCAGTACACATATAATTGTTCTATCATGATTGAAAGACTTTCAAAACAAAGATCAAAATGCTTTTTTACTTCACAGATGAGCCAGCATTTGTTTACTAATTGAACACTCACACTTTAAAATCTGGCGTGGTGTTTTGTTGCCCACCCCAGCCTCTCATCACTCACATGGGTGTGTGTATAGGGTGGTGACGCCAAGATATTTTTACCCAGGTTAGGTGAGCTGAAAGGTAACTTTAACGCAGCAAACTTTTCTCGTGGGATGTTTATCTTCCACTTGCTTGACTGAAGATACAATTAGAACTTCAGGCTATAGCTGGTTTGTACAGCACCAGTTTTTATGCTGCAATCTCTTCTGGTTTGGAGAGCAAACACAACAGTTTATTAAGGGCATGACCCAGAGCATGCTGATGTAAGTGGAAGAATTCATATTGACTTCAATGATCTTTGGTCTGATGCCTAAGTAAACTCAAAGACATAAGCTGTATCTAGCTAAAAATAGCAATGCTGTTGGGACCTTCTAATGTTTTTAGGGGTGAGAACCATTCAAATTAAAAGATAAATTTTCGGCTCAGTGTTAAGGATCCTGTGGACAGCTGCCATTGAAAACTATACAGGCTCTTCAATAAACTTTCAATTTGCACAACCTGCATAACTTAGACACTTGACTGCATGACTTGCATGCAAACTGGTGGGAAATCAGATTTGCTGTAGATTTAAACAACAGCAACAAGAGCTTGCACAATTATGCTTAATTGCTTACAAAGTGCTCTTTTGGCAGTGGTGTACCTTGAAAAGAATGTGAAGGTCATCTAATCTCTTTATTTTAGAAAGCTACTGCACACAAGAAAAAAAAAGAGTAATTAAAATTAAATTCCATTAAAATTAAGAGGAATGTAGAGTTCATTAATCTGTGATAATTTAAAAGGAGATAGAAAATCTTTTTAAGGGATGTCTTTGGAAAGTTCTGTCTTAAAAAAAATCCCAGAACTTTTTCACATTCACTTTCCACTTATTTAAATGCTTTTCTACATATCGAAAATCTTATCTGTCATGCCAGTGTTGCCTGCATCTTATGTGAAACAAAAGCATAAATTCCCCACTTCCATATCTCTTTTAGGATGAAATATTTTCAAATTAGATAAAAATCTATCAAAAAATCAAGCCGAAATTCACACAGATTTTCTATTGAATCAAATATAGAAATAGATACACACCTATACCCTCAACAATAGTACCTTATTTATTGGTGCTATATGGCAATTAAAATCAATTAGTACTATTAGCTCTTTTACATTTTTTACTTGCTATTTTTAGTTCATATCAGTTATTCACACTCTATGCCTAAATCCTCTCTCAAATGAAAAGGTAAATTTTTAGGATTAGGGAGATACGACAAAAATATTTCATTAAATAACACTTTAGGAAAATAAAAGCGATACCCTGTTAAAGCTGAGAATATTCTGCAGATGTTTTCACTTTGGCTACATCCTTACCTAGTGGGTCTAAGAGAGAGAGATTCAGGCAGTGCTTCTGAATGCAGCAGCTCCCAAAGCAGAGTTTGCCTATAAGTGAGCCCTCCTGCAGAAGCTGGTACCAAAATAGGACCCACCACAGTACGAGCCTGGAATCAGGCTGCCCAAATAAAAGCTGGGAGTTGGTAATCTGGGAGACAGATTTTCCTCAGAACAAGTTATTGCATCATATATTTTTTAAACCTAACAAAGTTATAGGAGTAGAATGAAAATCTAGATTAAGTACACACGTGGCAAATTTGCACATTCTTAGTCTAATTTTGCATTTCTGTTTTTTCTAGCATCTTCTTGTAATATTGCTGAAGCTATTTTATACAGTGGATACTGTGATTAAATTCCCCCTGCTGCAAACCAACTGTCCTTCAGTTCAGCTCTGATGAAGACTTTACAAATGGTGCTTATGCGATGGGGTGTACAGTCTGATACAATTGGTTGTTAGAATTCAACAAAGGACAAGGTAGTTTAGCAGGTGCAGGTAACTTTCTCCTCAAAAGTCTGCCCTGATTAAAAAAGGCAAGCTAATAACTAAGAGACTTGCACATTTCAAAAAAGACTAGGCTTATCACTAAAGAAACAATTATTAATTTGAATTGACCATTGTCAAAACAGTCAAAAGACCACACAGAAACCAAAATCACCCCAGAATACATTCTGCAATTGCTGTGAAAAAAGCAAATAAATGTATTTTATGCTAGTAATTATTATCTGTAAAGAAATCCCTACATTAAGAAAGGGAAGTTAAAAAAAAAGAATGGGAGCAAAGCATGGAAATAATTGTTTAGTTACTATGAACATAAGAAAATACATTTCTCTGAGATTAACTCTGCGTCAGCTTTGGAGCCTTGAAAGACTGCCAGCTGTCCGGGCATACATATTTTACCACTGAAGTATGCTTTTGTTTCAGAATGGTTGAGACCCCCAAAATGATGTAATCCCCAGCGGAAGACTGACAAGCTTTGAGATATTCCAAAACACAGATGACAGACGAAATAGCAAGTAATCAGTGTAACCATATTGTATATTATCTTGCAAGAATCCAACAACACAAACCTAATGCACCAGATAACAACATTGCTTTGAGCAAACCTGAAGTAGAACGTCAGAAAGATTTTTCCAATGAAGAAATCATTCAAGAAGAACAATTATCTACATGGGTGGAGGGAAGAAAGATGGAGGAGAACATATGCCTTTCATAATTAGGGGTCTGATTATACTGTAGCCGAAAGGGATTTTTTACATTTTAAATTTGATTACACTTCAGAATGAAGCACACTAATTGGTATTTCTGCAGTCTGTTTGAGGAGAACTTCATCTACTTACGGAGGGGGAAAAAATAACAAAAACCAGTGACCTTCATACCATCTATGCCTAATATCTAGTACTTTTGCCTGAAGTATTCATGGTTCCTCTTCAATTGCTGAAGCTATCTCTGGGAATAAGTGCTCTATGACTCATCTCAGTTTATCTCCAGAAAACCAGGAAAGAGATAATAGCAAATATACTAGAATCAAATAGATATTAAATCCAACAATCACAGCTGCTACAAGAAAAAACAAATCAAATGACTCTATGCACTCCTACAAGTAAGAGACTGGAAGACATTATTTGTACAGGCAACACACAAGATGGTACCTCAAACCCAGGGCCACAGAGGGAGTTAAGGAAGGGACATGTGCACCGAAAAGTGCAGAAACCTCCACTTACTACAAAATCAAAGGCATGATGCACTTCCATGGAAGCAAAAGTAACAAAGAATGTCTAATAAAACCTGTAAATAAGTATATATTACCACTTACACAAATTCTTCTTTCTTGAAACACAGGCCAGGTGAATGTGTATTTTATGTCTAAGACAAAAGAACTGAGAAAGAACCATCATAAACATAACTTAAGGACTGTGAACTCAAAGAAAGACATCCAGACCTTTAGACAAGAACAGTGTCAGTGAAAGGAGATGAACTTCCAATATAAGACTATTTCTGAAGAAGAAGTTTTTTGCGGAATGTAAAGGAAAGAAAAAGGCACAAATTAATAATTACAAACAGAAATAAAGCAACATCCAAACTTTGCAACTTGACCTTCATTGATGAAAGCCCCCAGGAGCAAACTTGGGACTGTCAACCATCCTGCTGTGGCTCCTGGCAGATAAACCATAAGTACATCATCAACTTGGTGAAGGATGGTTCCCACACCTCTCCCTTGGAAACAGAGGAATAGGTAATTCCTAAGTCTGGTTCAAGGCACCCAATTAAACAAGATGAGTCATGCCCTCAAAAAACCTCTTTCTAGGCCACAAAAAGACAGGCAGACAAACAAGGTTCCTATTTTAAATCTGCATCAAAGTAGGGAGACGGGAACAAACCCAGTGTTCTCCACTTCCATCCATCAATACAAGTCTTGTGTTTTGAGGACGCAATGTAGGAACAGGGGGTTTAGAGAGCTATAAAAACCAAGCACAATGTCTTTGTTAAATTTTATTTTTATTTTTTCCTTTTTAAAAATTCACTTCATAACCAGTTGTGGATGGAACTATCCTACAGTAGCTTGTTCTAGGGAACAGAGGAGATCTATAAGTGAGACAGTAAGAACATTTTCACCTGGGGACACAGAAACTGGTCACTGAAGTCTCCCCAGCATAAATGCTTGACCTGAAATTAGGAATAAGAAAGGGTAAGAAGGTACTTTGCCTACACAAATGAAGCAAAGGTACAAGACACCCTGCAGGTGGGAATCTGAGGAGACCAAAGGCAGACTTTTAGAGGAGGTAAACAAAAAAGCAGATGTAGCAAGGAGCTAAAGGCAGACTGGACACATGTCGGTGATGGAGAGGCAGAGGGAAGAACTGGGGCAGCTGGCTGGAAATTGGGGCAGATGTAAAAACAGATGAACAGGGAACAATATGAGAGGGATGGTACAGGAAAAGCATTGTGGCATGAAGAGACAAAAGAAGCTAAAGAAATATAGGCAGAAAATCTCAAATTGAACCAATTATTCATAAGCCTCCATAGTGTGTTGCTGTCAAGCACCGACAAGGCCTAGGTGGCATGTTTACCTGCTGGTAAATATTTGGTTCATTTGGAAGACAACCTGCTATTGCACTGATCACTAGTGCAAGCAGCAGATAGCTATGATGTGCAGCCAAATTATTTGAACTTGCCAGTAAAATAAGTATCATTCTCTACAGTTAAAATGTTGTTTCAGCTTCTAAGTATTTTGTTTGTTTACTTCAGAAATTATGTTGAAAGCATCAAAGGAACAACACTGAGTTTCAGAAGGCAAGGAATCAAAATTTAACAAATGCCAGAATTACCGTTTCTCAGCACGAACAACAGTAAGGAACAGAGGGAACTGATTAGCCCCTACTACTTCTGCCATTTCTTAGCCACTTAGTGCACAGGATTTGCAGGAATGTGGGCAGAGTATGGAGAAGATGACAGAAAGGCGACAAAGATAAAAGATGATGAAGAAAGAGAAGAATTAGTTTCTCTTACTCTGACTCGCAATCTGCTGTTAGCAAGGCTACTGGAGGCACAGCTCTCTCCAAATTTCTATTAGGTTTTTCTCTTTTGCAGCCTCCATTCTAATAAACTTCAAGCTAACACAACACCTGCCATGCCTATACATTCTCCAGTTGCTCAACATTTTAAGAGAAGAAAGTTAGAATTCCCTCGAGAATCGTGGCATATCTCTGGGGAGCCTTCTGGGTACAGATATGCTGATATTCACTAATAGCCTGGGAAAGAAGATGTCATCTAGGTAGCACAGTTTGGTGAACTGGCAGCAGCACTTCTCTGTGGCTATAAGTGTTCCCCAAAGGCTGTTTTGTAACTCTAATTCTACCTCTCTCTCTCTCTTATTTTTTTAAGGTCTTGGAGGCTACATCAATACACATGGTGTACACAAATCTGTAAAACAAATATGCACAGACAGAAACAAAAGCTTGGAGATTTGAATCAACCAGGAACATTTGCATATTATATCCACACATTCCCCACTTTAACACAAATCCACGTAAGTCAAACACATATTTGTATTGTTTTTCATTAGATAAATGTGTCTAATTGGTTATGACTGGCTGCTGCCACCTCTCATCAGGCAACTATTTCTACAATAATGTTTATTTTAATGAATAAAGTGGGAAATTAAAAGAGAATCCGACATCTGGTAGTAGACTAGCCTCAGCAATGCATTTGACTTTCTAAAATTGTGTAGGACACAAACATCATTCTGTTATTTTCATAAAACTCTCAATTAACAAAGCACCCTCAATCCAATTTTGCAAACATTACTTTTCTGCCTGATGAAATGATATCCAAGAAAAAAAGGGGTGGGGGAAAAATCCTTAGGCTATGATCTGTGAACTTTTCTGTCTTGACAGACCACAGTCCCAGTGTTTGCAAGAGAGCAGACAGGTCACAGCAAAATGTAACTTGACCTGAACTTTAACCATCAGCAGTGACATTTACTAAACTATAAAATTTAAAACTAAACAAGAACAAATAGGGAGAAAGGGATTACGAGAGCACCTTCTCCCTGCTGATTTAAAATACAAGACCATGAGAGATCTGCCTCTTATGTTTATACTGTAAGAGCTTGAGTACATATGGTTCTGCTATTGAGATGTTAAGGTGACCAACACAGCAACAGTGTTGCAAGATAAAAGAGGGGTTATTCGAGAGATTTCATTTGTTTAACTCTGCGATACCAGAGGACTGTGTAACTCCATTTTATGTCTGGGCTTGACTGCTTCTTGAAATACAGGATTTCAGCATATTGCATCATCATTAAAACATGTGGAGATTGCTAGCCTGGCATAGGTTGACCATCCAAAATTCAAAGAACAGAATTACAGAAAGGTGGCAATAATTCCTGCTTACCTTGGCAGAGGTGATGCTTGTGCCATCAGATCCAGTACACAGTGTGGTATTTAAAACACACACCAACTTGACAAAAATTACAATAGAATACTTAGAAACTCTTACAAGCAAGCACTCAGATGAACCAAGCAAAATTTTGCAATCTACAGCAAACACCTTAATATTTGTGCCTGTATACTAAAGAAAGACAACTCTCAAAAAACCTCACCAGTTTTCTGTAATAAGGGTGGTGACTAACAAATCTTTTTTTTTCTTCCTTTTTTTTTTTTAAATTTTGACAGTTATTTAATATTCTACCATTTGGGGTTTGCCAGGCTGGGTGTGCTCTGAAAAACAGCAAGAATTTACTCATAATTTTACAACATGATGTCAAAACTTCAAGGTTTGTCAAGGAAGTCACTCATATGAAAAGAAGAAAAAAATTATTTAACCACGCCACATGCACATAAAAGTACCTTTTAAAAAGGTGCCTAATTCTAAAGAAGCCTCTGTTTTCATTTTATTCTTAAAGCAAAGATGTATTTGATGTTAGAAGCATCTTCTAAATGCTATTAAAATTGCATGCTGAAAAAGAATATAAATCATTAATGAAAATCACACCATATCAGTTTCCTGTTGCAGTTGGCTGTCCGCTAACTTGGCAGTGAGACAGTGGCCTGCAGAGCTGCAGGCATATGTCTCATGTTAAAAAACAGAAAAAAAGACTTCATGTTATAAACACTTCAACGAAAATCACTATCCAGTTTGGAGTCAACTGAGACCAGGTGCTAAAGACAAGATAAACAGACAACATATGAAAGTTTAAAAAAAATCCCCAACGCACTGGTTTTCCATTGGCATTGTCTTCTACCATACATTTCAACATACATCACGAAATCTAAATAAAATATCCTTGCATGTGTAGAGAGCAATCAGATTTTTCTCATCTTTAGGAACATAGCTTTTTAACACTGATATTTAAGATATGCCTCCTATTTTTAAAACCTACAAAAAATATGCCCATGCAAATCTAGATATAAAGTAATTCAGAAAACTACTGCAATTTGTCTTCCAAACAATTCACTAGAAAACCCTCCATGTTTCCCAGCTGAGAAATAGCCCAGGAATCCACCCAAGCAGTGACACAAAGCCTGCAGTCAGCGACTGCTCATTTGGCTCACTCATCTTCCACTTGCCATCCACAGATTTTGAACAAAAATGGGAAAAAGCTTTTAGAAAGGTCACAGCAGAAAGGTACTTCGGTCTTGGAGAGCTCAAGGATCCTAAGGGGAGCTGATAAAACTTAGGTCATGTACTCTGCACCTGCAGAGTCAGTGGCTAAAGCGGAGCAGGTCATTGCTTTGGTGCATACCCAATTTCTCCTTGTTTTTGCAGAGATTACAACAAAACCCTTGAATCCTTCTGACTGTTGTGTAAACTAGATTAATATCTCGGGATATGTGATTTTTTTCACCCAATGGCTCTGTTACCATGAAGCCAAGGACTGATGTGTTGCAGCAGTGGCAGCATCTCAGGATTAATTAAACTGCAGAAGCTCCCTACGCAGCCCCTCTCAGACAGTCAAGCAGCAGCTTTGATCCTGTCTTCCCAGTGCTCCTGGCAGAGCGAATGTCACCATCCTCTGGGACTGCTGGCCCACAAATGCTTTCCACTGGGTTGTGTGCAAAACACATTGAGAAAATGATACAGATACTAGGAGATCATCTTACACACACCCTGTTCCAATTAGAGAAGAGTATTTTAGGTGTCTACAAAATCAGCTGGGGCAACAGGAAAAGTCTCCTGAACATCCAACTTTCACTTCAGAATTGGGGAAGAAAATGATCTGGGTTTTCTCTGGCTGCAGTAATAATGCCTGCATGGTGGCAGGATGAAACTATTTAGCTCTAAGAAAACTCTTTCCAACTGTATCGTATCTGCACACCAGCCTGGGAAGGCTCTGCAGGGCAAGGATCACCTCCTTGCTACTGGGGGAGACACAGGGAGCATGGGAGAAAGAGAAAGAAACATTGCCATAATCTGAGTTGACTTTCTTTTTAATCATTTGATTAGAGGCTATTCTATGAGAAAGTTTTTCTTCCTTGAAATTTACCCATGGTGGAAGCAACAGCCACACCACAGCCACACCACACCATCATTTACTGCTCCTCCCTGTATCACAGCAGATTTAGCCCTACACAGACCACACTCTGTGACATTTCTGGCATTTGCCTTCACTATGTAGCTGCAGGCTACAGGACAGAGCAGAATAATCAAACAACACAGCCTACAATCATGCATATAAACAGGCTAACCTGGTGGGAAGAGGTTTTCCTCCTAATTTAAACTGGAGTGCAAAGCTGTCCCACTAACATTAGGCCTGAAAATGACCCTTTAGCATCAGGGACTAGTAGAAGCTAATCAGTATTTCTGAGAGAAGCCTGTTTGGACACTCAAAATGTTTAGAAGGTATTCTCCCACCCTCTGTAACCCTTCTGAACTCTTAACATGAACCGTTTAGCTCAATGTGCTGGTTTGGGCTAGGATACAGTTAATTTTCATCATAGTAGCTGGTATGGGTCTATGTTTTGGATTTGTGCTGAAAACTGGGTTGATAACAGAGGGATGTTTTAGTTCCTGATAAGCAGTGCTTACGCAGAGTCAAGGCCTTTTCTGTTCCCCATACCACTCCACCAGCAGGAGGCTGGAGGTGCAAAAGGACTTGGGAGGGGACACATCTGGGACACCTGACCCCAACTGACCCAAGGGATATTCCAGACCATATGGAGTCATGCTCAGCATAAAGAGCTGGGGGAAGAATGAGGAAGGGGGGGATGTTCAGAAAGATGGCATTTGCCTTCCCAAGTCACCATTAAGCATGATGGACCCTGCTTTCCTGGGGATGGATGAACACCTGCCTGCTCATGGGAAGTGATTAATGAATTCTTTGTTTTGCTTTGCTTGTGCACACAGCTTTTGCTTTACCTCTTACACTGTCTTTATGTCAACCCACAAGTTTTCTCACTTTTACTCTTCTGATTCTCTCACCATCCCACCAGGGAGAAGCGAGCGAGTGGGTGTGTGAGGCTGAGCTGCCAGCTGGGGTTAAACCGCAACAATCAGAAACCTTTGTTTTGGTGGGGAGCTGATGCCTATTTTACTAAACCTACTGGCAGACAGATTTCCACAGATGCCTAGAATCACGGAGCAATCCTTAAACCTGAGTCTAGTACCCAGACATGCAGGAAAGTCACAGCAGGGCCCAGCATTGCTAACACATGGCTCTTATTTTTTGTGCAGATAATATAAATGCTGAGTTCCTGAAGCGTGAACGGGCAAAAGAGAAGCTCTTGAGAAGGCTTGAAGACAGCACAGCTAATTAAAACTTCTCAAATCTTTGTAAACTTAGAAAAGACAATATTTAATTTTGATTTTTCTGTACTTCCCTCAATGATAGCAAGAAACAACTTGGTTGCAGCTTTTTTCATTTTATAGTTCTCAGCATAAATATCTACAGTACATAGGAACACCAGATTAACTCTTCTCTGTCTACGTGTTGCCATTAATAAAGTGTTTAATTTCTTTTCAAGTCATGACTTTTTTTTCCCATCAGTTCTGCTGTGAAACCCATGGATTACTTGGAAATAAGCTATTATTCATGGGAGGGATAGGGCTAGCCTTTCCACTGAACTAATGGAAACTTTAAAGAAAACACTTGTAATAAAAGCATGGAAAATTTAAAATCACTCAGAATTTACTCTTGTATTTTACGTTTTAAACAATGGTATATTTTTCTGAACTGTATGAATGCGTGTGTGTGTGGGGAAATCACTACAGATACCTGAGCTAGACCTCCACTGCGAAGCTGGGAAAGCCCTCTCCTACACAAGGCAGGTGGCACACTCAATCTAAAGGAGCTACATTATAACCTCAGGCAAGGGCTTAATTTCATACCTACCTACCCTTAATATAGCCAGGTTTTGGAAATTGTTGCTCCAAACCATCAGTGAAGAGAAAACCACAACCAAATAAAAGTGAGTATGTCTCCTCTAAGGGAACTGGCTGTTACTGTCTTGGAATGTAAATGTTTATTGCAAAACCAGGATTGATTTTAGGATTAATGATACTTGGGCCACAGTAGCATCAAGGTAATGAAATTATAAACATTCATTAGTATGTAACTTCATTAACATGCAACATCTCCCCCCAAGAAACACGTGCAGAGGACAAGCAGCTGAGACACCATCTATCTAATTCAGTATGGCAATGCCTAAACTTCACAGAATCCCAGAATCTCAGAATAGTGTGGGTTGGAAGGGATCATCTAGTTCCAACTCCTCTCTGCCACAGGCAGGGAACCTTCCACTAGTCCATCACCTCTACCCTGTTCTTCCAAATTCAACCCAAACCTATGAGAAAAAAGCAGAAATAGCTTCCAACTCCTTCCCCCAGAACCCCAAAATTCAGACATATCTCCAGACAAATAAAAGATGAAGAATCTGATCTTATGATTCCCAGTCCCTAAATTTATACATAGGTCTAAAAACGCTACAAGACAGATTTCAGACAGCTTGTACTTCCCCTCCCCAGCCCCAGCCCCCTCTCTTCCCCAATGCAAGACTCTAGACATTAAAAGAACTCTGCATTTCCACTTTGGTCTTTAAACAAAGATTTCTCAGTTTGCTTTTCCCCCTGCATTATACAACACATAGAATTTAGAAAAAGGCGGAAAAGGTCCAGAAATCCATTTTGTGATTAAAACTTTCAGGTTTTAGAAGTTGATAAACAGCAGTTCCTGGCACAAGAGGGTTTCTGCCACACCTGTGCTCAAGAGGATGCAACTGATACCTACAGCCCGGCCAGGTGAGAGGTACTGCATTTGGGCAGCACAGCTGGCTGCCTATGCCTTTGGCTGGGCTGCTGGCCTCCAGAGCACACCATGAAAGGCAGATCTGCTCTACAAAGCTCCCACAGAGATGTGCAGAAAAAGAAGAGAACAGCACAGCTGAAAAAATAAATTTTTTAATTGCTTTGTGGCTCTATTAGCATTGCTTTTGCATGCGTTGCACACAACTCTACACTGACATTTAAGAACTAGATGAACAGATAAGATTATAAGATAAATACACTTTTTTACAGCTTTTTTTTTTTTTTAAACAGCTGCCAAAAAGCCCCACCCCAAAAGCTCCCAAACCCAACATTACGGGAAAAGCAT
Source organism: Lepidothrix coronata (assembly GCF_001604755.1). Taxonomy (NCBI): domain Eukaryota; kingdom Metazoa; phylum Chordata; class Aves; order Passeriformes; family Pipridae; genus Lepidothrix; species Lepidothrix coronata. Next base: position 7,013,533 of record NW_016690180.1, on the reverse strand, counting down.
TATTTTCCATTATGTTTTGGTCTATTCTGTTTCCCCTCCAATTTGTAACATTCTGCTGAAATCAGTGATGGAGAACATATGTTCAAGGTAAATCACATCAGGGAGAAATCTTGGAACTGTTACATGAAGTTTTATTACCCAAGGCATTAAGATAGTCTACCACTACACTTACTATTTAACAGTTCCATCAAACACAACAATGCTAATGTACTTTTATATTATTATGCATGCAAAAAATTGTATAATATTTCTTAAAACTCATTGGGTGATTAATGCATTGCATTTTCATTTTAATTAACAGTTCCAGGATATTTTTTAGTGCTTCAATGAAACAGGGTGTTACGTAAATGCAGAATGTTATTGCATAAATATTTTGGAAAACACATGTTCAAGCAACAATAAGGTTGAAAATCCTAACACTCAACGGCCAGGAAATTGGAAGGGCTTACGCTTCTTACACAATATAAGGTTATTCAAGTGCTGCATCTTAAAAGTATTCTGCAGAGGGCTGTAATCATCTAGGCTACCTTAGGGAAACCTAGTGTGGCCAATGGGACAGACAGACCCTGTCTGTCTCTGAGAACTGCTTTCTTTACTGCAGATACTAGTCCAGTTTCACTAGGTAAAACCAAACAGCACAAATATACCCTGTACACCTATGAGCTGCCTCTTTTAGAGGACATTTGCACTAGTTCTGTGAGGTAGTTATATGACTGGAGATTGCCTGTAAGTGTGGACAAGCATTAGTAAGTTTACATTTAACAAGTAAAATAGGAATAGAAGATACCTCGTATAAACCTTTACTTTCACTGATAATTTGACCTCGAAAGTCAAGTTTTCTAAAATTTTACAAGGGTTTTGCATTTTATTTCTCAAGTGACTGTATGGGAACAACAGATAAAACCAACAAAATGTGTATTTCTCAAAACTGCACAACTTCCATGCCTTGCAGAAAAGTGGAAAGCAAAAGGCTGAGGAAGCAGTTCAGAGCCAGAGCTGAGATATGGCTTTGAATTTCAACTTAAACCAACCAAACAGCCTTAGTGCAACGCTGTGATGAAACAAAACCCAAAACATCAGGTACCAGGTGTATCAGGAAGCAGAACACAAAGTCCCCTTTGTTCAAAGACACATAATCACTAGCACCTGAAAATGTAATTCCATGGTTTTCTGCTTCAAGTTCCAAAATGAATCACACAAAGCTGAGAGCACCAGTCCACTTCATCAACTTCAAACTGAGATCCAGAGAAAGTTACTTGCTGAATATCATACAGTCTCATTTACTTCTTAAGTACTTCTTCATCGTGTGTAAGAATAATCGAAACTATATTGTTCTAGTCCTCTGTGGTGTTCAGTCCATACACCGAAAGCAGCCATGGCTCATAGAAAATACAGTATATAATCATGAAATTGAAGACCGTGCTACAACGCACACAGGAGTCAAATGACAGTTACATGGGAAACAGAGTTACTGACATTTCTCAGCTTTGGAGCGTTTGGCTTTGCAGCCTATGTATTATAACTTCTCTGTAGCTTTTTTACAGGGAACAGTGAATTTTTCTATCTGTTGCTATAACCCCAGCTGTCCAATCATGGATTGCCAGCAGGGTTTGAAACTTCAATCTGGAGGTGAGGAGCGAGCCAGCAGTCAGCGTCTTGAACTCACCCAGTAACTGGCCCAGTCTTCTCTCCTGAAACATCCCATTTAACATTCTTCCTATCACTTACCTTGATGGACAGGTTAAAATAAAAGACTGTGAACATTTTACTTTTTCTGATCATGAGTGAGAGATTCCAAGAATTATTGCAATTTTTTTTTAGTCTAATTAACTTTTGTGGCAAGAGCAAAAAAGGCTTTCTCTTGTTTCTGTTTCTTACAGTAAAATGAGGGCAGAATGCTGTAGGTCTGAACCATGATCTGTCCAGATGCATGGCTGTTGCTAACTTGCAGAGCTGGGTTGCCTTTGTGAAAATATGCCAACCAGTATCTGCTAAAAGGAATAGTCAGTCTGTAGCTCATAGAAGTTCTGCTGGTAGCAGGAGATGTCTCAACATTATATCTGTGATTGTACAAAAAGGAGAAACCAGCACCGCTATCTATTCCCTGATTTTCAGCCCTGCTACAGAGTCCTGCTGCACCTCTGAAGGAAAGCCTGTGGATGCTCCTTTGGTTCTGACTTGCTTTGCCTCTCAAGTAGTGAGCAAAGTACCTAAGGTTCAAAGGACAGCAGGCTGTAAAACAGGCCTGGCAAAAGAGAGATCAAGGAGAAGTAAGTAGGTCTAAGGCTGGTCAAGTTTTATTAGTCTTCCCAATTCAACTGTACTGCAAATATAGCAACTGGCAAATTCAGCAAATTCCACTAATGCTAAGAAAGCAAACTGCTGGATGAATAAAGCCTTAAAAACTACCTATGGAGCATTCCTAGAAATTTCATTTTATACTTTGCTCCCAAGAGAATCCTTATTTTTAGTCTTGACAGTAGGTTTAAATTTTGCTTTGCCCTCTCCTATTAATAACTCAAAAAGAACTAAATAAGATGTAAAAATGAAGAATGTTGATGAATCAAAAAAGTATGGAAGCATATTATCATATACTTGTGCAGATAGCACAAACATAGTTGTGCTAAACACATAGGTACAGACAGAAGGATGCAAGGACTCTGGCTTTGTGTTATGCAATTAACTTCCTCACATAACAATGATGTGCTTGGTCTAAAACTACCTGTACTGGGTCTCTCCAGAGCTTCTCTTTGATACTTGACTGAAGTTTTAGAGACTTAAAATCTTTGCATACTTACATTAGGCCCAATGAAGAGAAACTGTGATAAAACTGTGATTTAAAACATCTCGGATCACAGGAGAAAATAGAAAATATGAAAATGGAGATTTAGAAATGACTACACTGCATCCAGTAGAAGACACCACTGAAGTTCTGAGGAAACACCATATAGTGGACAAGATGTACAGTACATATTGAAAAAAAAGGAGAGCAAAAGCCTACAAGAAGCCTGGAATACTGTGGGCACCATGTCCAGGAGTATTAAAATAACAGCACATTGCAAATATGACTGAATATGTCCATTCCTGCAGTAAGTCTTTCAACTATTACAGTGTTTTACACTCAAAGCAACAGCAGACTGGTAAGACCACATCTGTATTTCAAACTAGGAGCAGAACAGTACCAGAATAACCAACAGCAGTATTATTACACTTCCCTGGAGACTCCACACTGAGGCCCATCCTTTGCAAAGGCTTTCAGTTGTAAGCTCCTCTAAACATCTTGATTTCTGTTCATATGCTCACCACCTCAAAGATGACCTGGTCAATGATCTCCTCAGTATTATCAAATACTGAGAAAAACTGATAACAGGAAGTGATGTCCCTTCTGTCACGCTAGACCACCCCGAGCCATAATTCATTCATTTCAAATAAAGTTTTCAATATTTTTTCTCTAAAATTTGACACCAGTAGCAAGAGGCTACGGCTTTCCTGCTCTGTGAGCGCTCACCTAAAAAAAGGCTTATCATGCTATTTTTAAAGGCTAATGTTCATGTTGTTTCAGCAAAAAGCTCAGTGTTGGTTTTAGACACATTTCTTCTTTTATGTCAGACAGGCCAGCTCCTTGTATTCACAAAGCAACTGTGGTTCACTGAACATGCTTCCAGGACTAATTTTGACTTCCCAGGGTCAACTTTACACCAATCAGTAAAAGAAATTGTGGAAAAGATTACCTTACAAAAACACACAAACTTAGCCAATCTTTAACAAAAAGAACAACTTGTAGAGCTTTCATCAGACTCAGCACTCTTCAAGGACAGCCTGTCAGCATTTGGCATATATGAACACGGGAGATGGAACAAAGCTACAGGAAATCCTTTTGCTTACTCATGTACTCTCAGCACCACAGACCAGTCAAGCCATTTTTATACACTTTTCCCAGTTCCCACATTCCCAGTCATCCAATTTCTCACCACACAAGCAGAATCTTACCTGTAATTTTCTGCAACATAGGAGATGGCTCTGGCTCATCACAAATTGCCTTGACTAGGGCCTTTTTCACCTCTTCTTCAGCTGCATCCAGCTCTTTTCCACTTTCGATTTCTCCAACCACAGAATATATGTATACCAGCAAGACAAGGAAGTCCTCACAGGTATAATCATCTTTCGTTCTCTCATTGTAAGACTTGATCATTGGCAACAACTGGTTCAAAACACTGGGCATTTCTGATTCGCCAATAGTCTGAAAAACAAAAGGAAGATCATGTCAGATTGCCTCCGTAGTGCTTGTCAGTTAGTATCAGACATACTCCTGCCTGCACCTGCAAGCCATTATTTCTCATAATAGCAGAGCTCATTTAATAAAACATTGTTCAGTATTCACATTCTCATTAGTCAGCAAATGGTGCTGTAACTTACTTGCTGCTCAGACAGCAAATTTACTAGTTTTCTATAGTTTTCTCTTCAGAACTCATGATAGTAGCACCTTAGCACTTGAAAAGCCTGATGATTAGATCTTCTCCAAGTACCAGTATGATAAGAGGATGGGAGCATCCATTCCTGTGGTATGGGTAGAAAGCACAAGGTCAAACACTTCCTCTAAATTTTGGGCTTCATCCTTGGGCCTGATTTTGTACTGGAGCATTGACTTTAGTTGCAAGCTCTCAGCGTATCTGCAAACCTGACCCTACATTTTCAAGTCAGAAACCCAGAAAATTAGTAACAGAGGGAACCACCTGTGAAGCATGTGGTTTAAGTGACCAGTGTGGTCTCCTACAAGAGCTCTACGACAGATCAAGGACAGAGCAGCAATCATCAGCCTGGCATGGGCCCTGACCCTCTTCTCCCTCAGCCTCCTTCACAGCCCACTCTCCAGCTTCTCAAGCCGTGTAACAGTGGGTTTCTACACCAAAAAGGCCTTCTTTGCTAGGCAGGTCATACTCACTGCCACAGCACATCCATGCTGCAAGGCGAGTAAGGCAAGAGCCATGCAGAAGTGTAGAGAAGTGTGGCTGTGAGGCTGGAAGATGATCATAAAGTGTATATAAGGAGAAGAAGGCTGGCAGACAAAAGGAAGGGAAAACTGAGAGTATGCTGGGATTTCCCAGTAATTGAAATTGCTCTTGCTTCTTCTCATCACTGTGGGAGAGGTCTCCATACAACTTTACTGGAGTTGTAAAAAGGAGACTTCAGACATGAATGCCCTCGAGTGCCATGCTGACATGTCACGTAACACCGAGGCTGGGGTTTAGATCCACTGTGTATGTCTCTGCCAGTCAGAGCAACGCAGTAACTAACTGTACCATCAAACTGCCACCCTCGCTGCCCGCATGTGAATGCGAATTTCATGTGAATGAAATCTTCACATGCTAGTTTTCTGCTGTAGCTTAGTTTGGAGCTCAGCAGTGGGATCAGAGAAGAAGTGGAGCCACTGCAAGGCAAACAGGAGCAACACACTGCTCCTGTGTGGGGAGGGAGGCGTAGGAGAATAGCCTTTGTCTCCCACTGGTACTGATTGCTTTGATCCAACCAAGAGGTCTCCTGCAACACCAGTACCCTGCCCCTTGTCCCGTGATCACCAAAATGATCACCCCGTGAAAACCTGTGGGTCAACTCATAGTGCACAGTGAAAGATCAAATCTCTTGTAATCCAAAGAGTCAAGACTGCAAACATTTATTCTTGACATTTATTCTTAAGTAACTTCACACAGACTAGTCATGGTAAATAGGGACCACAGCCAGCAATATACTCTTCAAATGGAATAACAATAGGTAAATAAAAGACAAATCAAACAAACTAGAAAGAGACATAGGTTTATACAACAGTAAAATCATGCAATAACTTTAGGAACACAGAAACTGCTCCATACAAGACTTCAGAGGTTCCTGGTTCTGGTTGCATTTTGTTTTAGTTGTTCTTTGACAATCTCAGAAACACTAACAAGCATCTCATAAACTGCAGATTTTATACCTACACTGATCCACCATAGATCTTGATCATTAAGAAAGCATGAATTACTCAAGCTCTCAAGAAACTTTTTTCCAGGCTGTGCTATAAGAAACAACACTTCTGCAGACTTTTGCGCCCCACCCTGTTCTTGACATACAAGTTTTGCCATGGACCTATTTTTCATGGGACTTCAGTGTGGTCAGATGCTGTTTCCATTTGAATACAAACCTTAGTGAAGAATTTTCTAACTACCCACATGCTAAACTTAACAGTAAGTGCAATTGCGGACTTGAAGCAGTAAATTACAAAGCTACAGGGGTGAAAAGCATGTGAGAGCCAAAAAGGAACATTCAGAAATTCAGTAGGGGCTGGCACCCTCTGTGTTTGGGCAGGGAGTTTTAAATCACTGCACAGCAAGTCCAAACACTTCCCCGCCTGGGAAGCAAATCTACAGTGTTTGGTACTGGTCTGGCATATGTTGGCAGCTGAGCCGTCCTCAAGACAAGGTTGTCGGTTCCCAAATTTCAACTCAGCCCTGCCTCAGTTCAGTATTACCTGCTCTGTTCTTGAAAAGTGACATCAAATAAATTCTCATCTGTATTTATGTACAATAAATACTAGATCATCCAGATCCTAAAATGGAAAAAGACAATACTTCAAGGAATTCAGAGGTATGCAGCTATCATGAGAATGCCATCCTCAATTAAAAAAAGCCTAATCAGTCCTAAAAATCTAAGAACTGAAGAATAACCTACCTGTGGAGTTATTCTGGAAGAGATGACAAACTTCCATCTACATTAATCTGAATTCAGTTTTATGGAGAGGCAAGGCCTATGCCACATATTATTAAACATCATCTACTGTCTACTGAGCACATCGTCTATTACTCTCCTTCCCTCCCAACACCCAAACTCTACTTCAGTCCATCTCTAAATATCTCATAGCATGCTGCTACACCAACAAAGATGAATTTTTGAAAAAGCTATATTTTACACACAGATTATCCACATGAATGGAGCACTGAGGATGCACATGGTTGCGTAGAACAGCAGTCAACAGCTCCTGCTTGAGGATAGTAGATTCTGCAAGTACACATGTACAGCAGCTATGGCAAACTTCCAAACATACATGATAAAAAAATTGTGCCTAAACTTTCAGGGTGATTTACTATGGGGCAGGCTAAAACTCAACAACTTCAAGTAACAATTGCCACCTCTTATCTTCAAAGTAAAAATGAAAGAGGACAAAAAATTAAAGAGCTGTAATAAACCATTAACTTCAGAATGCATGTAGGGTCTTTCTGGGGTATGAACTTCTCTGGAATGTTTTTCCCTTATCTCTTGGGAAATGGCACCACAGAGGGCTTCAAATGGAACTGCCAAATTTCAGAGGCTATTTTGTCCAAACAGCCCAATTGGACTGGACTGTGCATGAAAAAAATGGGACTTGCAGCTTCACTGCAGAGCATGGCTCCACAGGGAGCTGGGAAATTTGCCTCAAACAAAATCCACTGGCAGATTGTCAGTATCTGGCCACCTCTGATAATTTAGGGGCTCCCCGCACCGCCTAACAATCAATCAATTACCCTGATTGAACAGCCCTAAAACACAAGTTTTAAAAATGTAACTACCCATGACCCAAATTTCCTGCTGGTTATGTTGGCCTCAAGTTAGCCCCATTTGTCTATCACCAAGGGAGCCAATAAAAATAATAAAAACAGGTCAATTCTGAGCTTTCCAAAGGCTATATAAAAACATTAATGCTGCTTAATGCAGAGTCGGCCAAAAGGCCCAAGCTCTAACACCTTCTGCTTGGTTGAATTGTTTGGACATTTTAATGCTATCATCATATATTCTTCAGAATCCAGGGAGAATTTGTGACAGATTTTTTTTGTTGTTTTCCATCTTTTTCCTCCACCCTTCTTAGTTATTTATTTTTAGAACTTAAGCCATGTAATAATTTAGTGTCCCTAAGGGTAAATGAACTGACGTCAATTTGCTGATTTTTGCAAAAGACCTGAGTTTTGGCAGATGAGAGAATAATGAAGAAAGTACAAAATAATTTTTTCAGTTTTAAACACTGAACATGATATTGTGCTACAAAATGACATTTAAAATGTGATTTATTCACATTTTAATGTGAATACGGGACCTAAGAGGAAGTGTAACAAACCCAAGAAAAAACGTTTTGCAATTCTGTGCGAGGTATTATTTTCAATATTAAATAAACCTGTAAGAATCTAAAGTAATATGTATCATTAAATGTACTTTACACAATAGAAAACAGAGCAAGCTTGGGAGGAAGAGAAGAGGAGGGTCAGAGTTTACTTGAATTAACATGTGTCCCTGACAAAACTGAAAAGAGAACTGAGCACTTTAATCCCTGTGCTTCCAGCCCACTGTCCTCAACACATCATTAAAAATATTAAAGCAAAAATCAACTTCAAGCAAGTGGAATTTATTTTCTTTTAAAATCCAGGAGGAAGAAGGAGATAAATCTTTAGAGACTACTTTGCTATGTAAATATTCTAGCGGCTTTCCATTTAGGAAGCAAAACATGTTTAATTCCTTCAGAGGTTGCATGAGTTAACAGAACTTTTTGGAATGGGAACCACACAGCTTTATACAAGTGAAGAATTTTATTGCTGAAAAACACAACTAAAAAACAACCTCATAACCCAACTGCAGGTAACACCAGCAAAAGGATCAGTGGAAACTCACAAGGCCTTGGCTCATTTGCTGCCCCAAGCCCCTGGACCACTCTATTTAATAACAGCTCCTTCTACTGAAAACTTAGGAGGGAAAAGAGTTCTGGAACAAGCAGCTTTCCAAAGTCGATCTATTTGATTTTTCATGTTTTACCTGGGTTTGACTTGTGGTTTCTGATTCTGTCGCACAGCATATTAACTTTCCCACTGCCCAGATGGAGGCAAGAAGATTCTAGCTGCTAAAAGTGACAACGGCAATAAGGGAAAACCTCAAAGGTATGGGAAACTGGCTCAGATATTTTGATGGCAATAGATCTCTGCAGCAATAGTCATATTAGTGAAAACGACAGGCGCTGCCAAACTAAGGAGGAGTCTTAGCTGCCTGCAGCGCTCAGCTGCCCATAAATCAAATGCTGCAGTTCTGTTACTTGTTGTTTTACACTGTTTGGCCATCTGAGATTTGGGGTTGATTGCACATAATTTCCTTATGGGTAAGAAGATGTCTGTACTCCCCAGTCCCAGTAAAACAATAATTTCAAGTATTTAGTTTTCATTAAATGACCTATAAGTGACCAGTGATTTGACACAAAATATCAGTTAAGTATGATCTTACCACTCAAATTATGCTTCACCATATGAAGCTCTAGAAATCATTGTAATTCTTGACTTGGGCAGGTTTTGATAAAAATGTACCTCTACTTTGTCTTCTCTACATATCTGTAGGGTATGATTGAAGAATAAGCAACCCAAAACAGAGCACAAAAAATGAAGGTCTTCAAAGTACTACACTCTCACCATTAGGGAACACCTCAATCTGTCTGAATAGAGCATCCAGTTATTCAGACACGCTATTTTACATAACCAATATCTTGCAGGAAATGAGTTTGCACATCTGTAAAGTTTTAGTCTCAAACTTATGTTTCTAGCTGGGCTGACAAAGTGTAACCTTGCAGGGGGGAGGAGCAACCTTTAGCCTTAGGGGAAAGCAGACAAAGCATCCAGGGAACTCACAGCAGATTGACAGTGGAGGTGTAAGATGCTGGCAGTAAATGGCTGCTTCCAGTAAAAAAAGAAGTGTAAGCCATTAAAGATCAGGAGAAAGATCACATCGCCTTTTGTTGGGGACCAGAACAGCTTTATGACTTGCCTCTGCCAAGTCCAAGAGACTGCATCCTCCTCTCTTTAATGGCAGCGTCTGCCTATTCACTTGATAGACGATACAGAAACTAAGAACACACATATAAAGAACACAGTGGAGAACTAAACCGCTAGTGAGAGACACAGGAAACAGTAAAAGCATCTAGGACCTGTCTCCTCTGTCATTACTTTTAATGACTCTTCTGTCTTTTAATGAAATATGGAGCCAATTCTATCTCTGAATCCTTTTCTGCATTTATCACCCCTCCGAACATTGTCCAAGGATCTATATTCTCAGAACTGTAGAGATAATTTCCAGGCACCCCTTGTAGACAGACAGTGTCTTAAAATTCTACCATAAACAAATAAAAAAAAAAAAAAGGAAAAGAGTAAGCTTTTCAGAAGCTATTTTTAACCTGGCTCATGCTGTCAAAGGCACAGATTCACATTCATCCTACGTGCATGCTCTCCCAGTTGGCCTTCATTCTCGCCTTCCACTCACCACAGCACCCTCTTCCTTCTGCGCCTACTGAAGTGTTTCTGTGCCTGTGCACTAAAACAAATCATTTTAACCATACTGGTTCTCTACTTGGGTTTACTGCTTGGCCATAGAAAAACTTAAACTAGCCATGAAGGCCAAGAATTGGACTGCTTCCTTATGCAACAGTGCTGGCTTAAAGTCTATGTGAACTAGAATTTAAGGCTGCCAAGAGATAAAAGAAAAATATATAAATAATCACCTGCTCTTTGGATGACTTCTTCAATATACTGTCAATGGCCAGAAGCTTAATTGGTGTCTATCAGTCAACATGACAGACATCAAAAGTCCTTTGATATACCTTCTGAATATCTAACCAGGACGTTAGCACTTACTGCAGAACACAGTGACAAGCCAAAGGCAAGAAAAATTTACTGACAACATAAGGCTTTTTAAAAGCACAACATTTGTAAGCTCTTCTGGTCAGAGATATTTTTTTAACGTGTCTTGCATAATTCCAGAAACACAGCACTGACACTTAACAGCTAATATGTGATAACAACAAAAGTATTTAAAACAAGCTGTTCAACCCCTATCATTTCTAAAACCAAAACAAAAGCAAAGCCCAAGACAGTTCTTTCAGCCAATAACTCCCTAGCCCATGATCATGACCTAAGCAATTGGATTCCAGCTATAACCCACAGCCAAAGTAGTATAATCCAGTATTTTTCTTTAACCTAATTTCCTTAGGACATAGAAGAAATTATAGTTTGAACAACATAATTAAGATTTCCTCTTAACACCTTTCTCCTGTCTCTACTGAGCACAACAGTTTCCTGTTTTCAATCATCTTGGAACTTCTTCAGTTAGTTTTGTATCTTGTGCTACAAGAAGCAGATTCAGTCACTATGTCAGAACTGCAAGACTTATACATACATTTTGAGAAAATTCAAATGTCCACTGATATCTGATCTTCCACAGCACAGAAATCACCTCATTGCAGTGAGTTATGCTGTCTGGCAATGTATCATTACATCACATGGTGAGTTTTTCCCTCTCTCTCTTTGGAGACCATCTAAGTGTACAGCTGTGTGAAGATATTTTAATGGGTTCATGGGGGCTCAGCAACAAGAGCATACTGAAAAAAGGATATTTAGCAAGTCTGGATTTTATTAGACAAAGCCATGCAAGGATAAGGACAATTTTACTTAAATCACCTCATGTCTGACATAAGAGACTCATCAGCAGGTTAAAAAGGGAATACTTCCAACATAGTCAAAGTTTTTAGCTGTGATGTCTTCTACAGGCATGCTCAGTAAAAACATGAATCAGCATAGCAAAAATAGTGTCAGAAGAATGAAAAAGGAATACAGGCACAGTCAAGACAAAATACGTATCAGAGAAAGAACTTGGTGTATGCATGTCAGGATGTTTGTGTGGGTGGGTTTTTTTAGGTTGTCTGTTTATTTCTATAAGTCTTGGAATATTGAGAAAACTGCTAGAAGATGGTAGGGGTTCAAGATAGAGAAAAGGGGTACGGGGATAATGTAATACCCTATGAAGTTAAAACTCACATCAGCTTTGAGGAAAACAATGGGAAAGAGTTCAGCCACTACAAAGGAAAGGATAAGAAACCACAGAGAGAAAAAACAAATAAAAGGGATATAAATCAAGAAAAATGTAGTACAACCAAATGGGTCATTCAATAGTGCAGATGGCATCTGCAGAAAGAGGCGATTCTATTCCAGGAGATGGTTACTGAGAAAGATTTGAGAGATGCTCAGGACAAAGAAAAGGAATTAATCACTGCTTAGATCACTACTTACAACCCTTCAGGCTGGGAAAACAGATGACCCAGTGGTGAGAAAAGGCCTAAAAAAATCACTAGAGAGTGGATTAGAGTTGACTAGAGAAAGCAGGTAGGGAATGATTGCTCACTCCCTGTCCCAACACAAGACTAACAGGCAATAATCAAAGCTGGTAAAAGTCAGTTAAAAAGCAAATTAAACAGAGGTAGTTCTTCCTGCAATTTGCCCAAATGTGGAACTTCTTGCCAAAGGTTGTTGTGCTGCTAAATTCTTACTTAGGTTCATAAAGATGATGGAAAACTCACAGGGGAAAAGAATTCCATCAAATATTAGTAAATACAGAGAAACCACAACTGTTGCAGAACTCAAAATGGTTGGAGCAGGGAGAGTATCATATAACCTTGTCCTCTTCTCTTAATCTTTTGCAGGCAGCTGCTTTTGAGCAGAAAAAGTGAACTAACTTTGTTAGAAAAATCAAACCAACTCAGCTACATTTTGATCTAATCCACAATGGACATACTTACCTCAAAGCCATGGCAAAAGGACCAATATAACTACAAAATACAGTATCCATGGGACAGAAGTAGGGGAGCAGGTTTATTACAGTATGTGGCACTAACAGGATTAATTTCTGTATATCAGGCCCAGTCCCAGTGTTCACATTTCAAGAGGCTGTGAAAAACTAGAGATAATGTTGGAAGGAGTTACAAAACAATTGAAAGGGTAAATTTCTTCAGAGTGGGAGACAGTTGCTTATCAAAAGGAAGAAAAACAGTTTGTGTATGTTTCTTCAGACAAGAGAATTTCAGAGTACGAGATAGCTCTTGAATCTAGTCAAGAAAGGCATGAGAAACAAGGGAAGTTGAAGCTATGATTTTTCCAGTTCTCAAGTTGGTGGAGATGCTCTCAGTGGCATGCATATTTCACAAAGACTTTCAAGGGTGAAAGGACAGAAAATGAGCAGAAAGCACCAACTCAGTGGTCTCACGCAATAGAACACTATGCATAAAATGCATCTGGTGAACAAAAACGTAAACTGTTTGGCACAGTGCTTAATTACAGTTAAAGGAATTGTGGACTGTGAGGGAAAAATACTTTAGAAATAGCAGAAAGGATGAAGGTAATACAAACTGAAATGTTTTGCACTGTCTTTGAAATATATTACACCTTGGTATGCTGATAGACAAAAACATAATATAAGACATAAACCAGAAAGCAAAAATATATGGACATAGGAGGTTTGTACAGGAGAAGATCCCACTGCTCTGCCCACAGTCCCAGCTGGAACCACAGGAAGGAGACAGAACGGCAACGCAAAGGCAGATTATCAGTCCACTGCAAAGCACCACAGCTGATAATCAGTACAGTAAATGTTATCACAATACATTACTGACATTTCTAGCTCTTGTACAAGACTCACTATGTTTCAAGCAGGATTCAGGCTTTCACGGTGATTAAAGGCAGATGTCACATGTATAAGTAAGTTTATAACTTAGGAGCCCCTCATCCATTTTCGTGTGTGGAAGCAATCTTTCACTGACAGGACATCTCCACTGGAGGATGCTCGCTGTGGCATGATTTCCACAAGGAAGAACATTTTCCCTCCCCTTTTTAGGTTGGGAAGAATAAAAGAAGTTTAATTACACAACTCTATCTCATTTCATCCTATGAAATATATCAGGTTAAAACCTTAATTTTCCTGTCTAGTTTTCCTCTACCATTAAAAACTAATTAGGTTGCCATCTTTCAGAGAGCAGAGAATGTCAGAACAATGACACTTCAAAGAAAATGATATTTTTTCCCTATCAATGTGCAAGAACTGCAGTAACGATGACTACTCAGCATATATCTAATATAAAACATCACGTGAAACATGGGCATCAGCAAAATGACAATTATTTTTCAATTGTGACAGTGCTATGGTGAAAAACTTCTGAAATCCCACTCCTGCAGCTACAGGGGATCGAGCTTTACAGCAAGTCAATAGCATAACTCAGGAAGCTTAAACTAATATACTAGTAAGACTGGGGCCGAAAGGATCTTTGCTGGTCCTTATCAGCTACTGAGTCTGCTGCCTCTATTGGCTACTCCCAGATGGTCAGAGAGGAGCCCTTCCTGCTCACCCTGCCTGCCCCAATTGCCCTGCAAACTGCCAATGCCATGCCCTCACTGCCATACCAGGTCCCTGTTTGCCCATTCCTGTTTGCCACAGTCCGAGTCACTTGTGCTCCCTGGAACTGTTTAAATCTCCCTCGATTGCTCTCGGCACTGCCTTCTCCTCGCATGGTTGGCTGCCAAGGGCCCCCAGGTCCTCATCAGGCTGCTGCTTGGGTGTTTGTGGTCTTGGAAATGCCTGCACAGCCCAAACTCACCCCAGAACCCTCTTTCAGTCACCTCTGGTGCTGCCTCACCGACTGAGGGTTTGCTCAGTGTGAATCTTCAATGCTAGTATTCATATGAAGTGGGTGAATAGACGGCATGCCCTGGGTTGGGCACACCTGTGCATGGGTATATGAACTTTTAGGACGCTATTTATTAGACAGCATACCCAACACCTACTTGTCCGTCATGATGCTCTTTGCCTCTTGGCCCACATGCCCTTCCTGTGGTTGGCATACAGCAAATCCTCCCCTCTTTTTGTTCCTTTCAGCATTCCCATTGTCCATCCATGGCGCCAGGCTATGCTGGGTGGCACTAGCAGTGGTTTTGCTGATGGCTCCTTGCTCTGGACAGAGAATGCATCTTACTGTTTTCCTGCTGCCAGCTGTAAGGGCCACATGAGGGCATCCCGGCTGCCAGGGATTGCTCCTGCCACACCTCCTCCCCATCCATTTGTCCAGAATGAGCTACAACTAGAAAAACAAATGTAGCTTTCTGTTCCTCTGGGATTTCCCTCCCACTCAGCCAAAAGTCTGAGTCAGCATAACTATCCCTCATGATATTATATTTGTGCAAAGGGAGATGACTGGAGCACAGGACATCTGGTCCCAATATCTAAAAACACTTAAATCATGCATGTCATTCCAAACACTTAAGGACTTCAGAAGTTTTCAGTTACTTTCATATATATTTCCCAGTTGCTTCATGCAGAAAGGATTTCTTACGTTCAAGTTTCACTCCGAAGATCTGGACAAATGTATATTCCATTTCATTCTAACTAAAAAAAAAAATATCCAGCCTTAAAGATAAGACCAGACCTGACTTAAGCTACTTTTAGATTAACTACTTTTTAAAAAAATTATTCTAGGAGGATATCAAGTTGTGCTGAGATAAAACACAATTCAGATTGCAATAAAAAGGTGAAAAAAGGTGGTTGTATGTGCAATATAAAAAAACCCCATGACCCAAACCTATCCAACAAGCAAAACAAACCCTCACAAATTCAGTTGTGTATGCTGAGGTTCCAAGATATTTTTTAGTTCCCCATTGTGCTTTTTGGTAGCAGAGAAAGGAGGCATGGCCCAGTGGTCAGGCACCAGACTGATACTCTGGAGACCGATGCTCACCTCCATGTCCAAATGCAGACTTCTTGTTTTTCTCCACCTGTAAGCAGTGATAGTTTTTCACGCTACCAAGTGTTGAGTGCTCTGACAGTCTGATGCTGAGTCCTGGGTAAGGGAAAGAATTCCCTTTACGGTCCCCACCTACACTGTGAGTCATGGTACGCTGATGTCAATACAACAGAGGCTCACTTTGAGCCCACTGTAACCTACTTAGTGATAGCCATCAAGCTGTCACAGGGTGGAGCTCCCTATAAGCTGGATTCTTTTTCAAAAGCCAGTATGGGTAGGTCTATGTACCTCTTACAAGAGAGGAAATGCAGCATTTTGATATAATTTCTTTCCTTCATATCTGGCTTCCCACACCTCGGGGAGAGAGTGCTTCCAACTTCTATCATTGCAGTATACTCATACCACTACAGGAGCAGGAAAATCCTAATTTCTTCTTTGGGAACTAGTAGAAAATTCTTCATCCCCTACAGCATAGAAAACTCCCACTTTTCTAACAAGCCATCTGTCAGTCTGCTCTCAGAACATGATAATCAGACACGAGGGTCATAAGTGATATTCTGTATGGAGAAACCATGGCAGCAAAAAAGTAGGTGTGCCACACCTTAGTTTGATGAGAGAATCCAGAGGAGACTGCTTATATATTACAATGCACAAAATACTTTGAATCATTTGTCTGAGTCTTGGATCATATGTTGGAAGGCAGACTAGTATTACAAAGCTCTTTTAGACACTGTTTATTAACATAAAAATGAAATATGAAAAGCACTTTCTGTTAAATGCAGGATTTGAACAACTTTTACAACGTACACTAAATGAAGTAAAATGGTATTGCAACAGTTAGAAATAAAATTATGTTAATACTAAAAATACTGCACTAATGTATGTTTAATCCTTCTAAAAATAAACTTCCAAAATAACACCATCACAATTAAATTACCCAGAAACATTACAATGAGAGTAGCCACTTCAGTTGACATCTGGAACTCTCATATCCCAGACTACTTTTAATTTTTCTGGAGCAAATATTTTGATCTTACCAGCAGACAGTGCTGCAGGCCCTAGCAAAGATCATAAACCTCACAAAATTTCTGTGTTACTGTGTGAGAATGGCAGCGTCCACCAGTGAGGGGGGCGAGCGGAGATAAATCTAGACACTGTTGTTTCTCTTTAAAATTTCACTTTTTTTTAATAACCACTACAGAAAACCTAAACCTGTCTCAGGACAATCTTTCCTTCTTCAACCAAATAATTTCTCTCCACCATCTCAGTTATTGCCTCTTTTGTCAGACCCCAGCAAACTACCGGTTGGTGGTCTTGCTGTTCTACCCTGAGTTGTATTTTAATTAGTCAGAGCATTGAGAAAAGATTAGTGTACAGATATTGGCGAATCTTCAAACAAGAGTACACGCTTTCATTTTATTCACAATGAAAAAGCTCTTAAAGAGATTTTGATAAAGATTTGCCTCCTGCTTGCAGCCCACGTTTGTAATGTTTATATAAGTGGGGGATATAAATCTTTTTCAAATGAACCCCACAGTTTTTAAACCAGACTCGTTATAAAGTGCCTGTTTCCGTTTTGCCTGCCTAAGCAAGCAATGCTGAGCCTACTTGGGATAGACTGGAACTAATTTAATGTGCTCCAGGTTTAATCCCCATCCTCCCGGCTTTTACCGGCAGATTTTACACAGAGGACTACTGCTGATTTTAACAATGATTCATGTGATAAGTGGGTTTTGATTTGTTTTTCCACATCAGAAAACACGCGACAGAAATGCCACCAAAATAATTTTAATAAAACACACCCGAGACGAAGCCAGATAAAAAAAAAAATAACAACAATCAAACTCTGACACAAGAACTGTTTCTCTGTGCTTAATGGTGCTTTGAATTTATTAGGGTGAATTACTGGCTTGCATTACGCAGAAGAGCAAAGGGAAGAGCGCAGCGCTCTACACTTGGAGGAGGCCAGCGCGCCCCCCGCACACCAAGCCGGTGGAGTGCGTTGTATCAAGGGGGCAAAGCTTTGAGCGGGGCAGGAACAAACCCGCCGGTTCCCGGCGCTGCCGCCCTGCCCGGTGCGACTCCCGCCCGGCCGGGCCCTGCAGGTGGCGCTGTTGGAGCGCGGCGGGCAGGGAGCGGCCGCCTGGAAAACTGATCCCGACTGAACTCAGCCTTCTGTAGCAATTACCCAACATCAGGAAAATCCTGCTACGTCGTTTCTTCTGCGGACATGCTGCTTCTCTCTCTCTCTTTCTCTCTCTCTCTCTTTTTTTTTTTTTTTTTTGTAGCTTTATAAATTCGCAGGAGCAAATCACGTTCATTAACACCGCACACTGAAAAAGGGACGGCAATCAAGGAAGTAACAACTGTTTATTTTTACAAAATGTAGCTGAATGACTGACGCAGAGACCACATAGATGCTATTTTGCAATCATCTTCTCGTGTACTGAATTCCTTGCTCATTTACATAAACCAGATGTTTCCCCGACAAACCAAATTCCTTGAAGAAAAACCAGAAGTTCCCATATACTTCATGACCAAAGTGAAAAATTATGTGCATATATGGCACAAATGTTACATTAGGCACTAAAGGCAAATGCACACGTTAAGTGCAACAGTTTTCTTTTATTTAGCAAAACTTTTGTGAGGGCTTAGATGATCCTTGGCGGAAGTATTGGAAAATTAAAATGAAGCTACCTAAATTTATCCACTGCTCTCAATGGTTTCCACTCCCCTTGGGAGTGAACTGTCTCTGCCACATCTTGACATCCAAACCAGTCCACTGAGTGGACAAATACTGTGAAACAAGCGATCAGAATTCCTCATTCCTGCAGGAGAACTGTCTCCTGGAATTTTTCTTCCCAGTACCAGACTCCCAAAGGATCAGTGAAGAACAAGAAGAATGATTATTTAACTAGTTTAGTGATCACTTAAAATTTGCAACTTTTTGGTACACATGGATAAAGTGAAGGACACGGAAAATATGTACTTGCTGTTACCGAAAGAAGAAATGATTATCAGAACAAAAATTCTAAAATCTCTCAGTTACCCCTAATTCTTGCTGCTTTTACCAAAAAAAACCAGCTTGCTAAATTTCTAGATAACTACAGGAACAACAACATGTCACATTTAATCCAAAGGGCTGAATTCATGGAAGATGCCTGAAAGTTATACTTGTTACTCACCTAATCTTCCAGAACACACCCTTATTTTTCCAAATACATGGAGCTACCTACTTTTGGTGTGGAGCTATTAACATCCTGGTAAGAAGGGCAAATCCTTATCTTAAACAGCACAGAACAATGGCATATTCACAGCAAAATCAAAACATTTAGCCTGAGAATAACTAGTAGGTAACTGATCAACAACCAAATGACCAATAATAACCCAAACATTAGGAAAAGAGCAAGGGTGAGACATAAAAGCTGGCATATCATGCCATTCCCTGCAATGAATGCTATGAAATTCAGAACATTTAGTGACATAGCCATGAAATTTAGAACAGGCTACGATGCTGCAGCTATCAATGTAGAAACCACACAGCGAAGGCAACTTTGTGGATGGCAATGGAAAACAATGGGGAAAATTTCTTGATTTGAATATTTTTTTGGGACTACTGGGATGTCCAAACTCAGACTGTATCCTCAGATTGAGGTATCAATGGGATTTGCAAGAGCTGACATAGCTTTGAGCAGTAAGCAGCTCTCCTCGGAAACAGCACAACCACCTAGCTCTTCTCTTCTGTCCAGGCTAGCAAACAGTGAGCCAACTGCAAAATAACTGAGAATTGGTCCTAAAGTACCACTCCACCAGTTCTCAGCCTTGAAGTAGGTCACATGTTTCATTAGCCATCTATCTCATCTAAACATGATGAATTTAGAAGACAAGGTTATTAAGTTTCTATGTAGAACCACTTGAGAAACATGGTAACTTGAGTAAAGCAAAATTGAAACAAAATACTCCAGAACAAAGTGTTACAATTAACAACTACTACTGGCCCTTTCAAAAGACACTGTGGCCCTAGAGCATGGCAGCTGTTTCCCTCTCCTGACAACAGCGGGGCACTCCCACAAAGCCCACAGTTCTCACATCCAAACACTCCTTCACTGGCCACTGGGACAACTCTCACAGACTAACATCAAAACCTCCACGTCCACAAAAGCTACACTGGCTATCTCAAAATACTTATGCCCCCACTTTCTGTCAAGAATGATTACATGAACATGATCACATATAAAAGGATAAACATCTATCCACAAACTGAGCCTCCTGTCAACACAGACAGAAAAATCGACATGTATAACTGGGGAAAAAAAGTTAAAATGCTATTTTGGCTGCATCTCTCTGAGCTGCAATGAGCAGCAAGTCTTTGAAAGACATTGCTCCAAAATCACAAGTTCTCAGCTTACAAAGTTCTCTCCACATAAAATAATGTGGTATCATCATATGCTGGCAGAAATTCAGCTCAGTCTAGAACAGCTTTCCCCTCAAATCTTAGTATGTAAATAAATAAATAAACAGCATGACCGATCCACCATTTTAACACAACATAATCAAAGCAATTCTAAGTCAGCATTTATGCCTTTTTTTTTTTTTTATTAAGGGAGGAAAAACCCCCTCTCAGAGTATCTATTGAAAAGGTCACTCACATAGTTTGTTCCCAACACTCATCAGTAATACACTAATTACCAGCTGAGGTTTACTTTACACATCTGATATCACAGGGGATGGCTGAACCCAGGCTCCAGCTACATAATTGATTTCAGTGTTTTCATCTTAAAGCAAGGACTAGATTGACAGCACGGGGAAGCAAAAGCCCTTATCTACACAACTGATAAAGTAAGTATGCAAAAGCTCAGGAGGTTAGAGGGTAGCCCGAGCTCCCTTACTCCTCAATCTCTGCCAATTTGGCATCAATTAGACCCCTAAGAACCAGACTGATATTTTCAACTTACTTGGTATGTGCCATGAATAGCTAGGATGTAACATTGCCTTTAAACCAATGGTCTAAAACTACAAAATCTCCTTGCTTATTGCTTATCAAAATCAGTGTCAAACTGATTCTCCCAACCATGTATCATGTTTTTCAAATAATCGATAATGATCACTGCCTGACTGCAATATTTGTGACATGCTGCTTTATCTTTTAAATAATTATATAGTTTGCCCACTCCAAAACTGACTTCACAATGTCAGGACTTCATACTATTGGTGGAATTTTAGTACTATTTCTACCAGGTCTCCAACTTTCCAGAACTAAACTGTTATATGTAAAGCCATTCACTCAGGAGAACAAACATCTCTCTCAAGGAATATGATATAGAAACTTTGTAAAAAGTCCTGATGCAAAACACAAACAGCTGTAAGAATTAAAATATCAAGTCAATTTTCCTGACACTACATAACTGTTCCCTAGAGTGTGTATTTTGTTCAAAATAAGCTGTAGATGTATGACGAACTGAAAAAGAAACTTCATGTATTTTTTCTCAGGAAGTATTTCCCCAACAGATTTTTGTCAGAATAGCTCTTCTGGTCTGTATAACATTCTTTGCTTCTCAATCTTCTATGCCTGCTACATTATTCAGCTGGTAGACTGGTGAATTATGAGGTTTTGAATAACATGATGTTCAGTATTTACATGAAGACTACACTTAAAATGTTTTTTTGGAAGAAATGCAAAAGCAGCTTGCTTCTCAACATAAAAACTAAAAGCATATGCTGAAACAGACATGGAAGGATGACATTACCAACAGTAAATAGCACTTGGAAGTTCTGCAGTGGGTGGGGAAAAGTTGAGAAGGGTGGCAATTAGAAATGTTTTGGAAGAAAAAAACATTTTTTTGGGTGAAAGTTAATTTTTACTGTGCCAATCAAAATTTAAGTTAAATTCAAGTTTATTTTTCCTCATTCGGTTTATGATCTCATCTAGTCATCAAGGATGATTGATGATGTTTCAGGATTTGGGCATTTGCCAGTTGCAAGTTAAAGGAAATTATTTATTTTTCTTTAGCGCTACACTGCTGCCATTAACTGTATCCCACCCCTTTTGTTTACAGCCTGTCACTGAAGCCACAGTTTTATTTTAATGTGGTATAAGCACTTGTCTGGGGTTGATAGTGTAAGTGATCTAGCAGAAGTCTTGCACAAAGAACAGCACTTCGCACAGAAAACATGCAGCCTTTACTTCTGAAATTATCCCTGCCACTGGTCCAGACAGAATTTTCTTCTTCCATTTAAACGCGAACTTCAAAGCCATAATTGAGCAATGGGGGCTGTCATTTTCCTTGTGGTAAAACTA
The DNA here is from genome assembly GCF_001604755.1 of Lepidothrix coronata. NCBI lineage: Eukaryota > Metazoa > Chordata > Aves > Passeriformes > Pipridae > Lepidothrix > Lepidothrix coronata. The sequence goes on along the minus strand of NW_016690180.1, from coordinate 6,991,646 downwards.
CATTTATTTAATCCCTTTAAAAACAAACAAACAAGAAAATTACTTTGACCTTTGCCTTGGTGCAAGGATTCTGATTTGAAATGTGTATTACATGTCTAACGCCCTGTAACTGTGTCCAGATGAACTGGGTCAGATTTATGTGCAATTAGGAAAAAAGGAAAACAAAGCAATTTAGTTTTCATGTTTGTTAATATCAAAACATCTTGTAGCAGCATTAAGTTTTAAACTGAAACACACAGAATAATGAAAAAGTAAGATAACTGGAAAAGGAGTGACCTGCTAAAAACTGCATTGAATAAATAATAAAATTGCACTTTCTCACTTGGATTTTTTTCTGGTTTAAGCTATTCAAAAATGTGTGTTTGAATGTCCCCACTTTGGCTGTTCATAAGCCACAGGGACGTTTTTTTGCATGAACTCTTCAACCTGAAAGTTTTAGCAGAAAAGCTCCTTTACAAGACTTAATTAAAAGCAGGTTTAAGTCGGGGCCCTCACTCAGTCTGGGTTTTATTTTGGCCTTCTCTCTGTGTCAGAAGTCAAGTCCCAAAAGAGAAATGAAGTTCATTATTGAGTCAGGAGAATATTTTCTCCTTCATTCTAAGCCCAACTAAACATGCTTCAGGTTTGAGTTTGGGTTTAGGTATCTCCAAATGAGATTTTATATAATATGCACCTAAGGGCAAAATGTAAGAAGATGCTAATCATGATTTTTAACTTTGCCCTACAAAATAAATAATGTGTGAAAATCACACTGCAGTATTCTTTGCATGCAACTGGTTTGGTACAGGGAACCACATATTCTAAACAGATGGCATTCACAATGCCTATACTCCACACCATCAGATGTTCACGATAATGCAACGCCATTGTCAGGAAGCGTGGTAAATAGTCATGCAGTCACACTATAAAATGCACTGAGCAATGTACCAAACCAGAACAGTACAGCAGATCTCTCGGAAAACATTCAACTTTTTCCAGAATGTTTTCTGGAGAGTTTCTTGGACATTTTTGATATTGAATACTATGCTAGCAATTTTTAAAGCATGCCCTCCTAAAAAACAAGATCATATTTGATCATGAATAACTATAAAAGAGAGCATTCCTATTCGTTCCTATCAGTCATTCTGGTGCAAGGAACAAGGACCAACAGTCAAGCAGTTAATCACTTCAGTTAACAGGAAATGTAGTGTGTTATCATTGGTGGTTTTGTAACTGGACAGTAGACACAGCCTAGCACATCCTGTTTGCAACCAATAGAAGAAGCAGATGCAAGAGTGTGATATTTGTCATAAGCATTTTTAAGAACAAAAACATGGTGATGTTTTTCAAAAGGCCTTTGAATGTTCACCAGATGTGGAGCACATGTGGCCCTTGAATGTGAGAGAATAATGCGACAATAAAGTTGAATCAATACAACATGTGCCAATAATCACACCAAGATGACATGCAAATGCTTTAAAAACAAAAATATGTAAATTATTTTTAGTTCTTCAGGACAGAAAAACAGGTCACCTGGTCATCCATGAGTTGCTGTTTCTACCACTGTTTGAGAGCCCATGTGCTTGAAATTTGGGTCTCCCTGTGTGAGATAGCATCTAGCTTTTGTATTTTTATGTAAGAAATTCCATTCCCCTGCCACTACTTACTGAAAACATTTAAGAGTTAAAAGATTTAAGGGTATCCTCTGGCTCTACGTATTTTATGAAAACTCCTATGACCACCACATGCAGGAAAAGGACAAGATAACTGGTGCCAGGCAAGAGTGCTTTAGTGATGTCTTAGAACTGCATCTCCTCTTTTGACTTACAGAAGGGAAACAGGATGAGAAGAGGCACACTACTCCATGCTTATCTTTTCTTCTCCAAGTCCACCCACCAGATACTAAAGAAACCATTGATTTTGTGCTAGTGATCACTTCTAAAAGAGATTTTGCTCCGGCCATGAAGAAAACACAAATGCATAATGTGATAGGCTAGGCAACAATTAATTTCACAGAGGCAATAAAACCATTTGCAGCTGCTGATGTTTGAAGTTCAAACTGCTAGTCTTACATCGGTGAATTCATACATAAAAAAAATTTCATTCCACGTAGCCACAAAAACTCAGTGAAATCAGAACCTCAAGCTAATCGCTGAAGTTTTGCATCCTGTTAACAAGACTTCTGTTAACTCCTGTTAACAGCTACTCTGTCCCCTGAAACACATGGTTCCTTCCCAACCTATACGTTTGTTGCCAATGCATGCAGTCAGACCCCTACCAATTAAGAGTTGGCACATGTGTCTTCAGTACATTCAACCTCTTCTCTGCAGTGAACAAGCAGATGAAACTAAACCAGCATGTAAACAATGCAAAACTTGGCCTACGTCAGTGACTGACACTCCCTTGAAGCAGCAGCAGCGGCAGTGTATGCCCTTGTGTATCTGCTGCCACCTCTGGAGATGCAATGAGAAGTTGTAGTGAACCATTTCTCTCCTACAGTTGGTAGCTTTGAAAACAGTCTTTTTTTCCAGTGGACACAGGAGAAGCATCAGCTTTCCAGTAACGGTGGCAAAAGCCAACCTCTCACTAAGACAAGCTTGAAGAAACAGTAGATAAGAGGACACAGAAGGTTATAACTGAGCTGTTCAAAAGCTCTCCAGAATTGCTGTGGAATGCAGAGTACTTGAATGTCATGTACTGACTCCTTGAGTATTGAGTATTTTTTGTGGAATTCCAGAAATTAAATGATGTGGACAGAAAATACATCTACAGAGTGAGGAAAAGCCTACACAGAGGGGAGGCAGGATAATTAAATTAAGTGAGAAGGTTAAGAGAGCTTTTCATTTGTTTTTTTTTTCTTTCTTTTGCTACAAGAACATGTATTTTGAATTTTATTCCTATGTATCATACAGTTACAATAGAAGACTTATGTCCAGCTAAGGCTACTCTCCATTACAGATAATGAAACTTTAGGTAGCGATACAAGATACCAAGGATTTTAGGTTTTTTAATTTTTTGTATTTATTACATAAGCAGAGACTTTCAGAGTTCTTATCATAACTGTATCTGTTAAAATAGATATAAGAAAGAATAATGAAAAAAAAAATCACTTTCAAATGCAAACAGAACTAAAACAAATCAAGCCAGTGAGAGCCTGGACACCAGGGACACCACAACCGTTATCAAAATATCTGTTAATAAAGAGGCCATTGAGGACCTGTGCCAGTCTTCCTTGGCGATCCTTTATGTTAAGAACACTTTGACCCTAGTACTGGAAAACAATATTTTGAGCAAATACATTTATTAGCTACAGCTATTAATAGTTACAGATAACTTAATACAGTGCCTACATCTTCCCAAATTTAACTGGGTCATCTTTGTTTCTGTGTTGCAAAAGAATACTGGGTTAAGAAATTCAGACAAAACCAGAGACATTTTTTAAAAACCCTAGGAAAATGCTCCTTATTTTTTGTCAGAGAAGAACACTTCTGCTCTGTTGGAAAGATGGCAGTACTATGCAAGGGTAAGTCAGATGCAACTATGAAGTATGTGTGAATTCTTTGCTGCCTATGGCTTAGCAGCTATATTACTTTCCCTAGACTTGGCGAGGGGTAAGGAAGAAATACTAGAAGAAAACCTGATGGGTAGAATTAAAACATGTTTGGAGAGTTTCTCATCTCTGGCACATTACCTTTTCCTCTTCTCTTACAAATGCCCTCGTTAAAAAGAATTTGAAACTTTTCCCATCCCCAAAGACCCAGGCTGTCATTTATTACTTAACTGTTATCTACATTTTATTCTCCCGAAGGATAAACCTACATCAATGTGACAGTTGCGCTGAATGGCAATGGTTTATGGACCAAGTCATTTATTTATTGTAACTACAACCATATGTTTTAACCTGCTACAAAATTATTAAATACTTCCCATCAATAGTCAGTCCAAGTCAGATTTCTATACTGAATTGCTTAATGTGAATGTACAGTATTTCTGTACTTCAAACAAACAATGTGAGGAGGTAAACAGCAGTTAACTGTATTCATGCCTTATTAGACACAGCTGCACAAATGGGCTGTCGCATTTCATTACAAAATACTGTGCAAGTTTTATGTGTGCGTGGTGCCCTTCATTTCTGCAGGCAACATGACTACTTTAAATTACAGGAACAGTCACAGAACCATATGCTATTTGTTTTAAAGGCACACAAAGGCAAACAATCTGGGATGGGGTGGTGCAGGGGGGACATCCAGAGGGAAATTTAATTTTTTCTTCTATGCCTACCACATTTTTAATTAACAAAGCATTCCTATTAAATACACAGAACAGTAAACACAGAGAATACAATGCTACAGGAGCCTCAGATAAGGTAAATGCAGGTAAATTTATAGGTATGGAACAAATATTTCCTTTTGCTTTTTGGGGGAAGGTGGGGACAAATGAGAATGAAGCAGTCTTGTTACACCAGTGTCTTGTATCAGCCTTCACAGTGCTCTGTGCCGAGCCAGGAACACCACAGCCAGCAGGCAGCTTTGAGTATAAATCCACTTTTGTCAGGTCCATAGTATCCTGACTTTAATGCTCTTGTGCCCACAAACATTGCCATGAGGTGAAACAGGCAAGCTTCCAAAGAGACATCTTCTTAGATCAAGAAAGTTCCTAGAGAAACTTCATGGCAATAAAAGGTAACTTTGCTGAAGAGACGTGAACTGGAGAAAATCTAAAGAAAGACAATCACTAGAAGAAATCTCTCTTGACTTCCCAGGAAAACTCAGGATCATGTGGGAAACACCTACTAGATTGAGTCATTTGTCTGTTGCACATACCTTTGGGACAGCAGATGTAGTAACCTCTTTAATTAAATTCTAATATTCTACACTTCTCCAAGGGGAAAGAGTTAGATTATCAACTCTGTTTTAAGTAGAGCTATCTGGTCATCTTCAAGAGGATGCACAGCAGTAAGTATTATACAGGCAGACCTCTGGCAAGCCAGATCTGATTTTAAAAGTTATTCTTCATGGCCTACTGCAGAGGTAAAATTCCATTAATATCATGCTGGCTGAGTCAGCATGTTGCCTTCAAACAAGACTTGCTTTTCTAACCTGGACAAGGAGAGTTAAGCCTTCTTTAATGGAAGGGAGCAAATGATATCAAGAAAATCTATACATCTGCAAAAAATGATGTAATAATAATGAACAAAAATATACCATGGCTCCATAGTTGGACTGAGACACATCAACTTGTTGTTTAGTACTGTCTCTTTGTGTAGCTTTGTGCAGCTTCCTTTGGGAGTGGGGTTGTCATTGAAAACAGGCAACAACAGCAGAGTTTTGTGAGTTCTCTAACACACTGCCAGTTCCATTTCACATGTAAAAGATAAAATCTTAAGTCAGGAAAAGCAGTTAAGTCCAAGACCACTCCGATCTCTGCTGGCCTGAAAGCTCAGAAAAGTAACACCACCTTGCTTTCCATCAAATAAGCGAAATCAAATGATGAATATACTTGCTTTCCTACTGAAAGTAATGTGCACTGGTATGTCTATGCATGCTCCATGTGCACAGAAATGTCTGTGATCCAAGGAAGTCTGAGGGCCAGTTGAAAGGGAAATATACAACTCATTAAATTGGGGAGACAGAGGGAATGCAATGTGGCAGCCCCACTGTTAATTTTGGCTATAGCCCATGGTAAAGTTTTCATTAATTTTCAGATGTGTTGTTTCTCTGCTTTTTCCTTGCTAGTCTGTAGGAAATAATCAAATATATCCTCCAAAGGAAGGAAAACCAAGCTGACAAACCAATATGATCACACTCAAACCCGGATATACAGTGTTGGCACCATCAAACTGGTTTTCAGATAAAAGATTTGATTGGTGATTACTGCCTTTGAGCTAAGAACCTAAATGATAAGCAGTTCCTATAAATAAAGTTCTCACGATACACTATGCTTTGTGGTGTTGATTTCATTATTATTACAACAGTGTCTGGAATCTTACCTAGGGAGGACACATGGGCTGTGAAAATAAGGCAATACTCATTTCCTTAAAGGCTATAATATAATTAGTGAAAGCATAAAAAAGTCCAAAAGGAAATGCAGTCCTGCTCCAAACCTGTAGAAGGGGGAAAATCCAGTTAGGATTATTAGCTAAGAAATTCTACGTATCATGCTCAAAAAAACCCTGCCTTTCTAACTCAGACTATGACAAGCTGAGTGAACCATCTTGACTGAAAGCATTAAAAAAATTACACCAAACAAATCTTTTTATCAGATAACCATGAGTATCAGAATGAACAAAATGGATACAAAATTAAATGCTAGAGCATAGATGGAGCTGCCTAACTTCCCATCTCCATTCATATATGACTTTGCCTGCCAGTAACACACAATTAACATCAAATTAATGAGCTTATTAGCATAGACTTAACACCACAATAACACACTTGATTCAGTACTCAGCAAAATCTTGCCAATTAACTTGTCTATCAGGAGGCTGATGAATGGGTATTGCTAATGGGATTTCTGTAGTTAAGAGACAAAAAGATGAATCTGCAGTCTTGCACTGCTTACCTGTGACCACAGAAGCCACACCTAAAAAGGCACTGCTTACAAATCCCTTCCTCCCAAATAAAAGATGCTGCTGCCAACAAGAGTGCTTGATGACTCCACTTTGTTAGATCCAAAATAGTTCATGTCATTTTTCTGCAGGTTAATAAACCATAAGATTTGCCCAGACTATTGGAGATAATTCTCATGTTTTAGGAAAAGCGTTTTTATAAAACCTGTTTCATGTATGACAGCCTGTCCTGTGCAACTCAAAACAGAAAGAAGCAAGACAAATTTCTTTTGTGAGGGTGTCAACAACCTCCTTCAGAAGCAGGGACTGGAAATCAGATCCTACATCTAATGGAAATCAGGTAGTACACAACTCTCATCAGTGGAGCAATATGTAGAGCAAAGCAAGGGCTTACTGGGAGTACACACAACAAAAACTGCCTCTTGGAGCACAATTATCTGTGCATGAGTAAATAGTGACTTGTTCAATACTGTAAATATTGTGCCTCCTCACGACTCCTCTACATACACCGGCAGGGATTCAGGGCATCTGTCTTTCAGTCCCATTAATGTTATCTTTTACAGAAAGTAAGCAGTTTATGTTACAAAGGTATTAATTGTTTAAACTTCTAACAAAATAAATATGTGTGTATGTGTAGAGGAGGTAATAGTCATTTTCTGGTTTCCCCCCTGAAAAGCTGGGTCCCATTACAATCATTTATACATTGGAATTCTTTCATTTTATAAGAAGTATTTCGGTTTTGTACACAGAACTTTAACAGTTTCAATTGACTTAATCTGTTTAGCCCCTTCTTCCCACAAAGCTTTTAAAATTTTATTGATGTAGACATTTGTTCACTTAAGAAAGACATTTCTTCATTAAGTGCTCATTTTAGAGGCTCTAGGTGACCTGTGTCTGGATACAAAATACTAGCTCTTTCACAGGATGAGGAAGGGAGGTCTCTGCTTTTTAAATAAGAGGCACAATGGCAGTACTTTGTAACTTTAAGACCATAGGAAAACACATTTCTTTGACAAGAATACAGAAAGATATTCTTAACTCCCATGTGATATCATAACCACACTTAAAATATTTTAACCTCTTGTCAGCCAGAGTTAGAAAAACTTAAACTAGTTTTCTTTCAACAGATTAATAAATTGTCTGTAAAAATAGCTTCTGTTCACTCTCAAAGCATTTACTTAATGTATTTTATTTTGCTTTCAAAGTAGTCTGAAAAGAGCATTCTACTCACAGAAAATTATTTTGACTAGAAGAATTGTATCTACACATATAGATAGAATTTATATACATATAAAAGAATTTATATGTGTAAATATGCATATACACACACATCTTTTTTTTGAGCAAAACTTGTTGGAATGACTTAATTCTGGCATGCCAAACCTGTGAAATGGTTCATAATCAAGCTCTCTTAGCACATGGAATTGAATTGTAACCAATAAACTCCTCCTCTATGGACTGTCACAGATGGTGCACAAAATCAAACACACTCAAAAGAGCTCATCACTTCCTCAAAATTAGTCCACTGTTTTTGTTGTATTGCTGTAACACTGAGGTGTTCCCAACAATTTAGGGCTCTGTTTTATAGAAATGTATAGAAAACACATAAATACAACTGAATTCTTGTTAGAAACAAGGTATCATGAATGTAAGAGGCATTGAGCAAGCAAAAGAAACAATCTGAGACCATGTGAAGCAGGTGTCAGGAAGTAACACTATTTCATGGCTTGTATACATCAGTTTTTAAGCAAGGCCATGAAATGCAACATAAATTTTATACAGAATAAATACTTGCAATGCCAAAAATATCACATGTAGGAAGGCAGAATCCAAATGGTTTACATGTTCTGGACATGACTCCACTTTAAATGCAGCAAGTCTAACAAACAAATGGCTAAATAAGACCTTATAGTAAATAATTTAGAACTTTAAGTAATTGATGTATGACTATTTTCACTTCGTCAACAAATTACATTTTATCCTCTAGTGTCCAAACTTCAATCTCATCCAAAAAGTACCAAATTCCAAAGGATGACCTTTGCAATCAACATGGTATCATGCAAAACTCCCACCAAGACAATTAATTCCATATGCAGCTTTATGCTGAAATGTGACTGATTAAATGTCAAGATTTATGTTTTTAAATGTAAAATCTCTAAATACAGGCAGCTAACATCATGGGTCTTCTTTCCAAATATTGTTGCAATATCTCTTCTAAGGAGATTAATTGATCAACATTGTAGGCCACCAAAAAGACTATTTATTGCACGGAGCTGAGCTGTGTAATTATAAATTACATGTTGACTAAAGCAATATAAATAATAACAACAAGGAATGTCACTGATCTTAATCTACTCTATGTAGAAATAAAGGTCTCTATGGCTGAACTATGAATTATTCTTGCAGAGCAAGAGGAAGTACTTCAAAAGCTTTTCTATTTCCTCACTTTTTTTTACCAAACTGCTTGCTTCAGCAGCCTGAAACTGATGCTTAAGCTTTTGGTTTATTCTAGCTTAGAGTCAATAAAAGTCATCCAGTAACTATTGTACCCTGTAGAGAAGCATGAAAACTACAGTGAGTTCTAGGCACAGAAAATTTGCAAGCTGGTGTCTTAAGAGTTTTTAAATTTATTGGCAGAGGGTTCTGTGCAGGCATGCATATGTGAGCAACGTCTACCATAATATGTGCAAATAAATAATAATGTCACCTTTGATGAAGTAATGAGTCATGCATACCCTGCATTTGTAAAAATGGTAGAGAACCACAGCACAGGATGGAACGGTTACTAACAACCTAGCTATTAGATCTTGCTACTGAAACATTAACTACAATATAAAATACTCAGCTGTATTGCAGTTTTTCCACTTCTTTTTTTTTTTGTGAGTTTGCACTCCAATATTCATAGGAGAAAGAATGATGTCATTTTATTAACCTCATAACCACTTTCCGCCAACAGAAAAGTAAAAACATTGTCTTAAAAACATGTCTGTATTTTCTGTTTCTCAAGACACCAAGGACAAAAATAAAAACTGCCTTCTGACAAATTTTACAGCACCAAAACGAGAAAATAGAAACAAAATAAAATTTGTTAAAATTATTTAATTAGTATTTGGAATTTTAAACATGAAAATACTATACAGTCAAGAGCCCTCCATGTAAGTATATGTACACAGCTTCCACCACCAGAATATTTGACCTACTTATATTATTACCAGGAGTCATTAAAAACTTTGCTGAAATATTACAGTGTTCTCTTTCTTATTACAGCAAAGCTTTGGAAAAAGAAGAGTGGAAAAGAAATGGTAAAATTTAAAAAACTACTAAGTCATCCTTTGAAAAGGAGTAACATAACTTTAGAAGATAATGATTTTGATAGATACATCACATATTCTATACCGAATTCACACATAATAACGACTTCGATATACAGATAGATGGCAGCCTATCTTGTGAGACCTTTGTTTGCTAATTGGCATTGCCACACTGTATTGGTTTTTCTAAGAAGTCAAGGTGATGTACAGTGCCCACCTGCATATTCTTGGCAGAGACTAGCATAGAAGTAACACACTGTTGAGCTAGGTAGACTGATCATGAGCTCAAATCCAAGAGCAACAGGACAGGACTGTCAGGTCAATTGAATAGCTGTCCACAATATCTGCTAGAAACAGGCCATTTCCAAACTCACTGATGACATTTCTGATGCCTTAGCTGGGAAATGCCATGTATGGGAGCACTGGTTCGATCATCAAAGCATTTACCTCAGAGACAGTGCAGGTCATTAAAAGAGTCAAAGCTCAGAGGGGACTTGGTCCCAGATCAAGGGACGTTAGGTGCAAGAAGCTGGACAATTAAAATAGGTGAAAACTGAAACGATTTTTAGCCAGATAGGCATCATAAAGGTAACCATATCCACCCATCTATACAATGAAGCTGTGAATGTGTTAGGGATCAATTTTATGGATTTGTTGGTTTTGTGGGGCTTTTTTAGTATGATTTAGTGTGAATTTAATTCCAATTACTCTTGAGATTATGTGACATTAATCAGCATCACAAAACAAAACTTTGACAGTTCTGAGATCCAGTAGCATCATAGCATCATGGTTTCTAGGTCAATGCTGAAGACGTCTAATTTCATGGTAAATTGTGACATGCTGGTCAGCAGGTACAAAAAGTCTGTGCCATGAAAAAGAAGCAGCATTTCCCTTCCCAACACTATAATAAAAATGAATTTAATAATCTTCCAGATTTCCTTATTTGGGGCAATATGGCTGTTTTAAGACAACAGTGCTGGTATATTTTTGCAGTTTTAAAAGGAAGGTTAGACATCTTAAAAAAGAAGAAAATATCCTCATCTTAAAGAAGAAACACCCACCTCCCCCTCTGGGGAGAGGTCACTGAATAAAATCCAACCTTGGAATTTAAATGAATGGGGCTATTAACAAAACAGACTACTACTCAGTATGACAAGTACTTTACTCTTAAATCTGAGAGCAAAATTATGCCAGAACAATGCAGCCAATTCTAAGAGGCAGGCAATTTCCAGGCAATTTCAGAGCAGTGCCCTCCAAAGAGGAACAGCCCTTTTCCTTGAGTCACAATTATGGCCCCATTCACACTGTCTGCTGCTTACTTTTAAACTGAATTTGGAGGCAGAAATCACTCTCAGTGAATATATGAGTATTATAAGATAAAAACAACAAAATTCTTTTTCTCTCACAGTGTCACATATTATTTACCCTGGAGATGGCTCCTCTTGTGCTTTTGTATTTTATGGGCCCATCCTGCTTAATGAACCCACATTAAAATCATACATTTTAGAAGAAGAGGGGTATAGCTAAAACGTATGGAGTGGCAACACTCTTTCTTACTCTGCTATCTCCCTAAAAATTAAACCCTCTGTTGAAGGAAAATAAGGCAGTTGCATGAGGAATACCGAGGAGTTACAGGCAGTCTGGTGTAGTATTTAGCTTGTGTTCCCCTTCCCATCTATCAGTTTTATGGATGGTCAGAATCAGAAAAAATAGAAAGAGGATCCCAGTAGAGGGAAAATACAATAGGGCAGGATATCTCCTTGATAAATAGGATATACTGTTTCAATTCACACATCATTTAAAACTTCTGAGTAGTGAAAGCTCTATCATGTGCAGAGGTAGAGCAGCAGAACATAGAGAAAATTTGTGATCAACAAGGTTAATCATTCTAATGCATTACTCTTAACCAGCACATGATCCTCTTTCCTTTGAGGTCAAGGCAATGATTCCATCGAAATCCAGTTTGGCTCTCAGACCATCCATCCATCCCAGTTAAGGAGAGGACAACTGTGTGGTAAGCATGCAGGTGCACTTCCAGTCAAAACCAAACTTTCTTGATGCAGATGTAAAAAATGTATTGAGCTAACCTAAGTCTGAAAAATGTAGTAAGAGATCTTTAGTTATGGTAAAATAGTAGAAGTGGGCTGTTTTCTACCTCTAGCAGGACATTTTAGAACTGAGTACCTGCAAGTGAAAGGATTGAATCAAGGAGCAAGGAGAAAGAGAAAACCAGAAAAGATTATTCAACGTAAGAGTTAGACTAAAGGCTTCTTGTCAACAATGTTTTTTTCTTCTGAAAAGCACAAAGTAGACTAAGCAGAGAATCATGAGACCCATCAGAGAGATCCAGCAATGACAGAAATTCCAAAACTGCGTAGATTTATTTTTTTGGGAAATCTGAGATTCTAACACCAGTTGTTTATACTGGGTTATCTCCTTTAACATCAGCTGGAGTCTGACATGCATCAATCACCGAAAAATCTAGAATTCCTACATTATCAGAGTCTAATAATATTACTCCCAGCAGATCTTTCACAAACAGTTGTCTTTTATGTGGTTCCAATACACAACAGAAACAATAATACTTTCATGTTAAAACAATTACTTTTTACCTATGATTCTTTCTTATTTTAAAATACCTGAAACATAACAAATATGCTAAATAATTTCTCAGTAGTACTGCTGAAATAAACTACCATAATAAACATAAAATTTAGTGCAGTGTGCTATGTACCAACCATTCACAATGTAATGTCCTAGTTGATTTTTTTTTTAAATAAAAATATCTTGGGTCTCAGTACTTTGCTCTTCTTACAAATCCCTGTCAACAGCTCAGAGACAGGCCATGTGCTCAGAAAACTGTCTCCAAAACAGAGTCTATGTAATTGAAAATAACTGCTGTTTGAACTACTGAAAATGAGTATGTGCTTAAGGAACAGCTACAAATGTTAGCCTAGAAAGTTTGCTTTGGCTAGCACAGTTTACCCTACTATGATGAGTGGAAGGCAGTGGGTAGAATCCAAAGCCACCTACGATTATGACAGTGCTTGTTAAACATTTCTTTTTCATGAAATGTATAGTTTGCTTGTTTCTTACCTCTGTTTTTCTACTCCCTGCTGATTTACTGCATGGCTTTTATATAGGCAGCTGTCTGTTGCTGTGAAAACAATGCTGAGTTTGCAGCTTTATTTTGATTCTAAAGTTGAACTGGTTTTAAGATGGAACTTAGCTTCTGAGAAGAGATATGTGACATGACTCACTACAGGAGAGAGAAGGGGACTATGGGTCGTCAGTCCCATCTTCTACAGTCCAGACAAACTAAAGAATGGCTGCAATGAGTTCTTTTACCTGGGATGTGCTTGTTTTCTAACTAGAGAAAGAAGGTTGCTAATGGTATTAAAAAATATCTCAGTCTTAACAAGAGAGAATAGTTTTTAAAATGAATGCAGTTAAGAGCTTGCTACTATCTAAGTTTTGCATTTTTTCTCCCCAGACCATGCAGAAATTCATTGACTACAAAGCTATAAAGTGTGGGCATATTCTTCTTAAAGGATCAGGGATCTTAGCCTGCTGCCAAAGGTCATGGGGAGAGTCCGGTTGATTGTTTGTTTTCCACATCTAGAAAAAGATGGCTAATTTTTACAGAAGCATCTGGTTTTAGTTGAGAACAACACTATATATTTCCCTCATTTAAGGCTGACTCTAACTTCAGTAGGAGTTAGCTCATGAAGACTTGCCCCTTGCTAGGGTTTCTGAAGATGGTTCCTTTAAAAACAACACAATGGCAGAAGAGACAGCACAGGAAGAAAAATTTTGAGCTTTCCCTGAACTGCAGCAGAAATTAACTCTACCAGATTCTTAGAAAAAACTACTCCTTTCTTTAGTACATCTCCAAAGGTTAGTAGGATAGAGTTCAATATACCACTAACTCTTAATTTCCTGTGATACAAAATGGTATGTAAATAATACTGTGGTTACCAACAGGATGTTGTAAAAAATGTGGTGGTGGTAAAGCTGAGGGTAGGTGACAGTTGAGAACAAGAGAAACTTCACTCTCTTGTGTGCATGGAATTTCCAACTATGATTTCATCTACTCAGCAAACTACACAAGTTTTACACTGACATCATAACAATCTCCTCTCTGTATCTCATTCAGCATGTTACCTCAAGAAGTGTCTTCTGGCTGGTAGTGATAATAACAATAACAATAATCCGACTCAATGCTAAAAGTTATATCATATTGCAATTTTATATAGATGTACAATTGTCACCCAATTCAGTATACCTCACCTTTAATGCCTACCCTTTTGTTTATAAAAGTCCTTAGATAAAGCTATAAAATATTAGTATGTAAGTTCCCATTCTTTTTACCAGTTTGGCAATAAGGAACAGCTCTTTAACAAGACATCCAATACGCTTCTTAAAAAAATACAAGCTACAGAATGCAATGGAAATTCAAAAATTAAACATAATGCATACTTGCAGAAGTAATCTCTCAAAGGCAAGGAAGTTGTCCCATTTGGAAGTCTGAGGGTGTTTCAAAGTCTGGACTGTGGCCAGTACAAGCTGTAGAAGACCACAATGGTTCTCCAAAGCTTTAAGATTATTTCTGAAAAGCTTAATGTATGAACTGAGCTGTTCTGGGGTGACTCTGCCTGTGGAAAGGAAAAAAGGAAACAGCATTCAGTGGTGGCAAATACAAACCTAATTTTTTTAAATTATAGTGAAAGGGTTATAGAGAACTGTAGAGGCTCTCTCTGCTATGGGCCTGATCCTAGCTTCACTGCAGTCACTGGGAGCTTCAGCTGCAGCAACAGGTCAGACAAAGACTTCATCCATGAATTGTGGCTTAAGGTTTGTAGTATGTCAGCTTAACAATGCACAACAAATGCTGACATAATGGGCAATATAATTTTTTGTTTTCAGACATAGAGGGACATTAATTTAAGCTAGGGAAATAATACTTGACAACTGCTTCTAAAACATCTTTCTGTTTTTACCAGTTCAGTGGCAATTTGTGAGCCTTTTACCTTACACCAAACTCACACCCTCTCACCACTTCCTGAGGATGCATTTTTGATTAGTCTTGACTCAAAAGATAGATATAATGTTAGGGATGCAAGGAACTGTTTTCCAGAGCTGTTCTTGGAAGGAACACTTCCAAGGTGCGACTCTTCAGTTTCTGAGACGTAATTAGCATAGCATAATTTCACTGGCTATTTGAAAATAGACAGCCCAGTGCCCACACATGGGCCTGTAGATGTCTCCTTATTAGAAAAGCATGAGGGGCACCATTTGGGCCATATAAACACTACAAAATTAGCCATTGTTCCATCCAACATTAAAGTGCAAGCTGAAGTGCTCAACCAATTCATATTTCAGAAAGAATGTCTTTCAGGAAGGAAGGTAGGCCCACGGCAGATCATCTGCCTCAAGAAAATCATCACAGGTGATCACACATGCCATCAACAGGCAACAAAAAGTTATGTCAAAACACCATCGTAGTTGCAAGTCTGCACTGTGATCCAGTCCAGGGCCGGTTCCTGGCAACCTCTGCCAATAACAAGTTATATTCCTCAAGCAAACCAGACCTAAAGAGCAGGGAGATATATGAATAGAGTGAGGAGGATCCTTTAACAGGATAGTCTTTGGTGCCAGGAAGACACTAGGGTGAGCTGATGCTAAGTGGTTCATGGCTGACACCACCGATCATTTTACTCAGGACTGTTCCATAAAGGAAAATTCTCTTAAAACTGCCTCTGGATTTTTTCTCTGCGTTTGGTTATATCATCACTTTACAAGGCTCCCCATCTCCCTCTATCCTTTCAGTGTCATATAAATGGCGAATAAATTATTCCAACAGTGAATAAATGCTGAAAGCTCCTTCTATTATTTTCAGTGATACCAAGGGCAGTCTTTAGAAGAGCATTTAGATTTGGGAAAGCTGCTAAATAAAGCAAAAGCACACAGGCTCTTTATGTGAATTTTAATGGAACGCATCAAACCGAAAAGTCAGCAAATTAACACACAAATCAAGCTGACACCACTCAGTAGGCCGGAGGGCCGACAAAAGGCTTTCAGTTAGCCCACATAGGCTAAAACAGCAACCACGGCCATGTGTGTTTTTAGACTAAACACTGGAGC
The DNA here is from genome assembly GCF_001604755.1 of Lepidothrix coronata. NCBI lineage: Eukaryota > Metazoa > Chordata > Aves > Passeriformes > Pipridae > Lepidothrix > Lepidothrix coronata. The sequence continues at coordinate 6,975,644 of NW_016690180.1, read as the reverse complement.
TTTCAGTCTTGTTTTATTTCTTTTAAAGCTGTGTCAGGCAGATTTACACGGTGATTTGAAAATGTCAACCATGATGCCTTGCAGCATACCTTTGATAATGACTGCATTATTACCTAGAGCAGTCCTGATATATTGAAGCATATTCAAAATCTGATAACTTGCTTCAATTGAGAAAACATGCAGTTGCCAGCCTTCCCTCATATGAAACAGTAAAATAAGAAAGCTTTCGAGACTTCTGATTTCAATTAAAAAAAAATTCAAGAGTTTTGTTCCATATTGTTCCTTGTGAAAGTGAATCCAGATGCAGCACTGGATCAGTTTGAGATCCATTCAGCACCATTTTAGATAAACAATCAAACTCTTTCCCACCCTCAGAGTATGACCAAAAGAAAGTCCAACACATATGTAAATATAAGTAAAATCCTGACCTTAGCAAGTTATTAACAAAACTTACATTGGCATTACTGAGTCCAGCATCTCATCTGTGATATTTACAATACCCATGGAACCACTCAGATCCAGGGTTTGAGAGTTCCAGCCAATTTCTACACAGAAATCTCCCTGGATAGCTAGCTGATAAATACAACTATTTCAGAAGCTGAGGAAAGGAATTCAGGAAAGTGATTGGTGGTAATCAGCAATTAAATTACTTTTCCTGAGGCCTAAATCCTCATCACCTTCCTGCTGCTTGCTCACAGAGGGAGACTTCAGCACAACAGACTAAATTTAATCTAATCTCAACCCCACCAGCCTTTTGGATTTTTAAAGTCCCCCTGCTGTTTCAAGTCATTTTGTGTTGCAATGTGGCAGACAGGTCCTAAGAAATCGAGAGGAGATAGATTTCAATCACACCATCACATTTCAACTGTTCTTCTAAAGCATATTCTGAGATTCACAGGCAGAAGATGGCAATTACTGGCAGAAGAGACTTTACTGTAAGCATCTTGTCCTGCTCTCTTCTCTTCTTCCTGCTCCATCACAGTCATACTCTGCTCCAAACTCTACATCCACACATAGCCAGATGTCTTCTGTGGGCATCAAAGTCTAACTTGTGAGGGCTACATTATGCTGACAAAGCATTGGAAAATTTTTTAATTCCTGGATGTGGAAAAGAGAAGCATGACCTCAACCACCCTTAAGGGATTTAAAAATACTGATAACCTTTCTTGCACAAATGCCAGGAATTCCACACTGTCTGGGAAATAACCTCTGCCATTAATACTTATCAAGCAGCACCTGTGAAACAGGTACGTTTGTCCCAAACTCTGTCATCTACTTTAAATCCCAACACAGGACTTGATAAAAACAATATCTACTGAAAGCAGTATTAAAACAAAACAAAAGCCAAACACACACACACACACACACACACACACACAAACAACAAAAAAGAAAACCCAACAACAAAAAAACATTTCAAAGCTTCATGCCTCTTGCCAAGTACAACAAAGACAATAAAATGGGTAGGTGGTGACTGGGAAGTATCACAGTGAAACTCAAAAGTTAACAGAATATAGGAGGATGGGGAGCAGAGAAGAAAAACAGTGAGTGATGTTGACAGACTGATGATGTGGGGGAATTAATTCAGCTAACAAAATATGCATGGTTAGTTTGGCACAATTAACATATTTGTGCACTAATATAAGAATCTTGGGCAACAGAATGAAATAACAGTGTAAGGAATGAAACTGGACATTACAGAAGTAGCAGAAAGATGATGGACTAGGGATCAGGTTCATTACTGAAGGACCTGTTCCATCCAAGAGATGCTAAATGTCAGTGTGATAAAGCAGCTCTGTGTTTTAGTACTCTGAAAAATGAAGGATAAAAAGGAAGTGATAACAGGGACTAGGCTAGTCTAGGAAAAGAGAAAACAAATATTTGTGTCTAAGAAATGGTGCAATTAGCTATCTTATTAGCTGATGTCAGGAGTATGAAAAGCTTCAGGACAAATATCCAAGAAAAAAATACCTTACATCACACAGAAAAGGGAGATAAAATGCAATGTACATTTATCAAATAATATAATGACAAACTGATATGTAACCAGTTAACGAATTAATTATAATGCATATGGATTTAGCATAGCATTAACTATGCCATAACCATATTTGAGTGAGAAAAGACTAGGATTAGAAGAATTGCAAGATATCTAAGTAACATCCAAATGTAGATGGCAGGTAATATGCAATAGAGAAGTATTAGCATATAATAAGAAAAGTGTGTTCATCTGTGTGCATATACATATTTATAGTACAAATTCTGGTAACAAATGGTTCCAGAATGGGGGCTGTCAGAAGCTTGTGGAACATCATTAACATGGAGAAAGAGCAGAAGGCACAGCTGGATTGCTTTGAGCATTGGACTAACGTAAGTGGGATGAAATTAAACAGTATAAACTGCAAAATTATGGATTTTGAGGCTAGGATAAGAGCATCTGCTGTAAATGAGGAGTTAAAACCTGGAAATGACAGAAGAAGGAAATAATGTCTAGGCCTCCTCATTGTAAAAAAGCAGGTACAATTCGTACCAGGTGATATAGTTCCAGTAAAAACAAGGCCATAGAAATGCCTCAATACAAAGCCTCTCCCTCCTCGAGCACTTCATGCAGCTCCAATCGCTCCCATTCTTGGAAGTTTAACTCAAAATTGTGACACATGCACAGAGAGGTTACTATAGTGATTATAAAGTTACTAAAGCAAAATAGAAATGCCTGGCTTATACAGGTTCCCTGTCCCAGCTGGAAAAAAAGACGTCTCTATGAATACATGAAAAATATTTACATTAAGGTTCAATATTGATACTACAACTAATGGGGATAAATAAAGCATGCATATATTTACACAAGACATTAAGAAACATCACTGTATCAACCAATCTTCCAGTAGTGGAGATGACTTGAGGCAAACAAATTTAACTCAGTCTAAGGTGAAGTTTGATGAGTATCTAATAAGCAGTTGTATAAATGTTCACAAGACTTAATTCAATACAAATGGCCGCCTTCAATCCTTCACTGCTATGATAATTAATTTGCAAACATATTGGGACATAGGAATTCCACCTCCAACTTTCAAGAATTCAGGGCAGATCTCAAAAGAGCTGCAGATCACTTTTGCCAACTTTTACATTACAGAAGCTGTAGCTTGGTTTTGGTTGTTTCTTAATAATTAATTGAAATAAATATTTTTTCGTTAACTATGAAAATAGCAGCACTGAATACCAACACTTGCAACGTTGTATCACATCGAAAATAACACAGTTCATACTACATGTACTAATGATGATGTGCACAATTAGACTGAAGGGAAGAAGTATTTCTGTTACTAGTAAAGCAGCTCATTCAAGATACACATACTGTAGCAGAAATTACCAGCAACCAATACTAAAGGTTTGTCAAAAATCTGGTTTTGAGTAGTGAGAGTAGATTGAGTGGAAGAGAAGGACTTCCACCTCAACAGTTAAACAAAAACTTAACTGGACAAACCACATTTATAGACATCAAGACACAATTCAGCAGTATGACTTTTTTTCCATTTTAAACTAATGCTGTAGTCTGTGTAATTCAATGTAGGCATTGCTTCAGGAATATAATTATTTTTCAAGATAGATTTACTGGTAAAAGTAATTTTTTAAATTCATAATCCAAAACTGCATATTTTTGTAACATAAAAATTTATGGATGAACAAGGTGTCAAAAGAGTAAAGGTCAGAATTATCAATGCACTGTTCCAACCATAGAGGCCTTATTTTTTCATATAACAGTTAATTATCTCCACAGTAAAAGAAAACAAGTAAAGAAAACAAGTAAAGAGGAAAGTACATTTTGTGACCAACTGAGTAAATAAGTGGATGCTCTTCCAAGAATACAGGAACCGCCAAATACACACAGCTTTAAACTTTGTTCAGTTTAATGCAAGAACACAGTCAGAGCTTCACTGGCTGGAGGCTTTTGCTGAGGTCCATTTTTCACTTGAAAGGACCATGAATAAGAAAGAATCTTGGCACCCTTATGTTCACAGATGAGATTTTTCAAGTCAGTAGAGGGCTGAAGAAAATCCAGATAAATTGTTTTGCTTGTCCACAGTCTTAGGAATATAGACCTATCTCTCCCAGTAGCAATGCCGGGTACTTAAGAGGAATGTAGAAAGCTCTTGTATTCCACAAAGCCAATTGGGAAACTTTACTAAGGGAGTTGGATATTTTACAAACCAAGTGAGAGCAATTTAGCAGGACAGATGATGCCCCTTATGTCTCCTTGTTAGTACAATTTCCAGATGTTGTTATTAATTCAAAATGTTTTTGTAATTCTTGAGAAGTTTCAATAGCAATCTTTAAAAGCAAGTGCCACAGAAATAATTTGATCTCAACTTTTGTTTAGCTTACTTCAAAAGTCATCCAGCCCTCAAACTATTAATAAAGAAGAGAAGAACGTCAACTAATCCCTAGTTCTTTGGAGAGATGGAAAGTAGGTCAGTATGAGATGCTGTTTGGCTGGCTTCTCCAGAATAAGGCTCTGGACCCAACGAGCTCTAACTTAGAGCAGACTGAAAGCAGAATTCCCAAGCTTATTTCTAAGAGTACATGCTCATCTCCCACAGACATGAACTCATCTGCTCTTGTCGCTTCTAAGCCTCTCCATTTTCTGTTGCAGGAACATCACTTTCCAGATAACCCCATGGTTACAGGTATGAGCAAGTTCCCACTAGAACAATCCCAGGATAAGCCCATCTGGGGGATCTCAGCAGTCCCTGAAGCACACCCCTAAACACACTGCCACATGGCAGTGGCAGCCTCCTGCTGCCTGCCCCCTGCAGCACTGTGCCATCGAGGAAGAGCTGCAACTGGCCTTCCTTCCTGGCCCTTACTGACCCCCATTCCTCCTGCCACTTTAACAACAGCTGGGGGACATAAACAGGGGAGGTCAGCCACTTTTCCCTGCCTGTCATAGGCTTTCCAGTGCATCTGAAGATGTTGAGGGAGGCAGAGTCTGTCACATCTCACACGTCTAAAGGTACAGCAGTGGTTTTCATGGAGCCATAGACTGGTGACAATTACACCGAGGTTTAGCAAATTCTGGAATAGAGGCATACACCTGGAACAAATAAAGCTGGACTCTACTTACTTATTCAACTAGCACTTGCCATGTGAGCTTAAACATCTAACCAGACTTGGCTTCAGTCTCATCAACTGTAGCATTGAGTTAGTTATCTCAAAAGCAGTGTATTCTTTATCACTAGATGTGTATGGTGCCATTAAATCCATGTTTTAACAGTGTTCCTATACAGACAATTAATATTCAAACAAATGTCATATGCTATTTTACTCTCTCTCCTAAAAAGCCTTAGTCTTCTATCACAAAGTGGAAACCATGCTTAAATATCAGTTCTGATGACTACTCTTTTGAAATTCTTTTATGTGCCTTAAAACAAATAAAACCTAATCAATTATATGGGACAAATATAACTAAAGCAATCTAATATAACAATCAAGATTTTCAGTTCTAAGCACCTAAATGCAGATGCCTAAATATGACCTCAGTCATGATTTATGACTCCTAGATTATTTATTGTTTCATGTTTCCATAATACATCCTGAGGGATTTGATAAATATAACTGGTAGCTTACGCATCTCAATGTGAACTGATAATTTCTTTCTTTTCTGTCCTTCAGAGCTTTGTTTTTAAATGTTCTGGCACTTCAAACCATTGTTTCCTTCTTTGTACACTATACCATTCAGTTTTCCCTCTTTTAAATGTTAAATCAGTATGCACAAAAAAGTAACAACCCTCTCTAGCCAGTGTCTACAATATTCTCTGATTGCCCTTCCAAATATTAAAGCAAATTTTAGAACTGTTTGAATAAACAGGTGAAATCTTCTCTTCCAGAATTAAGCTTTCTAGGAGCTGTCATCAATATAAAACTTCTAATTTAATGCTGGCATACCAGAATTTCCCAAATACTCCTATTAATCGTGACTAAATATGTATCATGGTCATATTTTATTACTTACGTTTTAACTCTTCCACCAGGTTAATAAATACAAAGTACTCTGTAGGCCACATTCCAACCAGAGGGTCTCCAGCCCTTAAAAGCTGGTAGCCTTTGAAAACAGTAACTGACTGTGACTGTAAAAGGACATGAAGTCTACAAATTTCGTTGAATTATCTCCAGAACACTCTAAACTTCTCACAGAAATGAATCAACTTGTTTGTCTTAAAATAATATTCCTGAAGGACTTCAGGTGGCTTGTGCATGTCCTCATTTAGCACTATGACATATGTTTTCAGACACTGAAGTACTTCATCGTGTTCTTGGCATGCTGTCCCAGAGAAAGGGAGGTCATTGTTCTTCTTTGCTACGTTATTCACAGGACTGATTATTTCTCAAATGATTTCTGGAAGACTTCTGCAGCTGAGAATATCCTAATAATCATTTTGGGTGGTAAGCAAATAAATAGGGGATGGAAAACATGATGATTGTATGAGTACATCCATATGTAATTCACCATGTCTCTTGTGTAACGAGTCATCCTTTATGAGACTGAATGAAGAGGCTTACACAACTATGCTTGGAAAAAAAGCACTGGGCAAACCACCCAGTTTTACTGAATTGCCATGTTCCACCTCAAGTTTTACACTTAGGGACTTTGCAAGCACACCAACACGTACTGTATCTTTGGTTTAAATCCTTCAGCACAGGCTGTTCTCAGTTACACTTCGCTCCTTCTGAATTACTTTCAGCCACTTTCTTCGAGTTTGTTCCCTCTCTTTTTTTGACTAGATGGCTCAAAGCACAGTACTGAGTGTTGATTGCCACAACTACCACAGTGTTCCAGCAAAATGCAGGTGCCATGAGTTTCCACTGAATGTCAAGCAGACACCAGAGTCAGCATCTCCCAACCCATACTCATCAACTCTCTTGCTGACGTAAAACATAGTCTCTGTGGCTGATGCACCTTACGAAATGAAGACATCACAGCACACACTACAGCAAGTTCTACCTTATCTTCAACCAGGCTGCTTCCCCACAGATCTAAATAACAGCAATTGCAGTGAATTTCATTTACCAGACTTAAAGAATTAGTATTTTGTTTTTCACCCAGGTACAGAGAGGCTTAAGGGACCTGCTTCTGTGTTTTAACCATGTCTTGATCATCACAAATGGACAGTCTACTAGTACAGTGACTTTTTTTTAAAACCTCAAATTTAAAATTTGAAAATATTTACTTTCAAGACTGAGAAGAACTCAACATCAGCAAAAAATAATGTAAGCTTAGTGAGTAAAAAATATCTCAGGTGTTTACCTGAAAAAACCCCACCAAATAAATTTTAGCAGAGAACAGAAAACAGCAATAAAATGACTTCTCTTCAGGAAGTTGCATCGGCATTCAGTAAGTGATGAATAGTATCCTGAATATCTTACTTTACAAATATGTGTGTATGCAATTTTTTTTTTTTTTTTTTTTTTTAATCAGCTTACTTTTATAGAGGAGGACTTCTGATCTAGCTTTATCAGAACACTGACTCATGAGTACTCAAAAACCGGAAGAAGCATTTCAACCTTTCCTGGTGGATTTGGTTTGTTTGGTATAAAAGTTGTTTGTTTAAAGACATTAGAAACACCGATTCGCTATAGCTACAGATTCCAGAAAATGAAGTAATGCTACTCGTGAAATCTCTCAAAACAGCACTAGTTACCAACATATGTGCAAATAAATGCTATTTAAATTTTTAAGCTTTAACTTAAAGTAATTTTCTCTTAATTTAAACAGTATAAAAAAATTTATAACAATATAGTTTGCATTAAACCTTTGTTTCAAAATTTCACAAATATTTATCTGCACATTAATGTTTACTCCCATTTACTGTGAACATCATCTAAATTGCCCAGAGAAAGACCACACTAACATAGGTTTTTTACTATAGTTTTATTAAGACAAATAGACTTCATAATGAAGTTAATATAAGCTTTGCAGTATTACATTAGCAAATAACACAAATAATGAAATTATATATTTGCAGAATTCCTGCAAGAACAATACATGTGTGTTTATTTTTAAATTTTTCAGAATTATCTTCAGCTCTAATCACAACCAGACAGGGAAGGGATGCGGCCCCAAGTTCATATTTAAGTCTTTGGGTTTACTGTCCAGAAAAAAAGTTGATATAAAAATAACAAAAAAGTCAAAACTTTATCAAAAAAATCCGGACCCATAGAAGACTATTGTCACCTCACTCTCTTCTTAAAAGGAACAGTTAAGTTAGCCAAATAGTCCTGCATCCATGTGCCAATTACAATTTAATCAAAGAAAACATACCACCAGATTATTTTTCTGTTTCCCATCACTGCACAGGGTTCTGTGTTTCACTTCCATCTGCTAACTGTTTTATAGCAGTGAAGTGCAAAGTAAATAAGGTATGAGACAGAAATATGACATGCTTTACAATTTTATTAGGGCGTGAACCATTACCCATCTTACACCACAAGAGACTACTTAGCATGCAGTACATTATTCACAGAACAAGAGACAGTTGAGACAAAAATACCTTTACTGAGACTTTTTAAGCTAACTTAACCTTGGAGCTGTTATTTTTGCAGGAATATGAAGTCACAGAATTAAAAATAAAGTAAAAAAAAATTCAATAAGATCTTAGGGTAAATCATGGTAGTTGGTACTTTAGAACCAGTTGAAATCTTTCTTTAAACTTAAATCAAGAGTGAGTAGTCTCAATATAATACTTCTTTTTTAAGGTAATTCACACAATGCATAATTCAGTAGTTATAAAACAAACAAAAAGCCCTAACCCAAACCAACTCACAACACTCAAAACAAATTTGATCAACACTTGATTTGCTAAATAAGAACAGCAAAAAGCCATTTACAGTCACCTGTGGGGAATACCTTCCTAAAATATTGAGCGAGAAATTTTGCCTCCAAATAAGCTCCTTGCAATATAGGGACTACAGAATGCTCTATGAAAATTCTATTTTTTTTCTTCAATACTATCCTAAGTAATTGCAGTTTTGGATTAAAACATCTAGTAACCTGTTGTTTTAAATTTATTTAATTTTGTTATGAGTCCACTTCACATTACCTATCTCCATCTCCTTCTCTAAATTAGGCAAGTTTCCTTTAAGCAGAAGGCAGGACTTAACTCCCAGGACTCCTTCCAAACTCATTCCCAAAAGCTATAGCTGTTGTTGCAGTAGGACAACTCAGTGGAGTTGCACACTCCAAACCATTCTTTTTATCTCTACACTGGATTCCAAGGTACTTTTTTTCAGATAGGATGTTCTACCATAATTTTTTCCTGTCTTCTCACTTCAATAACATGGATTTTATTGTGTATGTTTCCCAGAAAAAAATTGCACTTTGAGGTTCAAATTGGTACTCTGTCATTAAAGATAATACAAACCAGTGCACAAATAACAGGTAGATGTGAAGTAGTGAAGTGGTGTTTTCTTCAAGTCATAAAGGAATGTAACTTACTGAAAGACAATTCAGTAGGCAAAAGAGGGAGGGGAACAAGGAAAGGCAAGAGACAAATGAAAGAACCTGCTAAGTTGTTAAAAAAAGAAAAAACAAAAGCAGAAAGAAGAATTGACTGAATCAGCTGAGCAGCTACAAGATTGACAGAGCTGGATAAGAACAAGCTACCTACAGCTGCCTTTTTGGTTTTAGACTTTTCTTCGTCTTCATGAAATACACTGTATTGCTTCACCGGTTAAGAGTTCTTTCACTTTTAAATTCATTGGTATTAAAGTGTCACCATCTGTGTTTGGAGCTGGCACAGTACCTCTTTTTCCATCCTCAAGTTTTTGCTCAAATAAAACAAACGCAGTTAACAGCAGCAAACTTAAGGAACTGCACACAAGGAGTCCTCTCGTTCTTACGTATTTCCAGTGTTTGAGCAAAAGTCTAACAAGGACAATTAAAATTTATTGTTTGCTAGCACAATATTTCAACATTTGGGACACAGCAGTTTCCAGTTCTCTTTTCAACTGTAGAAACAACCTCACTCAGTAAGAACACATCTCATGGGTGACTGTAGACACTAGAAGCCTTTTGTCACACTCCACACACTGTTTTGCAGCAATCAAAATCTTCTTTTTCCAGCTTTTATTTCAACCTTTTCTGTGATTATGTTGTCGCAATAGTCTACTGGTGGATCTGTGACCTAAATTCTTCGAACTTCAGGATTAAATGTGTCTGTCCAGTTGAACATGAATCAGTAATACGCCCTTGCACCAATGGAAGTGAAACGTACTAGGCGGCATCAGCACAGACGCAGCTGGCAGGCAGAGGGAAGTGATTGTAAGCCTCTGTTTAGTACTTGTGAGACAATAGCTGGAGTATGAAGTTTTGGTCTCCATAGTACAAGACACACTCAAGCAGGTCCAGAGAAGGGTCACTACAATGGTTTAAGAGGCTAGAGAAAAGGATGCACAAGTAAAGGCTAAAGAAGATGGGTTTGCTTAATCTCAAGATATAAAAGTGGCAAGGAGTGTTACTTCCTGCCTTCAAGGATGTAATGAGTGATTACAGGGAAGACTGAATCAGATGCCTGGGAGATGCACAGGGAGAGGATAAGAAGCAATAGTCACACACTGCAGCAAGTGAAAAATCAAACTGTGCATAAAGGAGAACATTTTCTTCACAAGGGTGGTAAGACCAGTGCAGGGTACCCAGACAGGCTGTGGAATTGCCATCTTTGGACATATTCAAAATTCAGCTGAACAAAGTCCAACATATCTAGTTGTTTTAAAGCTGTCCTTGATTTGAGCATGGGGTTATTCTACAGTTCATCCCTATCTGTTGATACCACTCATTCTGTGCTATGATGGAAGCAGTCATCAAAAAGGGCAAACTTTCTGCCAAGCCTTTACAGTCAGCTTCATATTTACATAATTCTTTCTCCAGGATCCTTGATAAGAAAGGATGCATGTCTGTGCTCTTAAAATGAGCCTTCTGCCCTGCCTTATCTTCTCTTTACCACCAAGCTTTTGTCGCGCTGTTGCCTTCAAATCAATAGCTGTTTCCAAGCCCAGTAAGCACTACATTCACTCTTCAACCTGCACAGGATTCACACCAAGAGCATAAGTACTTCTCATAAATCGCGTTTCTTTCAACTATAGGAATCTCCATGTGCTAGATGGAAAAAGAAGGGATGGATAAATTGCAAAATATGCATATGGGCATCACACCTCACATTGTTCCAGCTATTCTAAGGTATGTTTGTTTTTTCTTTTGAGTAATTGTTTTGTGCTCTCAGATGCTACTCTGAATATTGGCAGATGAGAGTGAAAAAAAATGAATTGGCCTACCATTCAACTTGAAAGAAATATAATGATTAGTGCAAAGATGGGTCCTCAGCTGGTGATGTTTCTAAACAACACTACATACAAATGCAGTGTCACTTACTGATGAAAACCAAGCTTCTGCTCCTGAATCTCTCTCCATCTCAGCTATTTTGTCATATCTCCTGAAAAACAGATAAATTCATTGGCGGGAATACCAGTGTCCTTCATCTTTTCTGTTATATCTAATGAGTTACAGAGATTATCTGAAAAGTTTAGTTGCTTAAGAAAAACAGCAGAAGGCTTCGCACTCTTTAAACATCTGGAGCTTGGAGCAACATTTCTGTCCTAGACTGGCAAACCCAAATGACTATCTGAGAATGGGATCTATTTAGTTAGTTAGGTGAACCCTTAACAGGGTCGAATCCCTGAGCTTCAGCCTGATGTAACGCTGCAAGGTGAAACAGCCATTACATCAATTTCTTTCGACAGCTCTCAATGTGGTAATTACTATTCAGAGAGACCATCTTCATTAACAGTTATCAGGGAAAGGTTAACCCCATTACACTCAAAGACCATTCCCCCAGAAATGCAAAGACCTATACAGAAGCTCCCCAAATAGGAACATATCCAAAACTTACAGAAACACTTCAAAGTCTTCAAAAACATTTAGCACACTGAGAAGCAAAACGCCTTCCAGCCTCCGGGGGTGAGTGATGCAACAAAACATCTGCTATATTGACCATCAGTGAGGTTGGGAACATTTGCTTCAGGTCAAGACTACGTTTTTAGCTGCACTACAGGGAGAAATCAGGAACTTAGTATTGCAATAGGCAGGAAAAAACAAGTCCACTTGGCTAGAAAGTCCTACACTGCAGGACTTCTGTTACATTTCATGATACAAAGAGCAGACTAATTTAACTCAGGAACCACCTGCTCAGGATCCAGGCTGCACAATGGAAGGAGTTCAGGTCAGAGAAAATCAGCATCCCCTCTCCTTGGAAAAGTGCCCTGAGAAGATGAGGGAGCCCTTGGAGCAGCACTGTGAGACCTACTGTCAAGAATTTGGGACTCCTCAGCCAGGCCTGTTTCAGTTGAGTTGGTACAGGAAGCCACTTGCTTCATGAGGATATCTGGAGGGAAACTGCCTCACTGATTCTGCAGCTTAGTCTCCTGAAGAATTTGGAGACCAGGTAAACAGGCATCACAGACATGTAACAAACATCCCAAGAACCAGTCTACAAAATGGTGTCCTCTCTTCAAAGTGGGGGGGCTATAGTGTCTCCCAAGCCCAGCTGTTATCCAGGTACCCATCACTTACCCAGAGACATGCTGCAAAATGGATTCAAACACCCCGCAGACCACGTCGAGCTCTGCAATGATTATCTGCATTCTCTTCCCTTGTAAGAACCTCAAACTCAGACTGATAATGTCTTACTACTTGTCTCTCTCACAGAGTTGTCCTAATGGTAGGCCAGGGTGAATTTTAGATACCTGAGATCAGATCTGTTTTATCTAGAAAGATATATATGTACTTATCTACTTCATTAGCTCATTTTCTAAGCAGGTAGCTTTTATCCCAAAAGCTTATTCCAGGCATTGATGGTATTGAATCTTGAATATTTTTACACTGGTTTTGTAAAGAGCAAATAGCATGCTAAACATCATTACAGTCCAATGCAACTTTTCATTAAACAAACCCAAAAATCGCACATTTTATATTCTTTATGTTTTCAGATAAATTATTGATCTATATAGTCCATTTTAACATACTGTTCTAACTCAAAATGTTATTTCATATATCTAAACTAAAATGTCAGCATCTTCCCATTTCTACCCAAACCAATTTTAGAGCTCAATTCAATCCCTACAAACCAACCCGTCTGAAAAAGTCACAGTACTCTTTTTTACCTCACAAAGACTGAGGCTTTGCTAAATTTATAGTCAGATTGGTTTTTAAAACTGTATTTGTACAGTTCAAATGGAAAGAAACCAAATGGCTTTTCTTTTGCTAACAAGGGTTTGTGTAACAGCACACTGCACTTCATTCCTGTTACTATACTAGTGTTTTGACTTTCATCAGTCTCCATGCCAGTAAAAAGACACAATAAAGGAATTCAGACTTGATCAAGGTTTACTGTGCTCTTTTCAAAGAGAAGAGCAAGAGTGTTGCTAAAGCCACAAAAGAACAATAGTAGCAAAGTTTCTACTGCTGCCAAGTACTATGCTAATAGCAAAGCTTTAAAGGAGAGAGTCACAGGCTGCCATGCTCAGAGGATGATTAAGATATGCATCCATCCTGTGAAGAACGGAAGTAGAGGAATGTAAAAAGCAGCAACCTCTCCACTGCCTCAAAGCAACCTCCTTACAGTGACTTACTAAGAGGTGGGCAGAAGTAATCCCTATCCAGTATCTGCAATCTCATGTGAATTTAGCACAATGCTATAAATCTCACCAAAAAGCTATTAAGACAATCCTCTAAACTGTTGTCCAAATAGCTTTTCAAAAAAATATTTAATCCTTTAAATAAAATATATTGTTTTAAATACCAATACACCTACAAATTTACACCTACACAATGGGATATCTGAACAGATTTTATCAAGTATTTATCAGCATTCACCTGGGTATCTAAATCACAAATGCATCTACCTCAGAGGCAAAATGTAGTTCTTAAAAAGCCTTGTTTGTTGGCTTTAGGGGTTTTTTTACAGTGTTTGTGTGTATATATAGATTGACATGGAATATTTTGGTGCCTCTTTATTTAAATTGCATCTAGAAAAGGACAGCTATACCTGTTTACATGCAAACACATACTGTTTTGAGAAACGTGGCTAGCTGAAAGAGTTAAGGTAAAACTTAGATGTAACTACTATATTGGTAACACAGTTTCATCCTGTAAAGAAGGAGTTCAGTGTCTACATGCCCACAGTAAGCAATATCAAACAAAAAGTTTGACTCCGTAAAAGTCAATACTGACAGCATTACTCAACTCCAAGGAAATTACATCTTAAAAACCATTATACTCATATTATGTATTTGCGGATTAAACTAATTAAACAGTATGTAAACTGGATGTAGCACATCCAGCACAGCTTTTGTGCTGGCTGGAATTCTGCACAATGCTCATGCCTGCCTTCTCCAGGGTTGACATCAGAAAATCAAATATGCTCCATAGCTATGCAGCTCAGGTTTTGTTCTGCAAATAAAGGGGAAAGCAGTTTCACAGTTTTATGTTCTAGCTGGTTTTATGGACCAACACTTGGCATTTTGTCTCCCTCTGTGATGCAGTTTCCTAAGACTTGCAATTCTTCTTTCAAGAAGAAACAGCATTTTAAAATGCTTGCAATGAACAGCCCTGAACAGCTTACTACCCTCCATCACTTGATGAAGTTTGTAACAACAACATAGTTCTTTCACTCACAAAGTGAGTGACAGATAAAATATGCTCTTTTCTCAGATAAACATGGAAGGAAAAAAAGAAACAAAAAAAATGCAAATCTTCCTTGAAGATCGTATAAGACCGCTTAATGGTCCACCTGAAAACCTGAGTATGACAGAGCTACAGAAAAAAGTCAGAATCCTGCGGTATTTACAAATGTCAAGGAGATGGTCTTAAATTTGAAACTGTGCTTGCTCCAAGAATCCATCCACCAAAACTTACAACTTTAACCACCTTCTTTCCATAGACTCCTTCCGAAACAATTAACAGAACTGTCAGAAATCCCCACTACCACTTTCCTTAATACAACTAATAAAATGGATATGCATATTGTGAGAAATATCTCTAATTAAAATTTCGGAGATGGCCAAATAAAGTGAAACAAAGAACTTTATCGACAGCACTGGGTGCACCAAACTCGTGACCTGGTTCGAGCACACCTGACTGGGAGCAGACAAGCCTTTTTAAGGTCTCTTGATTTACATAACCACTTCCTCGCATCTCCCATGCCAAGCCCTGCTCCCCTCTCCCTCAAAAGGCAATCTTTGCCTTTTGGTACAGTTCATTGGTTGTTCCCATCCACCTATCAGGTTGTTTCCCTGCCCCTGGCCACATGGTCCCCTGGCAGTGAGCCCAAATTGGTCTCACTGCCTTACATACTTTCCGAGTTGCCTTCTTACTAGACCAGAAAGCAAAACAGTAAGTCAGCAGTAGTAACAGTGACCATTACAACCAGAACAATAAGAACAGCAAACAAGGCAGTAAGCAGCAGTCAGTAACAGTGACCAGAACAACTTGCAACCCACCAACTCCTGACCATAAAATGGCTCTTCAATCTCCTCAAATGACCTCCAGGTATCTCAACATGAGGTAACCATGGAAATCCCTGCTTATAACAAAACCATCTTATTTATTTCTCACAATATCAAGAACATCTGAAAGCAATGCTCCAATCTACCCAGTTCAAAAAATGTGATCAAAATTGTTTCCTTTTTTCCTCTTTTTTCTCCTTCCTCAGAACTCCTCTCTCCACTCCTGCTGATTTCAATGGAAGCAGATGGAGTTCCCAGTGGCCTGCAGACATTTAGAGGTGTTGGAGAGAAGATATGAGTCCCCTTCTACAGTTTTCCTACTGTCCTTCCCTCTCAGAAGGAGGCAGACACATTCAGAAGATACTGGAAAGCAAAAACTTGAGCTGCGTGTCCTCCCACAGCTGTCAGAGCTCCTGCCACACACAGCCAGGCAGAGAAACAGGAAAGCTGGGCATCAGGCACATTGCTTGCAGGGAAACATGGGCAAGCACATGCACACCTCAGAGCAGTGAGCAGCCTTTCAAAGCCCAGAAAACAACTGAATTTATTTCCTTTACACTGAAAATATGGAAACAGGATGGGATCGAGTTTCCAATCGCTTCACAGGGCTCCCATGTTGCCGGTGTCACACGTGATGCAGTTTTTCAGGCAGGTGGCCACTGCAGGAGGGCTTGGCTACACCAAATGTAATTCAAAGCTTTGCTTTCAAATGTAATTCACTCCTTATTTCCAAGGGGGAAAAAAGGCAAGAAAGTAGTAGTAAGGAAAATACTCTAACCATCTGACACAGCCGGTCTTAGTAATGAGAGTAAGAGGAAACTTTCATGCTAGAAAAACTCACTGACATTTAATATTAGAGCCATAAAAAACTCAGAAAATATCCTAAGTGTTGGGAAAACCAATGTGCAATCCACTGAGATCTTCCAGTACATGCAGAACCTGAGGTAAAATCATAAAAACTCAAGTCTAAGCACAGAGCAGAGTGAAAGCATTTCCCTTCTCTCCAGCCAATGTTGCCTCATATCACAGCTGCAGTGGAAGGAACCTTTCAAGAAAACACAGCAATCAGGACCAGAACAGGCCACTAGAATTTTTTCTGTCTCAGCAAATGTAGCAATTGATAAACAACACAATTTTCAGCTTCCTGACAGAGAACTAAGATGTTCTGTAGCACGATGAGCAAGCAATGAATGCTGTAAAAATGCAGATCTGTTTTAAAAAGTCATTAATAAGTACATGTCATCACACAGTGTGACATCTGGGCATGAGTTTTGAGTTTTCTGCATTTATGCTCAATAAGAATTTTTTATTTTGGTGACTGTAGTGCCCTCCTTTCTTTGTTTCTCATTTTATCCCCGTTTATCATTTACAAGACTGCCTCGAATTTTATTTCACCCTTTGAAGTTCAGCTACAAAGTTAACAACTGATTATGATACTAGTGCAAGATAAATATACAATTTACAAAAGAACAAAATTCCATAAACATTAGTTTATGCTACATTTCAAAAAAAACAAGACAAAAAAATCAAAAATTTGTTTCACCATCAACTCCTAAATGTTTCTGCACGGTACTACATCGGGCCCGCATACATTAGACATTTAGACTGCCATCTGTAAGTGTCACCTACTATGATTAAGAACCAGGTTATTGCAGCCTTCACTGAATACCACAGGAAGGAGATACAGAAGAAAGGGTGGCTAATCTAATCATTCACACAAAGGAGCAAAGGTCATAGATGGATTGTTGCCTCTTAATAATAATTTTTTTAATGGTGCATGTCATACAACAACATGGGGGCTTCTTAACTTTATTATGGTGAATACTGATATGTACATTGAAAGCTTAAACAGGATTTTATTCTTTACTGTCCCTTGCCTCCTTCAGACAAATTTGTAATAGCCCTCTCACAGTTGCTCCTTTTCCATTTCTTTAAAACAGCTTACAGCATTAATGTTACATAAATTTAGAATTTCTGATTAATAATCTACCAGGTATTTGTAAAGACCATACAATATATTACATGTTATAGTTATTAAGAGTTCATGAGTTGGCTGTACATCTAATTCTTCTAGAATATCTTGGCAGTTTACTCTGGAGTCACAGATAAAAGTCTATTGCTCTTATTCCATGAGGACCTTTCTCTCTTGATGAAAAGTTCAGCATAAAATAGTCCCAAGAGTACATACAATACAGAAAAATACCGCTGTATAGAGCAACATCAGTTTTTATAAAACTAACATTATATCAATTCCTGCATATCACTGAGTATGGTATATAAAGAGAATGAGGTTCTAAAAGAGCTATTATGTTTTAATCTGTATCTCTAACATTTTGAAGAATTCAGGTTTAAAGAGTGTCTAGACGTGTTTTTCAGCTTAAACTCTCTTGAGCCAGGCAGCCTTACTTCACGTAAAACTCACTACCTATGTAATGCAACTACTACCTATATAAAGTAATCATATGTAAGATCTGCACAACTTCTATCAATTGCTATTTACAATGCCTGCTTTCAGGACACAAATCCTGCTGGTTTTTTAAGAAAATCTAAGTTCTCATGCTTTGCAAAATACAGACAAGTAGCACTGCTAATCATTCGCATATGCCTTTAAAACCCTCCTTCTAGAAACCCACTGCTTCTTCATGGCTCTTGATCTTTTTAAGGTTGTTGTATTTAAAACAAAATAAAATTGTGTCTCACTTATATACCAGAAAGATCCTATGGTAGCCACAATGCTCACCTGAAATCTGTTGACAAGGATGGGGGTGAACCAAGGATAGGTGAGTTTTTTCCAAGAGGGTTACGTCAGGAAGGCTATGTCACATTACTCACCCATGCTCATTTTAATAGGTAAATTTTCTCTGCTTGCAGCCTCCACAAGGTGTCTCCTGGCCTCCATCACAGCTTCCTTTTGTTTGAGGTTCATGAAGGACTCCCAGAGAGCTTTGGCAGCTGGATCACTATAAGAACATGACAGGGTTACACTAAACAATGCTTGAATAATGGAGTAGGCTTAAGACAACATTTATATTTTGAGATGAGTGCTTCTACTTAGTAATCTCTGAGGTGGGCAGGATACAAGCAAAAATAAAGTGATATAAAAGCTTGATTATTCTTACCAGAACAGTTGCTACGGTTTTAGAAAAAAGAAGTTAGATTTTTTTGCTGCCAATTATAAAGCACTAGAATTCACATATAATAATTAAGCACGTAATCCTCAAAGTAACCACTACTGTTTAACCATGGGAATAGCAGAAACAGTCCAAACTACTTCAGCTACCAAAAAGCTATGGAAAGGATAGGCTCTAGCTTCATCATGAAAGTTTAAATCCCAAAGCCAGTACTTCCAATTCTGAAGGCTGTTGGTATGAACTGATGAACTTCCAATACTCTGGATTCATGGATTCTCCATACATGAAAAGGATAATGCATAGCAGAATATAACCGTTCTTATGATTGCTGTACTTAGAGATTCCTTTTTATCGTTGCTGTTGCTAAACTTAAATTAGGCTTTTATGTAGCTCATTTGCACTCAGTTCCCTGTCAGTCTTCTCTCTTCTCCAGGAAGCTGCATTTGTTGCTGGTGTGAATGAATTTAGTGTTTTCTCAGTGGCAGGGGAGGAGAAGGGAGGAAAAACCCTTGCTTGGGGCTAAAGCCACACATTGAGATTAACCATGTAGAATTTTTTTTTTAATTTATTTTCTATTTTAAAGAAAAAGCTTCCCTCTGTTTTTTCTTCAGGAGACACTTAACTCCTAAATACGTTTTGATGTAATTTACAACAGGCTTATAAAAATGCCAAAACAAGCTTTGTTTCATGGAAAATAAGACACCCCAATAATTCATTTAATAGCCATTACAGAGCAGCTGTGCTTATGCTCTGTTGCAACATCAGGGCTGTATTTAGCAAATCTGAGCTGTCTCCCAAATCAGGTAAGAGGATTGCCAACCCCACTCCAGACATCCTAGAAACCCACATCCTCTGTCAAAGCCTGAGTGGGTGGAAGGACCATGGGAAGAGCGTTGAGTTACTCTTCTTCTGAACTAATTGTAAATGACTAGGAAGAGCAAATTTCACCCTACTGCCATGCTTTAAGAAAAAAAAATTATTAAAATTAAATATTAAATGAAATTTAAAAATTAAATTTCCAGTAACAGGGGCAGGAGGCAGCATCTCCCAAAAGCAGCCGGGACATCTGCAGCAAATCCCTCTACTCCATCACCAAGTGGGATCTGAGCACTGATGCTTCAACTGTTCATGGGCAGCAGCTCCAAAGGGATTCCTCACAAGGAAACGCACACTGATATTTAACATACAATAGTGCAAGAAATAAGGAACATATTTCCAAAGCAACTAGATGCCTCAACACAATACGAAAAATTTCTTTATGGAAAGGGTTGTCAAGCATTGGAACAGGCTCCCTAGGGAAATGGTGGTCACTGTACCTGGAAGCATTCAAAAACCAAGCAGATGTGGCACTTTGTGATATGGTTTAGTGGGCATAGGCGTACTCAGTCAGAGGTTGGACTTGATGATCTTGGAGGTCTTTTCCAACCTTAATGACTCTATGATTCTATGATCCTCAGGTATGCTATTTTTATACACTATCTACTCAATTACGATGCAGTCCTCCCCACCAGGCATCACTTTTAAATGCAGCCTATTGATCCTGTTCACAGGGTATGTCTCACTGTCATTTACAACTGTGCCTCACATTTGAATTTTACAAGGCCACTGCCTTGCCTGTTAACTAATCCGTTCCTGAACACGCAGTTGCAATACCAAATCGAGAGAGACCAGGAATTGGGCCTAAATGAGCAGGAAGCTAGTGTTAAAAAAACTTTTTTCCCTACTTGGAAGAAAACTCAAGCTTCTTTTCAAGATTTTTAATCTGTTCTTATTTTCACAATTCTCTTCATGACCAAAAATGTAAGCAGAGAGTCTCACATAAACACAGATGCCAGGAGCTAAGCCTTTCAAAAAAAGGAAAACAGGCAACAAAAGGAAGCTAAAATAAAAGCCTCCAAAATTTTGCACATTTTTGTAGTCTCATCTTTCTTACTCCTGTACTTCATAAAGATATTTAGCAAACAATAAAGTGTGGAAAATTCATCCCCAAAACATCTATAAACCTCAGTAAAAGTAAGAATGTACATAAGGTTACACCATTTTTCCAGCTGTTATCCTTGCTTTCTGCTCTCCCTTTCCACACCATGTGTTGATTAGTCCTGTCACTTTAGACAGCAAGGTCTTTGAAAGCATCATGCACTATATTTGTATAATCACTACAAGTCCCTGTTTCAGCTGGTACTTCTACTTGTTAATATTTTAAACTATAATACCCCTCCAAAATAACAGACTAAATATTTTAAACTAAACAAAAACCTAAAAATATATGAATAAGTCATACTAATGCTTTAAGGAAAAAAAAAAAAGGGAGGGGTGTTGACTTGCTTTTTGCTTTTTAATTTCTTTCTTCCTCCTTTAGCCACAGTAGGTTTTCTTTAATCCCAAGGACTAAAGTTTGAGGGATCCCTGAGGGCTGCTTTAATACACCAAAAATAGCAGAAAGCAAAACAACTGTGGTACAGCCTAAAAGCAGATGGGAGTCAACCACACTCCTGCATGCTTGCATCTCTGTGTAATCTATCGAGTTTCTGTAGACATTCTTCTTCCCGCTGCTTTGCAGAATACCTAGTAGTTTAGGTATCATATATAAAACAATAGATAAACAGGATGAGATCAATATATATCAATAGCTAACACAGTCAACTGACTAGGTCAACCCAGAGAAAGCAACAGTTCCTAAACTCAGCCTTTTTTATTTTTTTTTTTTAATAGGGAAAAAGAGCCACAAGAGTACTTCTATGTTTTCTGCTGCAAACACTTTTCCTGTTCCCCCTCTATTACCCTTTCCGAGAAGGGCTTTTGCTTTGAAACACTGCCCATTCTTAACCTTCATCAGTGAGAAGACAGGAATGACTGCTGGGAATGAGTCAGTAGGATGCAGTACAGGGCTGTGGTATTGCCTCCTGCCTGATCTGAGAAGTTACCACATTTTCCTTTTAGAGATTTCTAACACTTGGACAATATGTTATCTTATCTTCCCCTTTTGGTGAGACATTTGTCTGCGACTGCCTTCCAGCCCTTGTCATGGTGCCCTTCCCCTCCCCTTTTTCTCATCTGAGTTCCTCTGCTTTGGTCCAAATGCCCTAATCCAGTGACACTGGTAATCAGTGATTTGTATGGGATCTAGTACCCCAATTCAAATTTCTCTTTTGTCTTGCATTCCTTGACCTCCCAAGACTTATTTATTGATTTTACAGGTTATCTAGTGAACCGCTGCACTCTGAAAGTAGTTTTCTGAAACTAAATAGTTTGGGGTTTTTAAAATACTTTATGCATTACAAAACCCTTAAAGATATTGTCTGAAGGATGAGTTTTTGCTTGAGAAAAAATAAATTCTTTACAGTTATACTACAGTGCAGCTCAGGAACTCAAAACCACCCTTCAAAGTAAATGTCACAAAATCAGGAAAATATTAGTGTCCACTTCTGTGCATTTCTATTACAAAATGTTTTGCAGGGCACTGCAAGCCTGAGAAAGAGAACACTAAAATTCAGAGGTCTGTGAGATTAACCAGTTTCACCAAGAAATTTGGAGTTTTGCTCACGAGTTTGATGCCCTGTCCCTTCCTTTAGTTGTTATGGTCATTGTACCTATTAACCAGTCATCTCAGAAAACACAATTTAATAGAAACAAGTGTAGCAGTTACCTGGTAGAAAATTGGAAGTTTATTAATCAAAAATACTGCATTATGTCCAGAGATAAAGCTGAAGTCTGTGAAAAGCCCCATCAGACACAGTTATACCATTCTATATACATAAAGCAGTCTTTGACAGACATTTGATAATTGCAAATTTCTCCCTTCCCCTCATACACAAACACACTTTTTTTTTTAATGAGTCATTCTCTGTTACAAAACTAATTAACACTTAACTGCATATAATTCATACTTTAAAACAACAATAAAGAAGGATATAAACAAAGAGGGAGAAATCTAGACAACTACTGGTATTTGCATGCAGTTTTCAAAACTGAATCATGAAGACAAAGAGGGGAAAAAGGACCAAATCATCCGATCCATAATCTATATGAACCCTAAAATGAGACATCAACTGCCAATAGTGCCAGGAGAGGGGGGCTGATGAGAACCAGGTCAGAAAGACTGAGATGTTCCATGCTGACTGAAGATAGCTGCAGGTGCTTCAAAGCAGCTCTGATTTGCAGTCTTCAGAGGCACACTTTCTTTAATTAAAGATAGGAGAGGTGGAAAAACAAAAATCAGTAACAGAACAGTTTAGCCATGAAGTAGCTAACTAGCTGGCTTCCCAAATTTACAATAACCAAAGGAAAGACCAAACAATGAAGTCTGCTGTTCAATGGTAGCAAGATGCCAGGGCTACAAAGCCAAAGCCCTAAGCAGAAATAAGGGTGCAGTTTGGTAAGCAGTTCTTTTGGTGATGGTGTGCTAGCTTCAGCAACACTCACTGTAGGGGAGCTCGTTCTCATTCCCAGGGAATGTCTTTCAGCAACACGTTCCGTGAGGGACTATGCATTGAGTCAGACAGGAAAAAGTTGGTTATTTTTCAACACAGCTCAGATCACTATATTAATTTGCTTCATCTAGACATTTACAAGTTGATAATCAAATCTCTAATCTTGAGTCTGTTAAAATAATTGTAACTTATTCTTTTGATCTGGTCTGGTCTAGTCCTGCAAGGACAATATTGCCAAGTTTATCGGACACAGAAAGTGCCCCTACCTACCTGTGATCGTCTGTAGGCTGTCTCAAAGCTACTCATTTTGAACATATTTGGGGAGAACAAGGGAGGTTGGTGGCACCGAGATGTGCTATCACCAAGCTGGAAGCAGTAGTCTGGAAACAGGTGAAATCAAGTGCTAGTCAATGGAAAACAAACTCTCAGAGCAGACACAAAACTAAAGTCAAAGACTTTAGTCTTTGACTAAAGAAGTGCACCTGGGGGCACCTCCCTGGGAGGTCCAATACACAACACCACAATTTTACCCTTGGCTGAAATGACTAGTGCTTTGTATAGAAAGATATTTACTTCCCTTACTGCTCCAGGTCTTGTCCATCACTTATAAATTATTAAAATATTGTCTTCCAGGTCTCTAATGCAAGAGCAAAAGGGCAAGAAGCAATAAGCCTATACTAGAAAATAGGTCCATTCAATCACTAAGTATTCCCCATTTACAATTACGTTTTCAGATACATAAATAGTCCATTCCTAGCCCCCTTAGCATTTATAATATTAGTTTGCCAATATATTTCCTCAATCAGCCTGAATAATTAACCAATAAGAACAAGTCAAGCACTCTTGTCCAAGCAGCCTACCATAATCACCAAAATTATCAGCCACATCAGGAGTCTCTGGCAAGCCATTGCAAATTACTTTGATGTGATCTGATTCCCAGTCAAGGAACATAAAACTGACATGTACATTATCTATTACTGGATTTTTGTCTGGACTTCTTTGCCTAACAGGACAAGTTCAGGTCATCCTGTTTTCTCCTTATAAAACACTGGCATTTCTTTCAGTTATACATAACCCTTGCCATGTTCCCAAGCTTACTGAAAAACAGGTCAAGAGTCTCTTCCATAACCTTTTCCAAGGCCAAACCGAGAAATCAGTATCTATGTACAGTTTCCTTCCCAGATCTCCTCTCGTTCAAATTAATAAAGGGGAAAAAATTGCACAGTTTTTCTTTGGTTTTAAACCTCTTGGGGTCAGGTGAAAGCACATCCAACATCAGAAAAAACAAATAACCAGGTGGAGAACATCATACAAGCAATATACTAAGGAAGGAAGAATAAGCAAATGTGGTTATTTCTACACCTGGCAAAGGGCACAGGATTTCAAAGAGCAATTTGCTGACACAGGCTCTGAATAGGCGACAGAAAATAAATGTGACAGGGTTCAAAACTTAATCAACTGAAATGACAGAATTTCAGCATGACAAAGTCATCTTTGTACTTTCACAGACAAAAAAAAATCAGAAAGAAAATTGTGATAGTCTCAACACGTGACAGATTCTGTGGTTACTGTATCAGCAAAACTTTCACCTTTCGTCTATGTAGCTTTATAGCTCAGCTGCCTCAGCTGCGCCTGTATATTTTCATAAGAGGAAGGGAGAAGGGAAAAATTCAGTAAAGATTAAATTAAAGCGTCATTAATACCACAAAGCTGCCCAAAACTGAGTGACTGCTAAAAAAAAAAAAAAAGTAAGAATGCTGCCAACTATTGCCTTTGCAATAACACATTTGTTTAAAGGCAATAAAACGTCCACACTAAGTGCACAGCACTTCAAAAAACAACACCAGGTGGTCAGAAGGCCATAACTATGAAGGACAAATCCATTGCTGGCAATATGTCATTTGAATACCGATAAACCAAAGAGAAGCACAAGCCTGTGATAAGATGCCATGATCTGGCCATGAGCCTGGAGAGAGGGGCCATGTATCAAGAGACATCCTCCCTCCTCCAACTGCCCTGCTGTTTCCGAGACAGTGGAGGCTGCACCAAGGCTACACGGATATACCGTGGATTCCCGGGGACAAGCGCCAGCACAACAACTGTGGCGGGGATAGCCAAGTCCCTGGCTGCACCCCACTCCTTGCACAGTAGCCCCCCACTGGAAAGAACCAACAAGATGTGGAACACCCTCCCCTAAACAGCAGCTGCTCCAGGTCACAGGATCGTGTGTGGAAGCTGCAGGGAATGCCGTGTGGATGAAAAGAGCTGACCTCCACATCGCCATGCTCCCAGGACACAGATGGGCTCAGAGAATTAATCTGCTCTTAATTTCACCCTTCTAAAAGAGACTAAATGGCTCCAATACAATTTACCCAAAATTTTTCCATACAGAAACAGCTATCAGTATTTCCAGGAGTTCAGTTTCTAGCAGGGCTGTGACTTGTGTGCATCCCGAGCACATGTACTTGATGGGCTAGTCAATGTGTTCAACTGAAGATTCAGCAGGAAAACACAAAATCCTCAATATTTTTATTTTTAGATAAACGTAAATTGCACATCCTCAAAAGGGACTAAATCTATTTATTTCTAAGAAAGTAAAATAAATAAGTTTTAAAGTGGCCCTTAGCAGTGGACTGTAATTCTGCTGGTGGACATTTTGTAGTTGGAAGCTCAGCTCAGTCTAATTAAATGCTCCTCAGACAGTAGAAACTTGAACTATTTTCTGATCCATCCTAACCTGAGGAAAAAAGTAAACAAAAACCTCATGTCATCTTCGTATTGTGCTTGAAGAAAATTGCAGGAGCATGGATATTACCACCTTTGTCATAGATTAGTAAAAATATTGCAATGTGGCATAACACACAAAACATTTTAAAAAACAAACTCTTCACAGTCCTTCAACTTAGAACATTATTCTCACATTCTCACTTAGATGTATGTTAAAATGCCTCCATGTACTAGTTTTTATGATTAGAACATATAAATGGTACCAAAAAAAAAAAAAAGTCCAACAGCCAACATTAAATAACATAAACATGTTTCTGAAGAATTTAATGGTTATTTCCCAGTTTCACTCCAAGCCCTCAAGCCACTTGGTGGGTGTAATCTGTCCTAGACTCAACTGTGGCTGTATACTTTGGCACAGAGTCAAAACAGAGAGGTTATTGTTTGATTTATATGCCAAGAGCCTCTTAGATAAAGGGCTAATGGCAGGCTGATAGATTCAGCCTTTGCATGTGGTGTTTATACAGACCCTTCTTTTCTCTCTCTCCTTTCTGCATATACTCCAGGAAGGCTGTGTCACATCAAGATCAAGTTAATTAATTAACTCATACTAGCATAATTTGATTGATAAAACAATTGATTCACTAAAGGTCAAGGGGAGTGCTGTTAAAACACCAACTTCTCTGCCTCAACTACGCATAAGGTCTTGAGATTTGCATTTTTCCACACTGCAAACAGGAATTTTAAAGAAATAATCCCACTACAAAAATAGATGAAAGAAGCTATGAGAAATTAATCTGTCAATTAAAGTGCACTGCAAAGTTCAGAAGATATTTCAGTGTTTCATGAGATATTTAAGCAAAAAATAAATCAAGTCCTACAACAGGAAGGGTCACATAAATGAATTTTCTATATTGTTAGTTCTGCAAACTATTGAACTTTCCCCAAAAGAAAACTAAAGGCCTTTCCAATGTGATATACTTTGCTATTTACTACATCTACACTAGGAGTACTTCCTGGTATATAAATGTTTCTGTACCATTAAAGCATAGTCCTATATGCCCAAATTACTATTTATTAGATGTAAGAAAATTTCATTATCAAATTATAGAATTACTTTTCTGCAAGACACAAGCAGCATAAATTTTTAATTAAAAATATAATCCTTAAAAAATCATTAAAATAAGACTAAATTCTTAAGAGCCTTTTGTCACCAGTTTATTTTAAAACACTTATTTTAAACAACCAATGTATAAAGCAGAAGCTGCCAGGCATTTTAAAAACAGTTCTGAAATAATATTTGAAGTGCTGGAAATCAGTTTGCAGCCAGCAAGGCTAAAGCCCTGTGAGCAAAACTGGGAGCTGCTGATCAGCCACACAGTTCTACAATGGATTCTCCACTGGATTACCTGAAATATCTGTAGTAATAATAAGGGTGAGAATTAACACATTTATATCATGAGTTTATTGTTCAGTTCACTGTATATGGTTCAATATACAGATATAAATACCAAGGAAGTACAGTATTAATTGGATTAATACATAGACTTATTCATAAAAAGACAAAATTTGCCACTAGAAGCCAAAAAGTTTCATAATATTTTGCCTCCTCTCCCCTGTTTTCACCTTGGCATGGATCTCCCGGTGCCAGCAACACTGAGCCAGCATAGAGAATCATGTTGCAAACCAAAGTGGGAAGCAGAGAACTTGCTTTGCCTACTCCTTGACAGCTGGGAGCAACTTCCAGGCAGCTCCACAGGATACAGCCCACGTTTTCCTTCATTACTGGTTTTGTCTACAGCTGACTCAACACGGCCATAAAAAAAAAAAAAAAACACCAGGCAGAGCACAGGGGTTACTCTTGGAAAGCTCTGGCTAACAAATGAAGGGTACACTGTTTAGTGCACAAGGGGAAAGTTGGTTAAAACACATCAATAAGAGAGGGAACAGTTGCAAGTTATTATATTCAACCTATGATATTTAGATTCATAAAGGCATACCTACAGGTACTGACACTGCAGGGCAATGCTGTACACCCAGTCAAGTTAACTTAAATTTTGCCATCATTTTCAGACAAAAGATGATAAAACAAACTGCTAATTAACATTAGGAAAAGAGAAAATAAGATTCACCAGACGCAACCAGTGACTAAGACCAACAGTAATGGGGAAGTATGATTTGAATTTGTTACTGAGTATCATGACAGAATAAGTTTCCATTCATCTTACAAATAAGCATGTGAAGTATGGAACAGGATTTGCAGGAAGAAATATGCTCCCTGTTATCAGTAGAGCATGGGAAAACTTAAAACCAAAACAATTCAGAGGTACTTACAAACACAACAAACACACAGCAACCCCAAACTGTCCCACAAGTTGTTTACCTTTGTTTACCCAAAGCTCTTTGCTTTGGGCTAAATTCTTTTTCCCTCCCTCACAGATAATGGACAGTAAATCAGACTCCTAAAATTTGATATATTTTTGGTTTCGAAGGTGAACTGAATGACAATAAAATTTAACAATTAATTATTAAAAAGTTGGCAAGGATTCAGTTCACATCAGGAATTAATTAAAAAGAAGGGGAAAAAAATCCTCCTAAGAAAAGTAAATGATAATATAGCATTCTACATTTTGCCTTTTTTTTTTGATAAAAAAAAATAAAAGAGAAACTTAACTTTTTTTGGCTCATTCATGTATCTACTTTACAGATGGCCATAGTTATAAATTAGAATATGTAAACAAGTCTGATGAGTGTGGTCAACCACCATGTGAGGCAGGTTTGTCTCTTGCCAAACCCACCATCTTCAGTTTTATCAAACATTTCCTCAGTCCAAGCATCATGTAAACTTGTAACGACAAGCATTTTAACCACAGTCTTGTTTCACGTTGATCTAAATACAGACATATTTATATATATATATGCTGTGATACACATATAATAAGCTTTTTGGCTTCAGAAAGCCAAAAAGTTTAACATATACACTTTAGCATCTATGACAGAAAACAACTTTATTTGCTAATAACCACATACATGAGACAACGCAGCTGTGCATTAATGATGTTATTGAAAAGTAATGCAACTCCACTCATTGCTGCTTCCAATATCAAAGAATAACAGTATAAACCAATGGCACTAGTGTGCACTAAACCAAAAAAAAAATAATTCAAGCTAGCAGAAAAATAATTCATGGACTGTATTTTACCATAATAAAAGTCAGCACAAATGTATGCACGCAAATATGCACACAGAATATCTGAAAACTGATTTATAAATCCTCTTATTCTATTCCATTTACATAGACTAGTAATACAAAATTCCTGTTTCAGCTTAATACTAGAACACTTGCTTAGTGAAAATTTCTTGGAAAACATTCTGAACTTTTTTTAAAATAGAATTTTACATATATATTTTCAAACTGATATCCTCTAGACAGACAGCACTTCTACAATGTTTCATCTGATTATACACAGTCAATACAGCATTTCCCTGTGTTAAAAACCAAAACTACCCAGTCGAACAAATAGTTTGGGGAGCTATGGGTTCTCATCACCTTTGAGTTCTGTTTATTCTAGCTATTCCCAAGATCATTAATATCCACTTGAACCCATAAACTTGAAGGTCAACAAAAGGTGAAACATAAGGAAACAATATAATATGGAGTATTCCACTGGATTATATGCTGTGAAACATAAAGGCAGTTTCCTTAAACTACACTTTTTTTTCTTTATTCCTTAGTAATAGAAAAGATAAGAAGATAAACTCCATACTGAGCCAGAGTTTAATTTGGAGGATTTACAGAGTGACTAGCAATTTCTTTTATAGAGAAATTTTAAAATTCACTAACTGTGCCTTTCTAGAAAATGCTATATAATCAGAATAAAATGAGTAAAAAAATATTCATCAAACAGTACACAGATGGAATAAAAATATAGCCCAAAAATTGTAATATTGCATAAATATCTTCTCACTGTCACAAGCAACATAAACCCTCTAACAGAAGTCCACACTGATTGTTGTTGTTAAGCTACAACAGTGACTTGTTCTATTACATGTATAAGCTTGTGACCAGCAACACTGAGAACACAAAAGCCTTACAAATACATTTCTGCAGCAGCTATCAAATCTTTTGTTGGGAAGAGAATTCTTCTAAGCAAGTAAGGCTGCTCCAGCTGAACTACTGGAAGAAGCAACAGCACAAGCATGAAATGGCTGGCAAAGGACCAGGCGCTCCCTAAATACATTTCTGAAGCCAGCTCTACTCACAGTCTACAAAACGGACTGCCACTGATGTTTCACACCATTACATGACTACTGTGCAAACTGCAATGTTTTTTGTCCTCATGCTAATGTTGGAAGATGTTACCCTCAGGCAAGTCTTGAGGAAACAAAGGCACTTTGGGATAGTAAGGGGTTAGGAAAAGGAGCCCATGCAGAGCTGCTGCTGCTTACCAAGCTGAGGCAGGAATGAAAGGGAAGCATTAGTCATGCAAACAGCCTGGAACAGAAGCCATGCCTGGCAATTGCACCAACAAGAAACAGTTCATCATCCTTGCCTGAAGTCCTTTTATGACTTCAAGAACCTCTGAAGTTTATAATCTTGCATGATTATTATCCTGCAACCAAATGTCTCTGATTGTCTTAAAATATATGAATTCCAGTGTGTCTTTTTCAAAAGTTGGATTACCTCAAAAACTTTACTGGAAGTCAAGTGTACCAATAAAAGAGGGATTTTATTAATCTTTTTTTAAGGCTTCCTCTTTTTGATCTACAGCAAGTGTACTTACCAAACACAAGGTTGGATCATTTTAACCCTGTCTGCTGACACCCTAAGCACAGGAAGATGGCAGTTTACTTAGAGAGAATGGAGAGCAAGCAAGATGCATCTCAGGAAAGTAGGGCTGGTTTTGACAGAAGCCGACTGATGTTTAGGTCATACTAATCCTTGAAGTATTAAATCCCACCAAGCTCCATCCTGTATACAGACATGATTTTGAACATGTTCTGTGCAAAGAGAAAAGAAGATTAACTATCCACTGGGCAAAATGTCCTAGTTCTAAGATGTGGTCAGGACACTTCAAAATAGTTTAACTCTGTCCTTCCTCTAATACCTATCTGTTCCTTTTCTACATTATGTTATTTCAAAACACATAATACATACTATTAAAATTTCAACTATTAGTCCCCTGGTAAGGTTGCCTCCCTTCTGCAACAGGTTCACAGCAGTCATCTCTGTGGAAGAGCCTTTATTACAGGTCACAGAACATTCAGCTACCCTAACACTTTTCTATTATTCAAACAGTAGTACTAATGGGGTTCTTAAACAATTATGGTGATACTGGGACACTGTGGATAGCTACGCATCATACTTGGACTTGGAAAAACAAGTTTCAGCTCCAAACACATGGTAGTGTTATCACTTCTTGACAGGTATTCAGGACTGTATTGACTCAGCATGGGACCAGGTCTAGGAGTGCTTCTTCCTCTTCTTCTCTTGCATGCCCACCCCCACAACCATAATACACTCTTTCGAAGTCTTCAAAGGTTTTTCCAAAGGGTCTCCTGCAGAAAGGTAAGATGTATAGCCTTGAATAGCATGTGGATTCATTGTCATGTAGTTAAAAAAAAAAGAAAAAGGTTATTCCAGCTGTCCACCACCATTCAAAAACAAAAGTGGCATCTAATCTTTAGACCCCAGAGTAACAATTAAAAGCAGGCTGATCCAGATAAACAGCCAAGCACACCTCAGCAATTGGAGGACTGCCAGAAACAAACCAACTGAGCATCCAGATGAATGCTGAAGCCAGTTTGCTTCCTTCAAGACAAACAAAAGAAAAATCACTGAAAAGTGAAATTCTTTCTACTTTCAGAAGTGGAATTGCTTATTGCGACCTGACCCACTCTGTTTTCCAATTAGCAGATGTGGATATACACTACTTCACAAAATAAAGAGAAGGTTTGATGCTGAAAGGCTTTCCAGATACGTCACAACCTTCTTAGCCCTCTTGGTCACTAATAAAGCAGCCCATCATTCCAGCATTGCCCCAAAATCCACTCTTGCTCCTCTAACAGCTGGTCAAATCGTGCAGGGGTGAAGGAAAAAAGTGCATGCAAATGATTTCCTAAAACTTTCTCATATTCATAACCATCACTTAGTCCTGTCTGAGTTTCAACTGGCTGCCTTTTAGGCCAACAAAATGGTTCAGTAAAATGTTTCATTCCTACAGGCTGCAGGATATCTTATGCAGAATGCCAGACTGAGTTACTATACGAATCAAATTAACTGAAAGCTTCTGAGTAGGATTTTGTACACTACTAGGTATAGCAAAATTCTTGTCAAGCAGCTCTTTAAAATGTGTATATTAAAGAGTTACTTGTCCAGAATTTTAATTTCGTTTTTGGACAAAGCAATGATTTATATGAAAAGTAAAGTCTGATCCTTACAACAAACATATTACTTAAGAACATTACATGTAACACAATAGGTTACATTACAGCATTCTACTCTGTGTTTTAAAGCTATTGCATAAGTTTATTTTAACAAAAATGATTCCAGGGAAAGAGCAGTTAGTAATGAGGTGCTGACAATTGAATCTACATTCAGGGATTGCATTGGAGTGCCAAGTTCACTTTTACAGATGCACTAGTTAGCTATCCAGTAGATGTTCTTGAGGCATGTAAGACCAATATATTTTGAGTCGCATTTGGCAGCATAGATAGATGAGACAAGTGAAAACATTCACCAAGAACACATCTGAAGTGTGTTTTTCTTATTAGAGAAATGTAAGAAAATATAACCAGATACCATGGAATGCCAGGAATTCCCTCTCCTCAATGTTTTTGATTTACAAGGCCACTTTTTGGTAGCCTCCTTTGACTTTGACCTCCCTCTCTCGCTTGCCTAAAGCCTTGAGTAACCAATGCAACCTCTTCACTAAGCCATTTTGAGGGCTTAATGTACAAAAATACATCTTTCTCACAGATGGAAAGACAGACCTTTCCATAAATGACTCAGTTACCACAAAAATCATTGCTTAGGAAGTCTTACAGCATAACTAGTTAAAACGAAGATACTCTATGAGTTGAGAACAAGTATTAAAGTAGATACTTGGAGATCCAAAATAAATAGTAAAAAAAAAAAATTAATCTGAAGCAGACTTTACATCCTAAAGACGAGTTGTTTGAACATGCAGGGCCAGATTCTCTGCTATCATGTTGGTGAAACTTAGATGAATTTGAGGGCTTGGTCCTGTGTATCTTCATTATTCCCCTCTGGTACTTCAAAGTAGCATATTTGTCATGTTTCAATTCAAACCTAGAGCCCTAGCTTCCTCAGATCTCATGCAAACCTAATATGGACAATTCTAGCTGTCCAAACTGACATCTATTCAAAAAGAATAAAGCTTCAGCCTCAGGCTTTCATTTTTATAACCATTTCCATACTCTGGTTGATCTGTCATAGAGAACGAGATAAGGACTTCTGTCTACATTGCATATATTTATCTTGTGTTCTGGATATCTTCTCACAAGCCCTTCCTGAAACACTTCTGCCTGCCACAGAATGAGTAAGGAGAGCAGAATTTTGTTCTAATCCAAAATCTCTGGATTTTCAGTCACTTTTTGTAGTCATATGATATTAACTCTGCATCCTCCTCCTAAGAAGGGATTCTATAAGCAGTGCGTTGGGTGTTGTCTAATTCTCCACATACCCTTCTTACCACCAAACCAATTTTCCAACCTGTGCAAAGAAGTGTTTGAAGCCACGGCATATTCCCCTGTCATTAATAAGAACTGTAGCTTTTTCTGTGAAGGTTAATTTCCCTTATTTAAGGGGCAACTGGAACCTGAGCATCCACATGGAGCATACACGTTCAGCACATGTTCTGCGGCTGTTTCCAGTAATTGAAAATTGCTCAATATGGATTTCTTTTTCTGGTTGCTTATTTAAAAAATTAGTAAAGTTGTGGGGAGAATTAGTTTGGTCATAAGACTTTTCTCTCCTACAGAGGATGGGAATCTTTACTAATTGAAGATAATTTTAGAAAATATTTTCACAATCTATGCAAATTAAGTGATACTTGGTGTAGCACGGTCATCCAGTGCCCACAGGTGGTCTGTTTTGGGGGCTGCAGTTCATCAGGGCATAAAAACTGGTGTGGTTTGGTCAATTTTCACAACCCCTTCTGAAACTCTGAGCAGCTATAAAGTAGCAATACCCATTAGAGAGGTGAGCACCAAAGCTAGGCATAATGAATTAGATTCCAAAAGATCTGCCATCTAAATAACAGAAGTAATGTTAAATATTACTTAGCCATGCTAAATAACAGAAGAGGATGCTGGATTTTTGGCTCAATTATAAAAAAATAAAATCAATAGTCATAAAAAATTAAACTCAACTGTCACGTAAGCATTTATCTGTATAAAAGCAAAGTATTTCAGTATGCACAGATTCTGTCTACTTTCCAGAGTAAAAGCATCTTTAAGCTCTGATAGGTAAATAGCTCACTTCATACTAATTTCAGCCTGCCTAAGCTTTGATTCCTGTTTCATATTAAGTCTGGAATCAAAAAATAACCCCAATCATATAGTCAAAACTTACAACCAAACCTGTTGCCAACAGATAATACCATTTCCTTCCCAAACATTACTTCGTCATCCAAATGACCAGCTGTCATTTGTTCTTCTCATCAGTCTATTACGGCACATTTTTCTCTGTTGTAAGATACAGCAGGCTTACTTTATAGTATAAGAATGATAAACCAAAACACCCCTCCAGGTCACTCAGTCACTCTCTGTTCTGCCACTACGACTGAACAGCAAATGAGAAATTCTGCAGCATGTAATAAGGCCAATGCATATCACTGCATTTGATCACTTCCAAATCTTCGTTCGCGAAGCCTAGCCATGACCACTGCATTTTCAAACCTCGCTGTTGGGGTCATTGAGGAGGCAAACTTGAAGGCAGTTGGCCAAGCAGAGTAAGAGCTAGTCTAAGAAAAATCTCACAAAGTCAGCCAAAGCAATAGTCGCTGGGAGATCCTACTATAACACAAGAAAGATCAGAGCTCACTTTAGAGAATCATAAAGTCTCCTTTAACAGACTTTTATGCTGCTATTGAGCTCTGAATACATCTGCAGGAAAATGCACTGTGGCCACACCAAAAGAAAAGCAGTTTGCTAACTTACAGAGGGGAAAAAAGAAACTCACAAAATTCACAAACAAAGGCATTAAGGGAACAAAAAAGCGATGTCAGTTTTAAAAGAAATGCTGCAGACAGCCAAAAAACCATCACCCCTAAGCAACATGAAGATTTTTCTGTCCTGACTGCAGACATCGGTGTTACTGTTTTTGATAGTTAATCAGAGAGTTGTCCTTCTTTATATCTTGCAAGGAATGTACCTGCAGAACAAAGCACAATTCTAACAAAGGAACAATTAGACAAACTAGCTGAGGGATTGTAGTCACTGAATTTCCTTATAGGCATTAAATTACCTTGCTCTGCTAACCAGCTGCATACTCAGAGACCTTTTGACAACTTCTGGGTAACACTCAAATTTATTGTGTCTTTCCATGGATAAAGGAAAGTCAGAAATTTGGGACTTAATGATAGTACTCAAATAGAGATTATATTGAGAATAATATAAATACAGGGAGTCCTTCTTCAGAAGAACTAAGAATATATCTTCAAAAAGTTAAGCATGAAAGGTTCTGATTCAGCCACTTTCACCTAGTTGGTTCTACAGGCAACAGTATCTGAAACTTCTTGAACCTTGCACTCTGAGGATGGCTATGGTAGTGTCAGAGGGCCAAGGAAAAAAAATCTGAATTCTGTCTGAACACTTTCATTACTAAGCCTGGGTAGCCCAGACAAACAGGGCAGTTAGAGGTCCTCAAAGCACAAGGAACAAAATCTTGAACAGTCCAGCTTCCCACAACCCCCAGAAGGCCTTTCTGTAGGCTGAGAGGCATAGATAAGGAAGAATCGCTCAGCTGATGCCGAGAGCTTGTCAGCCCAATTCATTCTTTATCTCAAAGAAAATAAGCTTCAATCTTCACCTTATCTAGAAGACAACTTCTAAGGTTTCTGAGCTCTGTCATAACAGGTGATTGACAAAAACATGGCACCTATTAGGCAGGAGAATGGTCAGATGAAAAATCCTCATGAGATTCCTCTGTCAGTTACTTCAGCAAACCTACTACTGCAACAAACTGGGGTTTTGCAGAGCAGCAGCAAGGTCTTCTAGCAATGTTGTATGTTATACAGCACAGGCAAGCTAGAGGTCTTGACCTCTTTCCAGAATTTTCCACTCTTAGCACACCCCTCTCACCTCTTCTCTTTTTTCCATTTCAAGGAGGTCCCATGTTGAAAAGATCTGAGCAAATACACACATTTATTGTAAGATATAATAAATCTTATCAGCTTGTTCATCTCGTCCTGTGGCAACAGTCAATTATGTTCACTTGATTCAGGCTGGTTTGAAACTGAGCAGAAAGTGTCTCCTGGAAAGCTTGTCTTCACTGACAAAACCCAGAAGCTGATGCAGCCAGGGTTGTTATTCTCGACAAGAAGATGCCTTGAGAAATTTCAAACAATGAGGAAACTGAATGGGCCTCGATTCAGGACTGCACCCTAACCCCTATGACTAAAATAAAAGTGGTGAGCAAGAAGGCTGCTAGTCCAGGAGCATGATGGCAGTGGGGAATACTGTGTTTGGGGCATTCCTACTTGGGGCATTTACCACTTAGTGAAACATCTCCTGGCTGGATTGCTGAAAAGGCAAAAGGTACCAACCTAAAAACCCTCTAAAGCGCAATTCATCTCCCTGTAAATGGACCTTATTAGCACAACAGGAGTCCTAGAAGCACAGGGCTGAGCTGCAATTTCACCTGTCATTGGTGAAGTAAGTTTCAGAGTTTTATTTAATGCAACACGATGTCTGCTTTTCATAAATTCTGCAGTTAAGATCTCCTTTTCTCCACAAAAGTGCTGCTCACCTTGTACAGAAAGGTAGATAGGAAAAAGCTGCATGGGTAGTGACTTTTTTTGGTTGGTTGGGCTTTTTTTTGTCTTGGGGGGTTGAGTTTAGGTTTAAAGCCGAGTTCAGCACAGGACAGCAGAAGAGGCAGGAGGCCGGGTCCGGGGAGAGCAGGAGCGCGCAGCTCCCAGCAGGGGGAAGTGTCCAGCAGCGGAAAAGATCGAGGAGCACCCCAGATGCAGCGACAGGCAGGGAGCCCCGTGCAGGCAACATCCAGCTGCTGCTGAACCACCACCAACGCACCAGGACACATCCAAAAGAGGTTTTCAGCGCACAGCCATTGCTCTACCCGTCAGAAAGAGCCTTGTTTTAGGTTACCCTTCCTCCTCTGCAAGACTCAAAATGGATATGAAGGAATATAGTCATGACATCTGGATTTTCTTACTGTGGTATTAATGTTTCCTCTTTAATATTAACATTCCAGAAAGAAAAAGTACTCTAATTTCTGCCATAAATTTTCAGCTCATTCAAGAATAACACTGTCTCAAATTACCTTCTTATAACAAGCTTTTATAAACTCACGCATGCAAAAAAAAGTTGCGGGTTTTTTCTAATTAATATCTACAGCCGACATAAAGGAAATACTTTAAAAAGAATTGAAAATATGAAAGAGATCCAAGAACCATCCTCATAAAGCTTAGCTTGTAATTAATTCACTGTTAAAAAAAAAAAATATCACTGATATCCTTCAGATGCTTGTTGCCTGGTTAAAAAAACAACTAAACAAAAAAACTCCAAGAGAATAGAATCAACCATTCAAAAAAAGTCTATGTCCCAGCTTTAAGGGAGACTTTCAGGTCCTCTTCAGTTCTAATTCTTGCTGCTCTTTTCTTTGCCATACAAGCACAAAAAAATCTTTCATTTGAAATTCACATCATACATTTGATTGTTCCAAGAATGCGGCAGTGTGTGTAACAGAGAGCACTGGAACTGCTGTTCCATCATTTCACAGGAAAGGAGGCCAGGGCGGTACAACTCAAAACTGTCTCCCTTTCCCAGTGCAACAAAGCATTCCTCATAGGAGTGCGAGGGACATGGTACCAAAGAAAGGACAAATGGAGATCCTGCCTTTGATTGTTCTGGCACCCTAACTCTCCTTGTGTTCATTTGCATTGTTACTTGTACCCTTTCAAAGATCAGAACCCCTAGGAGTTTTCTGCCTTGCAGTCTTCAAACTTCCTGAGCAACTCCCTGTTTTACTGGTTTAAAAATCAAGTTCCTCAGAAAAGGACTACAAGAGGAATCAGACACAGAAAGAAATTAAGTGACCTGTCCAAGATCACACTGCAAGCTGACAGCAGAACCAGGACTGGAATACAAGTCCCCTCACCTCATGGCCTTCCTTTACTCTCAGGATTGTCCAAGTCCCACCTGCACCAGAAGAGCACTGCATCATCACACTACGCCCAAATGCAGAGGTGCAGCTGAATAGGGCTTTCTTCTCCATCCAGACTGTAGCATTTGTTAAAAGTACTAATTGGTCTAAAACATGAATAACAACCTCAGAACTAAGGAGGACTGGGAGAAGCATGTATTTCCAACTGCCATTAACATCAGACACTGAAATTTTACCATTCCATCTTCAGGAATGTCCTAATTTTTAATCAACTGCCCCCAGAACATCTACTTTTCCACCCCTCACACAAAGACATAAGGAAATATTTCGGGGGTCCTGTGTCTCAAACACTTGGCCTGCATATCAGTGCTTTCTGCAAGAGTGGAAAAACAGGCTAGAAATCTCT
This sequence comes from Lepidothrix coronata, assembly GCF_001604755.1. Lineage (NCBI taxonomy): Eukaryota > Metazoa > Chordata > Aves > Passeriformes > Pipridae > Lepidothrix > Lepidothrix coronata. The sequence continues at coordinate 6,937,031 of NW_016690180.1, read as the reverse complement.
ATTCAGCAAGTTCTTGAAATGTGCATAAGGGAATTAAATATTCAGTTTATTCAGCAAAATAGCAGAGCACATCAAAAGTGTTCCTGGGTAATAGAAGAGCAGATTAAAAAAACAGAAAACACAGATATTCAGTTGCCCATGGTGTCATTTAACCCTTTACTTCTTGTTCCCATACACCACAGACCTGTGACCAGGATTCAAGCATCTGAACCTTAATTTGGGGCTTTAGGGAGCCTTAATTTGGGGCTTTAGGGAGCCATGGGGCCTCCACGCACCTCAGTTCCCACCTTGTAAGAGATGAAAATTATAAACTTCCATCAAGATAAACTCATTACTGACAGCAGGATGTTCCCACATGCTAAAAAAAGTCTGAAAAACACAAGATAGGCGCTTTGACAAACAAACGTGACCAAACTGTTATCAAATGTACAGGATGGATTGCTCACAAATACACAGAGCTTGATGTTCATCCAAGTAGACAACTCCTAAAAGCCACTACATGTAGGCTTAAAATCAGAAGCTGAAACTTGGAAGAATTTCCCCAAAAATTCTGTGTGGGTTACCAAAATACAAAGACCAGCAAGAGAACTGTAATTAATTTTTTCAAATCACCTCTACAATTAAGATTTCACTTCTATTATGTGTCATTTGTTTGAAAGGACAGGATGGCTACTGCTTTTCTAAATCAAAAATCAACAGTTCTGATTAGGAGTGGATGTCTTTAGATTAATGTCTGTGACCTGTTTCTTTTCTGTTACATACATCCATCTGTATATAAAAATGAATAAAATATGTTGACACAATTCTCAAAGAGCATAACTCTACTGACATTCACACTGGAACAGCAACATCTCAGTGACTACAGCAGGACAAACAATTACTCTGTGAGATTTTTGAGGCTAATAAGACTAATAAAACAAAGAACTCTAGAATGTTTTTTCTTTTAAGAAACTCCCTTCCTCACAAAGAGAACACCTTCAAAGTACAGTAACTCCAGCAGCATATGGCATTTACATTTTCATTTAAATCTTTAAAAAAGCCCATTATTTCCTTAGATTTTAGAAAAGAACCCTGCTTTATTTCACCACACCAATCATAAATTATTCATTAATTCTGTTTGCTAACTCTGTAACTGAGCCCAGATGTTTCTGCTGGAGTGGCATTCCACAAGAAAAGTTAAATATAGTAAGCTGTGTGGAAGGACCAGACTCTCTCTCTCTCTCTCTCTGTCTCTGTCTCTCTCTCTCCCCCCTCACCAAAGCATGCTCAAATACTACTTGAGAGAAAACAATGAAAACATTATAAAAATATTCTGAATATGTGAGTCTGAAACGCCACAGTCTGATCACAAAATTTCATGTAGAAGAGCCCCACACATTCCACTTGGGTGTAACTGAAGTCACTGCTCCTGTTCCTGGGAAAGGTGCCGGTTCACTAATCAGAGTAAAGAGAAAATTTACAAGCAGAGAAAGACTACTTTCCATGCATCATTTATAAATATAAATCAAGACTTAAGTTTTCAATTACAAGTAACACTTCTGAGCCAGCTACCAATGGCAATAACCATGCTGATGAGGAATTGAGAGCATCCTATGGAATTTCTTATAGAATTGACATAGAAACTTACTGGTGGGAATTTTTAATCCCTTTCAGTGCTTCAGAAGAACAATCATTTTACACTAGCAAAGACAATTAATGTTGGTGTTTATAATCCAACACTGAGAATACAGATCTGTTGAACAGAATGACAACTACCCACCTTCAGCCACGTGTTCAGCCACTGTTACAGTTTCTAGTAGTCATCATCAATAATCTTAAGCTAGTTTGGAAATGCCTATTTTAAACTATAAACTGTTCCTGTTAATTACATAGTTGGAGAAAAAGTAAAACACAGGTTGAACATCACAGAGCCATTTTCTTTGGAATCTGGAGACTATTTTAAGGCCTTCTACTCTTCTTCAGTTGTGAACAATTATCACAAAAGAGATTTTCAAAGGCCATCTAGTCCCTTTGCTCTGCTCCAAGGCAAGATTAAGCCCGTTTAAACCAGTATTTGCCTAATTTGTTCTTAAAAATTTCCAGTGCAACAGATTCTGTAACGTGACTTTGCAAATGGAGAGTATTTTGGGGAAGCTGTTATAGACTGGTATGGTAATGGCACCACTGCTTTGCTACCAGGTGTCAGCTGCTGTCATCCAAGTTTGCCATACTTGTATCTTGTAGCCAAATCCTGTTGTTCTTTAAGTAGTTGTGTCCATAGAAGACTTTGCAAAATATATTAAGTCTAAATGTACTGTTAACACAGGGCACCTTCCCATGAGCCAGTAAATATACAAACAAACCTTTGTGTATATATATATATATATACACACACTATTAGCCACCTTAGAACACAATAAAACTCTGTTGGCTATTCCTGAAAACATGAATATATGACTGAAGTCATAATTTCACCATGGGAAAGCATACCAGTACTACTTTTAGTCTCGTCACTGTTAAAAAACAATGGAGTGATAGCATAGGTCAACAATCTCAGAGCAATAAATATCTATTTTTTTCCCTAGCTCATGCTGTTAAAATTTTCTTTATTTCTGGTAGCTACTCAAAGTTAGCACAAACAGCTACCACAGTGTTCTACCATGGACAACAACCTCTTCATTTTGCTGCATAGACAAATCTTAAGGACATCTCACTTCTACTTCAGGGATCGGCTGAAAAGCAGAGAGTGAGAAGAAAACCAGAATAAATTTTATTTAATTTAGTGACCCCAGTAGCAACTTACCACTGAGTCCACCTCTATGAGGAAATGTTTCCTCTCCAACTCCTGCAGAAGAAGTGAGTTACACAATATGAAACCTAGAAACTGGACCCAGTTACAGCATGTGTGGGAGATGGAAGGTGACAAAGGATCTGGAGGCTCTCAGAAAATAATGTGTGTAATGTTGACACAGTGGAAATCTGAAATCTTTGCAGAGTGGGGGGCAGGGAGAAGGAGAGAGGGGAGAGGAGTAGAGTGCAGATGTGAAACACCAAAAGAAGTCAAATCTGAAGAATAGAAACTATATTAGATAGGCTATCTTGAAAACCATTTTCTAACATATGAGGAGAACATTATAGCAAAAGAGAAAGAACTTTTAATCTCCTTTGCACTTCATTAATTTCTAGAGCACTACTGAGCAAAATTTTTTTTTGTGGAGTGAAACCAGAATCAAGTGTATTTTCCTGTTTATGCATAATAACAGAAGCTGCAGGAAAGTTTCAGATTGGACAACAAAATTTGGAAAGAGAAACATAAAATCTGATGCACTTTGCTAGTAAAGTCTTAGCTACAGATTATACATAGTTAAATACAATTGTTCGAACTTACTGGTTTTGGATTGTTCTCGTTTAAGTTAAAATCAGGCCCTTATGAAGTTGCCTGTATACCTAAATTTGTGCCTTATTATCCTTCTCCACAGGTACTGTGCTTGAAAAATAGGAATAAAACCTTAAATTAACTGGTAGTCTAACAAAAATTTAGCATGCAGCTCACACTATAATCATAAACAGGCTTATGAGAAAAGGAAGTCACAATTAAGACCTACCTGTTTGCATAACCTGTTACTTAGGCAGAAAAAGAAATGTCACAAGAGAAATTCTTAGTGTTTCTTCTGTACTGATTTCTACTACAGTAATCTACAGAAATTTAAACAACCCAAATCTAAAAGGTCTTGAGATTCTCCCACTTTTGGAAGTCTTATCTGGCCTGGTCACCTAATGCACACATACAGACGATTACATTCCAGCAGAATTACGACCAGATGGTGTTTTGCTGTAAGCCTGACTGGCTTTTTTTGGTTTTTGTTTTTGTTTGGTTTTTTTTTGTTTATTTTGGTAGGTTGATTTTTTTAAGACTTGTTCTCTTGTTCATTTTTTCAAAGACAGATAAGAAACACATTTGACATTTTAAAAAAAGAAACAAGAAAAGAATGTTTACTTTGGTTGTGCTAAGCAGCCAGGTGCTATAATACTGTAAGTTTCATCTGTAGTCTGCAGTGCTGTAAGTTCCACCATGTTAACCATCACATCAGTCTTGTGGCCAGGGAGCTTGGGAAGCACAGAAAGTATCTTCTCTGCAAGATTGTCACCATGATGACCAACTGCTCCTGGGGAAAAAACAAACAAACAAACAAACAAACCAAAAACTAGATGCATAAATAGGAAAAGAACCCAGTCAAACACAAGGAATTGAAAACAAAATAATAACCACGTTTTGGGGAGAACAATGCTGGTATTCATAACATCAAGAACCACCTTTTCAAAGATATTTTGCTACAAAAGTGAAATTCGTTTCTGGAATGTGTTAAGTTAAAAGCACTTATAACATTTCAGAAGAATTAATTTAAAAAGCACAAACTAGACTTAGTTTTACAGCTGTTAGATATTCACTGATTTTGCACTTAGACATGAAAAACATTTTTCTTTGCCTAAGGAGCTGTTAGATAATATTTGCAATAGTTACTAAAACAAGCAGTCAAACATTTATATATACACTATATGCACTCTATACTTTTCTACCTAAACTAATAGTTCTGTGCTTAAATGAAATGTTTGCAAGTTGCATAAATAGGTACCCAGACAGGCTAGCCTGATATTAAAATAAACAATTACCAATGGCATGTCACCATCAAGATCATCACTTCTATATGGACTGAGGGCAGCTCGGGTGAAACAAATATGAAATAACTAAACCAACCCAAGTTACAGAGTATACATTGTCAATCTGGCCGTGTTCCAAGAGAAACTCTGAATTCCAGCTGGCATGTTTCCTCCAATTTTCCTGATTTCAAACACACATGTTTTTTTTCTGTTCATGAACTCTCAACACAGGTGCTACAACCAACTTATAAAATATTAGGACGACTGTGAGCCAAGTTAAAGCAGAAAAACATGACACACACTACAGATAAAAAAGTCAAGAGAGGGGGACCAGAAACCTTATTGCCTTTAGGTCAGAGACAAGTTGAAGGTCTTTGTATTCTGCCACTTAATCTACAGTTCAGCCATCAAAACAGGGCTGGACAGCAGTGCTGAGCTTAGTATTGTTCTGGCTTTAAACATAAAAACAGGAACTTCTGAAGCACCATTGAGCAGCAGGAGAAAGATCTTTCAGGCTACGGTCCCACTCCATTGAAGTCCATCCTCATGGTACCCTATCTGCTCTTATCTTTTCATAGTTTCCAAAGGCAGAGGAGGTCTGTTTCAACAGCTGAAGTAGCTTCGCATGCTCCATAAATTCAAACAAGGCCCTTACAACAAAAACATTTATAATGTCAGACTATTAACTGCTCCTGAATAATCAGAAGACTGTCTCCAGTGATTCTACAGCAACCAGGTATCCATGCTGTAAAACATGGTTTTCCATGGTTTATCCACTATTGTGAATTGTAGAAGAAGTTGAAAATAGAAGCAAGGATGAAAAAGGAGGAGAAAAATAAAGTCAGACTCTGTGCTGGCAATGCCTTTATCCACAGAAGGCAAGAAAGGCACACGTGTTCAGCATGTGGTGGTACCGCAGTGTGGGCACCTAAACGTTCAGCTGGATTACTATTTATGTCACCAAAGACTCAGTGAACAGTCACAGAATGACAACTTTCTTCTCTACCATCCCCAGCCAGATTTAGATCACTGAAGTACAGATGAAATGAGCTGTGTTGTCTTTGTGACTTCCTAAGCCATCTTGCTCTCTAAAATCCCTACATTCTTCTTACCAGGTCAGTCACTTGTACGCCACACTGCAACACTCACCAAGTTACACAGGGAAAACAAACAGTCACCATCCGAACCTCCACCCCCACATGCTGGAAGCAATATCTATCTCTCCATACATGCTGCATCCAAGCAACATTTAGCTACATAAGACATTTGGATAAACTAGAAACACCTTGAATGCAAATGAAACCACATTAATTATTAACATTCCTCCTTTCTTCCTGGCATATAGGGAATTCACAGCGTACTCAAGTTGATTCAGTCTCTTTCCCACAACCGATACTCCTTGGTAGTAAAATAAATTTTTAATCATCAAATAAATCATAAAACATCTCCTGGAGGTTTTAAAAATCACTGTCACCCCTGACCAAATACACCAATTAATCAAGACTGAAAAGACAGTCAAAACTCAAAAGATCAGGACAGGAAATCACAGGGAGTCACTTTCCAATTGCACTATGACTTCAGCAGGGTGCATGGGACTGGTTTCTATCCTCTCTGCTCGTCACCTCAGAGGACAGCCACTCAGCAGCTTCTCATGACCACCAGCACTCAAGGCAAGCGATGCTTTTTAATGCTAACAATGTGCAAGCAGATCAGGCATTAAAGTGACATGGAGTAGTTATCTGACCACTGCAAAATAGGATTCTTCATGACAGGCAACATCAGCCTTCAGGATACAGGAAATCTTATGTATCATGCTGTTCTAATTTCACTTTTTCTTCTCATTAAGAGTTACAAACTGAAATATGTGACATTTCAGATAAGTTGTAGCTGGCACAAAGTCGACCAACCAATTCTATAACAGCAGCCAGGAACTCATTAACTGCACTCACTGCTTCCCCCAGAAAGGCATCACTGACAGGAATACTAGAAAATATTTTCCTAAGCCCATTATGAGCCCCATGTCATACCACTTGTGCTCCAATTCTTATGTTCTTATACTAGCTCTACTGACTGGTTCAAAACCAAACCAAACCAAACAAATAGCACATTTAAGGAACAACTGCATACCACATAAGCAACATGAGAGCTTGGGCAATGGGAAGACTCTAAAGTCAGTTGCTAAACATGAAGAGTTTGATTTAGAAAGCAGTTCTGCTACAAAGGCATTGCTCATTAGCTAACAACTAATGCAGCTAATTTCTACTGGGGGCTTTTCCTTCAAAGAAAGTTTCAATACAGTGTGCACTGTAACAGTATGCAAGGCATATCTTGGTCTACTATCAAGCTTTTTTAATGTCTGCTGTTTTACCTGCTTTACAGACTAGTTCAGGATGGGTAATTATGGAAAGATACACGGACCAACCCATCCCAATTTTCATGATGTTTCAACACTGTACACTCACCCAATGCTCTTCTGAATAAGATCATCACTAGGAAGATTTTACAATAAAGAAGTCTAGTGAGACAATTCCTCTGATGCAACTTTCTTAAGCAATACATCACCTCTGTGGGAATAGTTTAAAATATCAGAAGGCAGAAATGCTCATACCTATTCCCTTGAAAGAAGATAGATATTTGAGACTCCAGTTCCTTATCAATGTTTTGACATATTCTTTAATCCAGTGTTAGTTTAAGATGACTTTGCTAACCAGTGCTGGAAAGCAGTCTATATGTTCCCAGGAACCATTGTGCAGCATTAAAGGCAAACTAGAGCACCCTTCTACCTTGCCAAAAGACAGATTCTACATTCTCCTTCATACACATGAAAGAACATCTAAGTAGTCATTACCTGTCCCACTATGCTGACTACTGTATCTTACAACAATCAATAAAAAAGCACCCCAACTCCTCCCTCCTCCAAAAATAGAATTTGCAGTCCAGCAGTAAGAGCACAGAAGTCTGCAACCAAGCACAGCAGCATCAGAGTACTGCCATAAAAATATGATAGATTCCCCATCCCTCACAGGCAGGTATTGCAACATATGTAAAGAGCAGCAAATTTGGAGATAAAAAACACTTAAGCATCTGTTCAAGGTTTGTGTAATTTCTAGGTGTCCTGCACTGACCTAGTCATCCGCAGTTTTCTTTAAACGGGGAAAACTCATTCCATTTATTTGCTTATCTGTGTAAAGCCTCTATAACAAGTTGAAGATCTTAAGCATTTAGAAACCTGTTATAAAAATTTGTGTGCCTATTCTATGATAGCCAAATCTTTACAAACCATGCCAAAGCAAAGGCTGTACTCAGACCTGCAGTACTGAGTGTCCACACTACTTTCACCTGCCATTACTCTTCATACCTGCAGTCTCAACCTCAAGTAACCATAATAATTTAAGCATCAGTTGCCTTCTGTGTCAAAGCCCCAGCCTGGTTTAAAAAAAGGGGACTACTGTACTCCACAGGTCTCAGTATTTATGTTTCCAAAGCCTTCGCTTGGATGGTAAAGAAGAAAAAAAACATGGGTTTGTTTTCTCTAGAAAGACTTTAGTGTCAATCCACCAATGCACCAACCTGGAAGATGCTGCAAACAAAAAGAGCACGAGTAAAGCACTCCACGTTAAGAACATGACAAATATAATTAAAGAAATAGACAGTTAAAAACAATTTAGAACAAAAATAATCAAAGAGAGAGATTAGTCAGAACCAGACTTTACCAGAAAAGCACATTAGGCTTCACTGTCATCCTCCACTATGCATGGGATCATGCAGTAGAACGATTAAAGCACCTTCTTGTCACTGTGGCTGCTCCCAGGAACTGAAAGGAAATGGTACCTGCACTTCATTCATGAGCCTGAATTGTGCTTTTTGTATCTGTTAAAACACTGACAACATTACAACCAGTGCAGGGGAGTGACATGAAGAAGATGCCTGGCTGACAGTGAGGGAGATGACACAAAAAGTTAAACACAAGTTGTCTGTGGACAAACATGCATGTGACTTTGACAGACACATGCAAAAGAGCTAAAGATAATAAAAGTGCTGCTGGTGACAGCACCGAAACATCAACTTCAAGAACACCTATACAAAAGTCATTATTCAAAACTATACAATAACTGCACAGGCACCCCCTGCAATTCATTATTCTCTGTCTTTTGCTCACTGTATGGGATTTCAGAATCACCTGCACATACCAGTGGGTGAGACCCTGTGCTTACAACAGGCCACATTCCAAATGCTGCAAACCTCAAAGAGACTGGAAAGAGAAATGTGTCAAGCTGTTCTGAACACCAGTATCTGAAAGACACCAATGAGCTTAACAAATGAAAACAGAAACCTGGAATGCTGCAAAAACTACTTCATAAGAGGTGTGAATGCTGGCAAGGTGGTAACTAAGAAATATGTGGAACGAGCGTGGAGCTACAATATGGTACCACAATGCAAATCTTTAGGGGTGCAAATATTAAGGAGATAAAAAAACAGGAATTAAAGTGCCAAAGTTAGCTCTGATTTTAATGAGTGTCACTTACCATGGTGCCCTTCTAGCTGGAAGGATTTATTGTGCTTTTTAAAGCAAAAGTAGTGGACCGTAAAATAATAAGTAGTCAAACAAGAGCAGCACTACACATGCATACGGATCAGGGACACCAATAACAAAGTTTTATACAATCAGAATTCAAGAAGTGAGCACAAAGTACTAAACATGCAATCTCCCCAGGGCATAAAAACACATGTCCCACCTTCTGGGGAACAGAATTTTCACCCAGAAGATTCTACACTGCAGGGGTGGGCAGAATCCCTGCCATCCCCAGTTGAAGCCATGCCCTTTCAGTGAGGGCAGCAAAGGTCATAAAAATAAATTTCCTGTTAGAGCTCAGCTGAATGTTATACCACACAGGACAAAAATGAGAATTAATTACCTTAATTCTATATTTTCCTCTCTGCTCAGTAAATACAGCATACATAAGCAATGCTGAACATAAAAAAATATATTATAAAAAGTATTCAAGAGAGCTCAATCCAAATTTTAGAGTAATCACTCGGAAGAGATTCTTTGCTTCATGGAACCTAGAAAGTTAACCTAGTCAGTCAGATGCCTTCTCATTTTTTTGATAGAAAAATGTGCCATGTTATATGTGACTATATTTTTTTTAATAATTGTCACAATAACATAGTTTCTTGACACTGGCACCAGAGGTTCTTTACCAAAATGTACTTAATACTTTTTTAGTATGTTCTTTAAAACAGAAAGTTATTAATATTTAAGTAACAGTGTTTTCCCTTAGTTCAGTAGTTTTGCAATTGCAGCACCAGAAAAAGCATTTTTGAGATATTTTGATTTGTGCTATTAGAAATCTATTGGTATTACTGAAACTTATTTGTTATTCTACTTTAACACCTTATTTGCTCTAGATAGGAATGGAACGTAAGCCAAAAATCAGACATCTGTTATTGCAACTCCTTTACACATCATCTAGAGATACCTAAAGCTGTATTCTATCCAGGCCTTTGAGTTAGAAAATACTGATAGACTGAACAGGCTTCTGATAGTGATTCAAAGTCACCTTCTTCAAAGCAGTAGCCTTAATCAGAAAACTACTACTTAATCAGAAAGTAGTCCAGCACCTACTCCTAATGAACTTCCAAGTTTCCGTGGAAGTTCTTGGAATATGAAAAGCATTCTCATAATTCGTGGATACATAACCATTGCTCATTTCTGCAGCCCACATGTTGGACAAGATTCAGGTATAAATAAGACACTCATAAATCAAATCCAAAATCTTGCATCTTTATAGAGGGAAAATTTAAAAAGTTATTTGAAATGAGCTCCAAATGAGAAAGTCTACCTCAAAGGCTTCCATCTGTACCAAGCTGTTATTTGAAAAGTACTTATTTTTACACTGCTGACTGCAAATACATATCATTGCTTGAAAAAAAGATCCAGTGGCCCAGCTGCCAATACCAGGCTGTAAATTTGCAGATAGGAAGCTTCCGCCTTTACAGAGTGTAAGGCTGAAACTCAACAGACTCATTCACCTGAAGGCCAAGAAGTGGAATCAGAGGTAGGGGGCCAGAAAAGTCAGTATATAAAAAGCTGAATATGCCTAAGAAAAATAGGGTCTCAGGTACAACTTAATTCTGCCATTTCCCATTTCTTTAAAACTGATTTCACAGTTTAAATGTTGGAGGGGGGTTGTATATTTTTTACTGTACAGTTTTTAGCAAACCATGAAACAAATCTCATTGTGTGGCACTAAATTCAGGTCCATATAAGTGCTTTACATCTGAAACGCACTAAATTTTTCTTCCTTCCGTTTGCATTGTACTTGATGGCAAGAGTATCACATCCAAAGCATAGGAATACTTCAGTGAAACTGCCAGCGAATTCTGGAGACATTTGTTGGTAACAAAAGAATGGTTGCATGAAGGGATCTCAATTTCAGTTACAGGTACTGAGAAGAACAGAATCCTAAAAACCCAAATCCTGTAATTTCTCATCCTTACTCCAAGAGCTTTGCTGTTCCCCCTCCAAAGCTGCACCACCACAGCCCCGCTGTTATCGCCCAAAAACCTTCTCCTACTGAAGTACTATATTCCACACTTCCTTTCCCAGGTTTAAGCTGGTACCAATTATCTCTCTTCATGCCTCCTTGTTATGCAGCTCTCTATCATCCCACATCTGGTTCTTCTTCTTGTTTTTAATTCTTCTCACAACTCGAGTGCATAAATCCTTGCCTAGTTCCCACTCCAAACAGGCACTCTTCTCAGTTTCCTTTCAAGGCTCCTCATTCAAGTGCACCCTCCTGTAGCCTTCAAAGCAATCTTCTAAACCTCAGCACAGCACTAACTGCCCAGATCCATAGCTGCTCTTGAGCACATTATTGACAGCTATGAACCCCACAGCAGTGCAAGGAGACACACAGGTAGAATTATGGGAGAAAAAAAAGACAGAAGAAAATTCAGAAAGAGATGAGCTGCAGGTTCAACATTGTACAAGGATTTGCTATGGGACATGCGGTGGCAAAAAAATGTGACCTGAATTACTGACTACAGATAACATAAACAGAACCAGGCCCACACACTGCGTGTGTCAGCAGGAGTTAGGTATGATGGGATAGTGAATGTAGTCACTCCTGTACCAATATACACACAGACAGGGACACATCCAGGCAAATAGATATAGCTACAGGTATACAGAGATGTATATCTGCTTGGACAGGTATAATGCTAAGAGTGACACACGGATACACTAGGAAATGCTTCACAGCAATCCATAAGGCTGCATCTGAAACATGCAGACCATTTCCTTCACTCCCTGGGGTGACACAAAGGTACAGTTAAGGTCTCTAGTTTGCAGCAAAGTGGAAGTGCCAGAAACAAACAGGTTTCCAGCAGAGCCTTCTGCTTCACTCTTGGTTTTCATGACCCACTGGGGTGCAAGGATGTGCAAGCAACCACCGTGGCCATGGTGTCAAACATGTTCCCAGGCCACCAAAACAATCTGACACCCTCCTGGTGGGGTGCCTGTGGGCCTGCAGGGATGACAGGTACCAACCCAGCAGTGGATGTCTTACCAGCGAGGTCCAACGTCCTGTCCACAAAGACGACAGAGGCCTTGTTGGTGGCCGTCCTCCTCCTGTTCCTGGCTGGGGCGTAGCCTGCCAGCTCAGCGGCGACGATCCTGCTGAGGGCCCCCACGGCGAAGCTCTCCTCTCGCAGGCCCAGGGCGGAGAACAGAGCGTCCAGGTCGCCCACCAGGGCCCGCACGGCCGCCCGCAACTCGGCGGGCAGCGCACCCAGCCCGACCTCCGCGGGGCCGGGGCCACCAGGGCCGGGCAGCGGCGGGAGGAGCGCCGCCAGGGCGGGCAGCAGGCAAAGTTCCGCCGAGACGGGCGCCAGGAGCGGTGGGCCCCGCAGCACGACCTCAGCGTGGCCCCCCTCGCCCATCCAGCGCCGCAAGGTCTCCTCCAGCTCGGCCGTCCCGTCGCCCTCCGCCTCGCCGCCGCACACCAGCACGCAGTGCCGCACGGCACCCTGTCCCAGCACGGCGCGCACCGCGGCCGCCGCGCCGCCCCGCAGCGCCCCGCTCAGCACGAACACGACGCGGGCCGCGCCAGCCGCCACCGCCGCCTCCGCGGACAGCGCCCCGACAGCCAGCGCCCCGGCCGCCAGCAGCTCGCCTGCCCCGCCGCCCCAGTGCAGCGCCTCGGCGGCCGGCGCGTCCAGCAGGACGGCGGCGCGGTGCGCCCGGGCCAGCGCGGGCTCCCAGGCCCGGCGGCTCAGGCGCCGCAGCAGCTCCGACCCCGCCATGGCCGTGACAGCACAACACGCCGCACGTGCCCGGCGCGCCGCGGGCGCCGCGCGATGACGCAGCGAGCGCGGGTTGGCTGAGGGCGGGTCCGGCCCCGCCCACGGCCGGGTCGTGCGGGGTCTGTGGGCAAGGCCGGAGGTCTTCGGGGTCCAGTCTTTGCTACGTCGCGAAAACAAGCGCCTTGCTGGCATTTACAGCACTGGAAGGGTGAGACTTTCATCACTGTTCCCTGTCACAGGATTCCGTATTTCTTGCTGGTGTTAACAAATGCACTGGTTGAGGTACTGACGAGGAGTGTTCTCTTTAAAGAAGTGCAACTTTTCTGATATACAGTTGGAGACATGTGTCAAACTAGTTTAATTCCTTTTCTCCTTTTAAAAGCCCTTTATCTCAAAAGCAGTTTCAAAGCTAACTATCAAAAATGGCATAACAAGGACCCACAGTTTCTTCTCCCCAGAAAATTGAAGGCTCGGTTCCAAACTTGTGTTCTACACGGTATTTCACTTGGGCAATCTCCTTAGTACAGGGTGATACCTCTGACACAGTAGGATTATCAGCATTGACAAAGAGATAAAATACTTAATTAGTTCATCCTCCCCATCTTAACTGGTCTTCTTAGGTCTCCCACAGGTTCAGCTGGTTTCAGAACACTGAAAAACACGAGTAATGCAGAACCACCAGATTTCCAGTAATTAAATCACATCCTTTCCTTCCACTGTGCTCCATGCACATTCCTACACAGATGCATTCTTACCTCCTCTCTCTCTGTGCTGTTCTAACCCCAATCTATTATTTTAATAGGGCATGTAACTTCATGATGCCAGAAAAATATGTAAGTTAATAGCCTTCTTGACTATTTTGATTTGAAAAATGAATGCCAAGAAGGGATGGTTAACCACTGGGCCCCTAAGCTTATACACAAGTAGAATTATCCTCCTCTCATATTGAATTACTTCAGAGATTAGGTATCTCTGAGTTTTTGCTGTATGGTTGAGTGCCATAGACAAAATCTATATATATTATGGCTTTCCCTACTATTTTAAAAGGTTTATTTAGCTTTATAATGTTTAAAAAGTTGTTTTTAATCTCTTCTTAAAGGTTGACGGGTTTTTTTGAGACATATGGTCAAAACATCAGATGCTTTTTTAAGAAAGCAAATAGCTTTTTACTTTAGAAATACAATGTTGATTGCATCTAGTTTTGCATATGCCAGTGTTGAAAAAAGGCTTACTATCCAGAAGACAAAATGAGGTTAATCAGTTTAAAGCTTAGTGGTTAAATTACAAAATAAAATTATCTAGTAATGATGAAATTTTGAAAATTATTAAATAAATTATCTGTTCTTATTTTATTACATCTATTATGTTTAGTATTTATTACAGCTTATTTTATCCCATGTGCAAATTTACAACTATTGTGTTAGAAAAAGAACTGTATTAAAAGTTTCCCATAAACTTCATATCTTTTTGTGGGTTTCTGGAGTGTAACCTGTGAGTTAATATGTTTATGCAGCTTGCAAAGATGTATTCTTTTATCTTCAGCTTTCAGCTACTCAGGGCCCTAGGAGAAGCAGTTTCTACAGGCCACAACTGCTGCTCTCCCTCTGTGAAGCAGCAAGGAGAAACACCAAGGTCCCTTCCACAGGCTGAGACTGGTGAGAGTTGTTACTTTTGAGGGCAGAAGTTAAAAAGCCACATAGGCCAACAGCCCTCTGTCCTTTGAAACAAAGCAGGAAACAGATTCTGAGCACCCTCTCTCCAACCAGAGCCAAAGGTGAGTAAAGATCTTCCCGGGGAGCAGTAGAAGGCTGGCAACTACTTTTGAGACTTAGCCTGCTTGGGTCAGATTTCAATACTGAAGCTGCTCAAGCTGTTCAGGGTGGATTTTTACATCACTACTAGCTCAGTGTGATTTCTATTTGAAGGTTTCTGCGAGGAAAACTGCTTTGAGGATCTCCACCAATGTATTTTAAGAGATTTTACATTGTACACATACTCCTGGTTTCTATTTTCACATTTTCACAAATGTGATTTTCTTTCTTCTTCCTTGTGTCTGCAATCAAAGGAAACTATTCGAGTTCTTCCATGTAATTTAATGTCAGCCAGAAGTGTATTAAATGACCAAGTAAACAAAACGGGAATGAAAATTCAGACACTGATGTCTAATAGTAAGTACTATAATACACATTTGTCTTATGAGAAACAACTGTCTAGAAATGTTTTGGGTGAAAAATGCCTTTGCACTACTGTATGTATAAAAAATGAGATTGCATGATGAAAACATACCCAATTACACCACATAATCTGAACCTGTACATGATACCCAAACATTTAATTTTATATTAAAAAAATTTTGAGATGGTTGGTTGTTCATCTGAACTCCAGTGAAATGTCATTAAACTTTTGAACAAGCTTTTCTGTGCAGGCAATTTGAATAAGCTTCCCCTACTGAGAGTTGTGATGTGTTTATATTACAGTCAAACCCTCTAGTCTGACTTCTCACAAGCTGACCTGCTGTGAAAAACGGGTTCCCTGTTTGAGTTTTCACAAACATCCTAAAATGCCACAAGCTCCATTTGTACCCACAACTGGTCAAAACTTGTTTTGACAGTTGTTGGTACTTACATTTTCTAATGAATCGTGCAGTTGTTGTTTAGCATTCACAGATGTAAAGTGAGAAAATCATCACGAAAAATGGCTTGCTACTTCCATTGCTTTTAAAACTGAGCAATTTCTTCATGAAATGCATAGAAACACTCTAGAATGCTCAAAGCACACTACGAATGCTAAACTGTTACTGGAGCTAAAAATAAAATCAAGAAATTTGTGGAGAAAAAAAAAATCTCCAGAGTTGTTAAAGCTAAAGTACTACGTCCAGCTGGGAGAGTCTCTTGAAAAGCTGAGAGCTAGGACAGCACTAGCAGAAGCAGGAGCGTGTTTGCCCCGTGGTTACGCTCCCCCAGCAGCTGCCATCAGCCGCCAGTAGAAGCACGGCACGTGTGTTCAGCCCAGTCCTGCTTCTGGAGATAGGCAAGGATGTTCTCGAGGAGGAGGTCGCCACGCTGCCCGTGATCCCTGCTGAGGGCACGGACGGGCGTTTAGGGATGCCGGAGAGCACAGGGCAGCGAAAGGCAGGGAAGGCGGCTCTCGCAGGCACACCACGCCTCGGGAGGGTGGCGAAGGCGCAGCTGAGGTGAGTCCGGCAGCAGACAGAGCGGGCCGGGCCGGCTCTGCGGGGCGGGCAGTGCCGGGGCCGGGCCGGCCGGGCCGCCCCCCGCAGCCCGTGCCCGGGGCGCCGCGGGGCCGGGCCGGGCCCGCTTCCTGTGCGTGTCACTCACGCGGCGGGGGAGGGGAAGCGCCAGGCGGCGGCGGCGGTTCCTCCGCGAGCGGCGGCGTTGGGCATTCGCAGCCGCCCGTCCGAGCGCCGCCCTCCCGCGGCCCGAGCCGACCAGAGAGTCCCGGGGCGGCGCGGCGGGGCCGCCCGGCGGCGGCGGGCGCTGCCCGGGCCGGGCCCGCGCGTCCCGCGGGAGGCGGCCATGTCTACCGGCGAGGCGGAGCGGCTGTCGGCGGACGCCGACGGGGCCGCGGGGGACGAGGAGGAGGAGTGGCTCTATGGCGGTACGGACCTTCCCCGACCCCCGTGCCCAGCCCGCCTCCCCCGCGGGCCGTCCCGGCGCGGCCGCGGCGGGGGGGCCGTGCGGGGGTGCGCAGGCCGCGGCGTGTGCCGCCTCGCCGGGCCGCTGAGCAGTGTCCCCCCCGTCTCGCCGCCCCCGTGGCTGCTCAGTCCCCTCTCTCCTCCCGGCCAGCTCCCCGGCGGCCGCGTCTCCCGGCCTCCTGCCCTGCCCGGTGTCCGGGGCGCTGCCAGTGCCGCGACCGCTCCGGCCGGGCCGCGCAGGCCGAGGCGCGCTGGGCCTGGGCGCGGGGGCCCCGCGTGCCGCCCGCGCCTCACACGCACCCCCAGGGCGGCCTCCCGTCCCCTCGCTGGCCCCTGGCCGGGGTCCCGGCCTTGCAGTACTGAAACAGCCTTAGCCTTTTATACATAAACTTTTTTACAACTTTAGGGACTTTCTGTGCGTTTAAATGGTGATGAAACCTGTAAACTAAGCCTTGCCTATGTGGTGGACCTGTCGGTGTAGAGCACTCTGAGGGCTCGGGGGTCTGCTCGACTAATTTCACAACTGAAACGTTAAGAACACGTCTTGAGTAGTAATCTGAAGAGTTACCCAATCTGCATAGCAAGATATCTGTCATGGTTGATATTCAGGTGATTTTATTCTTAAATAGTGTGTTTCTTTTCTCTTATGGTAGATGAAAATGAAGCAGAGAAAGCAGAGGAAGAAAAATCTAGGTGAGTATCTTGGCAACTGGAAGCCCTGCAGCATGGCTGTGCAAAAATTGTGTTCTTTACATTCTTCTTCCCAGCTGCTTGAAAGTTGGTGGCACCTGACCATGCTCTGATGTCTTTGAAAATGTCCTTAAGATAGTGTGTTGGACATGGCTTTTCTGTGAAATTAGGTCACTAGACTATGAAAGTTATTTTAAGTTTTAACTGTATGGAGACAGTAACCCCTCATAAAATGTCAACAGGTCTCTTATTTCTGTAATCATTCTGCTTTGTGGTCTTAGTAATGGATCAGGACTTCATTTGTTCAAGATGATTTAGAAACTAAAAGACAGCCTGTCTCCCAAAGAGTTTGCCGTGTGGTTGCAAAAAGAGGAATACAAGGAAGCAGTGGAAGGTTACCAGATAGGTGGATCTACACATCACATCTGCTTAGGCTTTTGGGGTTGTTTTTTTTCCCTAGTAAGACAGTATTTGAAAAAATTTGAAAATGCTTTGGAATTATTTGGAGGGATCCTGCTTGAGTTATAAGGAGCTGTAGTAGAGCACAAAGATGCTTCATTAACTTCTAGTGAAGTTAATTCATTCACTTCTAGTGAAGTTAATGAAGATTAGTAGCAAGGACTGACTGGAAATGGAAATCAATTGCTCATGCTGAATGAAGGAAGCCCCACAATTGGTAAAATATGGAAATTTTTGATTGTCAAGATATATTAAACAAATAAAAGGAAAGCCAATGCATGAAAGCATTCACTGTTATTTCCTATAGATGCTTCAATTTTTCAGTGTAAACTTTTGCATTTAGTTACCCTTGGTGAACTGCTTGTTCCTAAGCTTGCTCAGTTGCTTTTCTGAACTCATGTCAACTTTTGACAGGCCCAGAATGATAAAGCAGTAATGACCGCCACCACATTACTTATATATGATATCATTGTGAAGCAGCTACTAGATGTAATTATTTGATTCCCATTGGTTCTGTAATATAAGAAGCAGAGTTGTTTTCTGTCACTTAACAAGTTTTTAGACCTCTGTTGCATTTGTCTTGAATCCATCTCTTTTCCAAGACGAAGAATTCTAGTTATTTATTTGCTCTTTATTTAGAAGCTATTCCTTATCAGTTGATTCCTCATGTTCTTGACCTGGCATCTTTGTCAGTATTACTGTTATTTAAGAAAATTACTTGCATGGCAGCCAGAATGATCTTTAGAAACAGTTTATTCCGTTTTCTGGTCAATAGTGTCTAGCTTGACTTTTGGCTGCCTCATTGCATAGTTTTGGACAAAAAACCATAACCAATACTATCAGTGTTGGTATTCTTCGTATCTATAAAAATTGTAAGGTGTTATTCAGATTCTGTAGCTAATCTGTCATTTTACCAGGTGATGAACTCAAAGCTTGAATCCTGAGGCAATACCAGGGCTGTGTTGGGTTTTGGTGCAAAACTTGCAAGTGGGTATTTTGCCAACAGAATATGGGATTAGAATAATTCAATTCCATAAAAATTGGCAGTTGCTCACTCATTTCAGAAATACCTTTTCAGTGAAAGAATGTTGTTTCTAAATGTCTACCTGCTTACTCTGCTGTTGTGGTTCAGCTCTTAATAGCTAATGGAACTATGGAAGTTAAAATAATTGCTGTGTAAGAAACAGCAGTAGGTAGGCTCAGTGAGCTTATTTGCATGGGTTTGACAGAACTGGTCTGGTCATTTTTGGTGGACTGGTAGTTTTAAAATTTTTAGAGTTTTCACTCTACAGTTAAAATATAATTGAATTAATAATTGAATTGTAGTTATTCCGTATGGTTGAAGAAAATTTCACAATGCAGATACGGGAATTCTGTTTCAGTGCAACATTACCTGTGGGTGTTTTAATGTTTTTCCATTATGTCTTTGAAAAGTGTCAGTCTACAGGGAAAAGAACCCCTGTTATTCTCCCTTCATATATTATGAAATATTTCACTTTGATTTCAAAAGAGAATCCGGGTCTAATGTGTCATTACTTCCAACTATTCTGCAAACATCCAGCTAGTACGATAGCTAAATAATATAGATTTTTCTTTTTTAATAAATTGTCTACCAAAGCTGGAGCTTTGGCTTTTCATCTGGAATGATCTAGCAAAGCTTTTTTCATCAGCAGCTGATACATGTGAAATAATACATGCATAAATACCTAGTTTCATCTTTTCCTGTTTGTTTTTATTTAAGTGCTCCACCCCCACCTGGAAGTGAAGAGGAAGCTGCAGAAAATGGCGTTGTGAAAACGGTAGTTTTAAATGTGTTTTTGAAATACTGCTTTAATATATTTTGATTCTATGCTTTATCGGGAATTCATGATTTGACTAGGACCTATAATTAAATGAATTAATGATAAGTGTACACCTTTGATTTTATTTTTTCTAGAAGGTGTTTGCAGACTGCAGAAACTGTAGAAATTACTAAGTTAGGAAGTCAAATTTCCAGGTGTGATCCACTTTTTAAATTTAATTTACAGACAATAAATTAATAGTACTTATATTTTTTGGGGGGAGAGGAAAGATGGTGCTTGAAGAGAGCTGTCTTTTATCCAAGCTGTCCTTTTCAAAATGATGCTCTGTTTTTTTTCTCAGGGATAGGAAAATAAAATCCGCTGATCATTTTTCTTTTTTGAATGGGATAAACAATCAGTATTTGCAGAACTATGTGTAAATATGGATGAAGAGATGAATTACCTATGCATTTCAGGGGCAACATAACAGACTTGTTTGGTAGTATTCACTGTTTAGTGTGTCTTACAGTTTCAGTGTTAGTGTGATGAAGGAAAGGACCAGGAAATTAAATTTACAGTTGCAGTGTTGATAAAAGGACTCAGTTTACTGTGATTGGAACAATTTAAATATGTTCTATGACAAAACTGTAGTTTTACTTCACTGGGAATTTTTAGCTTGTGTCTTACAAGAATTTTTTTTTAATGATGCAGAAACCACGATCATGATATTTGTGTAAGTTTTAAGGGCTGGCTTCTCAAAAGTATTTTTTTTCAATAACTTCTTCTGAAAGATAGTACAACTTTATAAATTTAAGGTTGGGGGAAAAAAGTTATAAAAACTTAAAAACTTACTTCGGTTGTTTAAGATGAAAAGATATTTATTTAAAGTACATCAAAGGTGTTTTGTGTGATGCTAATGTTGTAAGTGGGTGGTAAATTTAGTCTTTTAGATACAAGGCAACAATAATACACTTTTTTGGACTTGCTGATTTCAAAGTATTTCTGGAAATCCTTATAGGTGCAGTTTCCTGGTACTTGCATACCTTTGTATTTTTCACTTATATAAAGCCTAGCATTGTTAGGATATCATTAGCATATCTCCATAAAATTGAGAACTTCATGGTAAATGGTATGCATGAAGGTTCAGCAGCAACTTAGAAAAATGGGTGTTGTTCAAGTTGGTTGAATAAGGAAAAGGGAATATTTCTGTGAGGAGGAAGCTAAGAAATCATTCATTATAAGAGAAATGGGGTTTGGTTGAGAAGGGTTGCCTTTGCCCCATGACTAGACTCATCATTGTTATGTAAATTATGTTGTATAGCAAGGATGAACTGCACTCCAACATCTTATCTTCTAAGCAGCTGCTTATTTTTGTCTAATTTATGTACCAGGCAAGGTAACAGTATAATAGATAAGTGCTAGAGCTCAGCTGTGCATGGATAACTGCAGGCTGCCTGGGCAGAATCAGCTTGCCTTTGGTGTGTTCAGCCTCTTACCGAAGGATTCCAGTACATGAATAAGGGTGATTTGGTTGATAAAGTTCACTTGGATTCCACGATGTTTCTGAAGAAGTTACTCACCAAAGGATTTTAAGAAAACTATGCAGTTATAGAATGAGTCCCAGATGGATAATTAATGTGTAAAAGATAGAAAACACGGAGTAGAAGTCAAGGTTCAGTTTTCATAGTGAAGGAAGGTTACCTCCAGTGGGAATTTTCTGGAATGTTGTGCATAACCTGTGCTGTTTAATGTGTTTACTTGGAAAAGGGCTAAGTTGTGAAATCACAAGTTTTCTGATGTTACAAAGTTAATCAAGATAGTAGGAGCAAGGACTGACTGGATGATACACAGCTATTGAATTCTGTATAGAAAGAGTGATGTTCGTTGGTGAAAAAACAGGTTTACAAATAAAATGATGGTCTCTGAGTTGATCATTACCACTTAGGAGGGACACAATAAGATATGTAGACAGACCCACAAAGCTGATGGTTAAGTGCTAGTCTGGAGTCTAAAAAGCACTTAAACCGTGTGATACAGCAGAAAGTGAATAGAGAACAAAATGGAAGATATCATTATACCATAAATTCACGGTTCAGTTGCACCCTGGATTCTGACTGCTGTTCTTTCCCCTCCTGTCATAAAGGCTACTACAACTGGAAAAGTTGAGAGAAGAAGAGCAGCAAGAATAATTGAGGTAGTTTTCATACCAGGAATGGCTGAGTAGCCAAGGACTTCTCAGCTGGGAAGAAAGACATACATAGGATATGATGGAGGCTGACAAAATCATGTATGGAGACTATAAATAAGGATTGACTCCTCACAGTCTCTTCCATATGAGGACTGTGACTGCTAAATAAAGGTCATAGGAGTCAGGATGAAAACAAATAAAATATGTTGGATCTTTATGCCTTGCCAAAGAGTGTCACTGCTGGGACCTTTTATGGGTCTGCGGAAAGTCTGGACAGTACTTGAGAGAAAGATCCATTGGGGGTTACTGAAAAAACCAAACCATAACTGGCTTAGGAGGTGCCCCGAGCTTATAATAATCAGCAGCTGAACGAGTTAGGGAGAAACATCATATGGATTTTTTTCTCTCCTCTGTGGTCTCTATAAGGGGAAACCAAAACAAAACACCTAACAAACCCAAAATAGTGGACTAGGTGAACTCTTGATGTGAGCTGGCATGTCTGTTTTGTTTACCAGCAAGCTTGAAGGCTGTGGGACAGAACACATAAAGTGTGCTCTTGTATCTGATTTTTCAGCCTGTTTGCTGAAAAATCTGAAGTATTTTATGTAGTTTACTGGTGTTAGGAATGAATGGATTTCTCTGAAGTGCAGTGTTCGTAATCAACTGGAAAAACATGTATTTGAGTTACTCTGGATATATAATTGATGATGGCAAGAAGCTAGTCTTGCATATCTCTAAGTTCTTTCCTGAATGACAGGGTAAGAGTAGAACCAGTGTGTATGAGCTAGATAGAGGGAAGAAGGATATTAGATAGTGGAAACTATTTTATGCTTATTTAGGAAATGTCATGTTTCAGATACTTGTAACCTCCTAAATTTACTGTTAATGCTACTCATTTCTAAAGACTAGGAAGAGGAGAATTTTCTTCTTTCAAAGATTTCTAGAGCAGATAATTTTGTCTGGATTATATTTCCACTTTAAAGGTAGGTGACTGCCTATTGTCTAAGCAATGACTTTTTCTTTTGTAGAAAGTGGCAGAGGCTGAGGATGATAGTGATAGTGATAGTGATGATGATGAAGATGATGTTCAAGTCACCATAGGAGATATTAAAACAGGAGCTCCACAGTTTAGGTAAGTTATTTGCAAACACTTTTAAGATTGTATTTAACTTTTAACTTAGTCTCTTTAATACTTGTCAATGTCAAATTGTATGTGCAATAAGTGCTAATTAGGAGTTTTTTCAGCAATGTTTTTAATGATAGAGTGACTTGATAATAAAGTGAAATGAAATCAGTGAAGTACAAGGAAGAGCTGTTGTATGAGTTGTGTTTTCAGATTTTGTATTAAGTTTGTAAAGAGGAGAGTTGTTTTTTATTTTGGAATGGCTATGTTATGTAGCATTTTTGGTGTTCTTACTGTGATAGTGACATTTTGGTTGCAAAGGGTAGGGTGCCAAGACATGAGATATTTGTCTGTCATCCTGTTTATAGTGGATATAGTTTTTATTAGACCTCTCTAGTTTCAATTCCTATTGATGTTCTCAAATAAGATTTTAATGTAGTTCAGGATGGAGCTGCCAGTCTCTGGAGGTTATTTCTCAAGCTCATGGTTTAGGCATTTGTACCATATGAGGATTTTTTTGCTGCTTTTATTGCCCCATACTTCTGCTTTTGAGAAAGAGCTTGTTTTCTCTGAATGCTTTTCAACAGTGTTACTTTTACCCAAAATTATAAAATAGTATTTTTCATTGCATGGAAACTTTCTGAGAAAAGTGGCTTGTTTGTTTTTCTTGACAATCTTAATATTTTTATGCTTATTAAAACCAGAGTTACTAGGGTGCTGTTTCTTAATAGAAATATGACAGGTCTGCAGGTAGGTCTGACTCATATATATCATTATGTTCTTAACTTTGGAATGAAGGTGATTTACTCCCATTTGAAACGATATTTTTAAACTTTCAGTATTTCATATCCTAAATTATTGTGCAAATCAATGTAATATTTAAAAAAATAGAAATTCTTTCAGTTCTTTATTTCTCCGCTCTCAATAACTTGCAGTATTCTTGTGATGTTGGCAGTGACTTCAAATTTTATGAGACTAAAGCAAAATTAGATTTGTATTCTCTGTGGATTTGCTGGTGCTCTTTCCATGAATACAGAAAACAATGAGCAGATGATCTTGAATTTAATTGGAGTAGAAAGTTTTATATAGAAATGCTTATTTTCTGAAAAACCTTTTTTTCTGGGCAAATTGGACAGAAAATTCATGGAGGGCCAGTAATCTAAAACAAACTGAGCATTGCTGTTCATTTTAACTCCAGTAGACAAGTTTCTTTTATAGGATTAAATGATTTTTCCTTTAGTAGTCCACTGCTGTTTAAAAAAAACCCATTGGATTTGTTTGACAAAGTCATGCACAAATATAGCATGGCAGATCAGAAGGTTAAATGTTTTGTATCAGTTTTATGCTGTTCTAGCACTTGAATGAAAACTAAAACTGTATGGAAGTGGATACACTTGCCTTCTAATTATATTTTCATCTCATTATGTTATGGGTCACCTGTGATAATAAAATGCATTGCACACAAATGGTAATGAATGTAGCTCTTAATGTTACAAATTAACTATACTGTAATTCCTAAACTAGTTAAATCTGTTCAGTATTTAGATTTCTGACTGCATTTTTATGAAGAAAACTCTCAAGTATTTTAGAAAGTGAAAAGTTATGTACTTTTCTGTTGGTCACAGGGATAGGTGATTCCTAGAAGTACTTTAAAACAGACAGCATTTCAATCATTTTAGAGAGATGCTTGTATTTTCCACTTCTGTACAGATTAAATGGAATGATTATGAAGAGAGAAAATGATCCATCTAAACCCTTCCTTTTTTTATTTATTTTATTTTTACTCTAATCCCCAGACTGTCATCTGTATCCCTAAATGAATTGCGTTTTTCCTCTCTCTCTCTTCTTCTGGTTCTGTCCATTCTTGTTTCTATCAAGGTCTTTATCCTTTCAACTCAGGAGGAGTGACTGGGACTTGCTTCACAACTGTTTATTAGTTGGAGAAGTTGCTACTGAGCATAGAAAGGTACTCTCTCTTCCTCCTAGGCTGATCTCTTTACTTTTACAGTGTTGCCAGCTTGGAAAGCTAGAGATTCAGGATGGTGATTGAGCCTGGGTCCAATTTGTTTCTGGATCTAGCTATCTCTTGTTTTTTGTTTTCTTCTGGTTTGAAAGTTTCCTTTATCTAATTAATTTTTTTGTTAATTTCCTGAAGTTATGGAGCAGCACCTGTGAATCTCAATATTAAGGCAGGAGGACGAGCTTATGGATCTTCTGGTAAGAAAATTTACTCAGTACTATTAATAAAAATGCAAAAAACCCCCAAACATTGGATAGTTTTCGATTAAGGAAATAATTTCAACTTCCAGAACTTCTTGATAAATTTAGCTTTTTCTTTCTGTTATTATTTCTGAAGCATATTGCAACTGTTATAATTCCATTTAATAGAGACAGAAGGCTCTAACTTGGTAACTTTTCTTTACAGGTGCAAAAGTTAAAGGACTGGATCTAGATGCGCCAGGGAGTATTAATGGTGTGCCGCTTCTGGAAGTAGACTTAGATTCATTTGAAGATAAACCGTGGAGAAAGCCAGGTAATGTCTGGTTTATGTTAACTGATACATAGGTGTTCAGTAGGTTATTTTAATAGTAATCCTGTTGACTGCATATAGGTGCCACCTGCCCTATCCCTAGAAGGTGCTGTGCAGTCTAACTTGTAAGAACCAACTAAGTTACTTGTTGCCTTCCTGCTGTGCCAGAGTGTGTGGCTGTGCCATGTTTCTTAGTACTCATCCTGGTCATATGTTAGGAAAAAGACTGTAGGACGTGCCCTTTTTTTTTTTTTATGGTACGTGTATATCCTGAACTTTCCTTGGAAATCCGTGTTTCTGTGGAGATTACTGCCACTGGTCTATGCTAGGGGACAGAAGGTAAAGCAGAATGGAAAACAGTTCTAGCAGGTTTGAGCAGGAAGAATGGTGAAACGTAGCTGCTTGTGCTGCGCTCTATTCATGCATAGGCATCCATAAGCCTTGAAGAAGGAAACTGTGGCTTTCCACATGGACTTTCCATAAGTCTTCTCTGTGTATTATCTAGTTGGCTCAAGTGATTTGTCCACACTTGTCTAATAATACCAGCATTGGTGTTTTTAGTAGAAGTACATCTTGCTGCTGTGTATAGTTTTTTTCCAGTGTTTGTATATGGCTTTGGCGGTGCAAATAGTGTCTACAAAATAGGAAAAATAGCCTTTGATGATAATCTGGTGTTTGAACTGTTAGCTATATGAAATGTATTCTGAGCATTTGACTTACATTTGGTCTCTCTCTTAAAATAAAAATACTTCATGGCATCAAATGAAACAAGCAAAACGTAATGAACAAGCAAAAGGGAGTGGTTCTTCACTTAACATACAGCAAAACTGTAGATCTTACATTTATCTTGTTGTAAAGATATGGGGAATTATCCTAGGATGTTTTCTAAGTATTTACTCTTGATCCCTAATTCACGATGCTAAGCAAGATATTCTTTCTGACTAAATTTCAATGTTCTTATAATCATAGCCATGAATACTTTATGCTTACTGATGTATTGTACGTTTCAGTCGTGTGTTTTTAGGTCAGTACCTAATCAGTTTTGCTGTTATCAGTAGTGGTGTATGTGTGTTCAGTGAAGAAAAGATGAACTTCGTCATGTTCTAAAAACCTGTGTTTTTGTATTTAAAGGGGCTGATCTCTCTGATTATTTTAACTATGGTTTCAATGAAGATACCTGGAAAGCTTACTGTGAAAAACAAAAGAGAATACGAATGGGTCTTGAAATTTTACCAGTTACCTCAACCACAAATAAAATTACGGTAAATAGTACTTTTTTGGTATTGTAAATGGGTTTTTGACCTGTAAAGCTGCTTGTGTGTTGTAAGCTTGTTCTGCCCAGTTCAGTGTGTTCGTTAGAGTTTGCACCTGACTCCCTACCCTGAACCTTGAGTATTAGTGTGTTGCTTCAGTGGCAGTTGTTTGGATAGTGTGACAGACAGCTACAGCTAGATTGCATCTGTACCTTTATTTGAGATTGTGGCCCATCACTTAAGAGTTGTGTGGTTTCTTAATGGGCAATGTGTTATTTAACTTAGGCTGAAGACAAAGCTATGGAAGTAAGACCAAGTGCAGAGATTCTCGATGGCAGATACCATCTTTTTAAGGTGAATTTTAGTAAACTTTTGTTGGTTGCTCTCATTTTTCTTGAGTATTGCTTCCCATGCCACCACAGACTGATAGAAGAACAACTGAAGTGGACACAGCCATTATTTCATACTCTTCATCTTACATCAGTGACTTTCTGTGTATGTCACAAAATGCGGATTAAAAAGTGTTGCTTTGTTCGTCACTATTCTGGAAGCATGTGAGTTAGTGGCTTGGTAAACTAACAAATTTCCCAGTGAAACTAATTTTTCTTTATGTGATGATTTATTTTTAGTTGTAGTGCATTTGCTTGTGCAGATGTGCTTGGGAAGCTTTTGTAGATTATGGCATGTTTATTTTTCCTGTGGTGTTTTAGCTCTTACTGTATTGTTTTAGCTCTTACTGTGTTTTGTAACAGTTATCCTTGACAACTCTGAGATATGAAAATCAACCTTCATATTTTTCTGTTTTCCATTTGGGATTAGAAGGCAATAAATCAAGTTATGTATAATAATTTTTCCATTCAGAAATGCTGATTTTCAGAGAGCAGAAGAATCTATATGATAGGATTTATCCTAAGGATTAAACTTTCTTTTCAACTTCTCATTTTCTCATTTACTCATTGTTTTGATACTAAAGTTGAAATTAAAATCCAAAGGTTATTTATTTTGCTGATTTTCAATATGCAGTAATTTTTATTCTTGAACTGTCTTTAAAATGACTTGGAACTGTTTGTTGCTTTCTTCTGTATATTCCTGTGACAGAAGTGTCAATTGCAGACAGGTATTTTTGTATTCCCTCATGTGCTACTTGAGGGTATTGAGTTATTTTGATTTTATCAGATCAGAAGCTCTCTGGGGCTTTTTGCCATCCTCAGTTATCATTAATATAATGCTGTGGGACATTAGACATAGTGGGCAATAGGAGTTAAAATTTGCATCTGACTGAACTCTCAAACTTCTCTAAACTCTTGTCCTAAAGGAAGAAGAATAAATAGTCCAAACTAAAACTTTGCCTGTTTCTAGCTCAGTATTGACTGTGGTGATCAAACAGTACAGATAATAATTGTGTTGTAAGAGTTTGTCGTATGTTTTACAAGGAGTTTATGTGTAATTATGAGTTTTTTTCCCTCTCTTCTGTAATACTAAGTCTCATGTAATTTACATGATATATTTGATTTAATCTCCTGTAACTGGCAAGACTGTCTCCTGCATTTTCCAGTTACTCGTTAATTAATAGAAGTCTTACAGATTTTTCAGATAAATACGTATATCAAACCTATACCATACCTATTTGGTACCTTTTCCCCTCTCATATTTCGGGATACGAAAGATTAATTAGATTTTTATTGGCTCTTAACTATTTATGTTCATTTTTGTGAGTTTGGGAAAGATGTGACTGTGTTTAGAAGGGAGATACTGCAGAAACCTAGTAGTTCACTTGCCTATGAGAAACTGTGAAATCATGGCTCGTCTGATGGTATAGGATGAGTGAACTAGCTATGTAGAGTGAACTAGCTATGTAGCTTCATGGTTGGTACAGTGGGAGTGACTTTAAAAACGGAATCAGCACAAAGTTGTCTTTAGTGTAGGTTTTTCTTTCATGTATAACTGCTGCTGAAGTAAAACAGTACTTGAAGTACTTGCACCAAAGGTCTTGTGTAGTTTTAATAAAGTGTCGGTGGAATTTTACAGTACTTCAGAAACAGTAGGATGTTTCTGAAGTATTCAATCTGAGTTAATGAAAAATCTTTTACAGTTTGCATAA
This sequence comes from Lepidothrix coronata, assembly GCF_001604755.1. Taxonomy (NCBI): domain Eukaryota; kingdom Metazoa; phylum Chordata; class Aves; order Passeriformes; family Pipridae; genus Lepidothrix; species Lepidothrix coronata. Next base: position 6,908,306 of record NW_016690180.1, on the reverse strand, counting down.
CCTCAAGTATGAGGTGACTTCCTGGTATGACTTGGAAATTAAGTGGTTACTAGATCTCATGGTCAGTGAGGCAAACTGAATCCATTCAAATTTCTTGTCTCATGGTTTGTTGTTGGATAGCAGGCTTGTTAGATATCTCTGTTAAGATTATGAAGATCTTTTTTAAAATTGTTTGTTTCTTTTAAAAATAAAGGTGTTATTTTTTCATACAGGAAATTATATAAGAAAATCATTTTGGTATGTTGACGTACAAATCAAATGCTTGGAAACTAAATATTTAAAGTATCTAATCTTCTGTGATAATTCATTCTCTGGCATATTGCTTCTTATGTATATTAAACACAGTACTTAAGTAATATATCCTTACAAATACGTAATTTTGCTAGCTGTGCAGAGGTAACTGTTTAAAATTCCAAGTAAAGTTGGACTTACTTTCTTTTTGTGTTGGCTATGTTCTATGTTGAGTACTTCTGAGGATAAAACTAATGATGAAACATTATTTTGAAGGTACAGCAGGGCAGAACTGGAAATTTGGAGAAAGAGTTGGCAGTACAGTCGACCAAACCTGATTTCACATCTCCGCCTGCCTTATTCAAATCAGGAATTCCAGCAAACAGGTCAGTTAGCTGTAACTCAAACCCAAAAAACTCCACTATTACATCTATGAGTTTGAAACTTACAATTTTTGTAGGAAGAAGAGGGAAATATGTTTCTGTAACAGGTAGAAATGAGGGGAAGAGATACCCTAATCACATTTGGCTTAATCACACATGAATGCTGTGCTACCTTCTTGGCTTTTGGGAAAGAGAAAGTAGAAGGAAAAGGGAGAAAAAGCAGCAGGACCAAATAACAACACAGCTATAAAAATCCAGTTGTTGATGTATGACACCATGTTTTCTTTGTAGAATTAGATTGGCCCACAAAATATTTTTAGCTTGGGCCTTTGTGAGTATTAGCTAATACACCTTTTCAGTTTAACAAAATGGAATCAAACAGTTATGACTTCAACAACTGGAAGAATTCCTGGAACCCAGTCTCTTTCCTGTAAGGTAGCTTTAGCTTCTCCATATTTTAATAATTTATAATACTTCTTTTGAAATGAGATAAATTATTTCCTTACTAGGTATCTTCCCCTCCTTCTCCCAGCCCCAGGCTTTAAGAAGTTCTGTCTTTTATATCTAAGCTACTGCTGTTTGATACCTGGCACTTGGCTTAGGATGAATCTGTGCTGCTTCTTTACTTTAGTTATTTATTTTATTTTACTTTAGTTATTTACTGTTCCTGTTTAGGAGTTTTGGTTCTGTGCAGATTAAAAGCCATTGTATTATAAATGATAGTAAGAGAGGTAGAACAGACTGTACACTTTCATCATTGACTGTTAAAAGATTGAGCTGTGACCTGTTTTTAGTGCTGCATCCATGAGTACCTTGACTAATTTAGAGGCATAATTGTGTTCAATTATCCCATCCTGTAAGAGTCAGTCCAACATGCAAATGTATTTCTCTTGGGCAGGAAAAAAAGCTTGTTTCGTATCCTTGCCTGCAATTTTCTTTCACTCCTAGAATATTCCTTCTGGTAGCCTAAATTTTTCTCTGAGCTATCAGGTTATACTGCTCTGTATTTAGTGGATTTTTAGTTCTTTGTTTTTCTATTTTTCTTTGTCTAAGAAACAAAAATAGTCTTCCAAACTTTATGCAAACCCTATAGCTGTTTTTTGTAATTTTCTTTTCTGAGTTGTTTTTGATATGTGTTGTTCTTGTACAGAGTTCTCAAACTGGAATGTGTTTTTCACAGGGTAAAGCTTCCTAATCTGTATCGAGCACAGATTTTGTTACAGGATTTCAGTTCTTTATTCATCTCACCGGTGCACAGATAACCTCTAAACTACTTGAAGAAGTAATTAGTAACCAGGATGTTAAAAAATGTAGTCAAGTTTAAAGTTGTAGAACAATGTGTTGCATAGATTCTGTGATTGTGTGAAATCTACAATTGTTGTGACAACTGTATCACTTTGTGACATGTCACTTTGACAATTGTATCACTTGTGCATTTCAGTGGTTGGAGTAGGTTGTTTTATGTACATTTAGTGTGAATACTGTAATTGTAAGTTGTTACAATAGCAAAACTGGCTTCCTCCCATATTTAATACCTGCTCCTTTGGATACATTTGCTTAAAATAGATTCTTCTGTAAAGAAAGAAGTATTTCTACCAAGTGATCAGAAGAGATTTTGAAAGAAAACTGTATGCCCAGGAGTCTTGAGATTGGCTCAGTGAATGAATATGTCTTATATATACAATCCATATAAGTTTTCTGCTTGAATGACTTGCTTAACGCAGCTACTGTTTTCTGTATATAAAAGCCTATATTACTAATTTCTTTATATCCAAGCAGTGTTTTATGGGGTTGGATTTATTTTCTTCTTTAGTTAAAGAGTTTATTATAGGTAGGCAGAAAATTTTCAGCAATACAACTCTTTGATAATTTAAAATAGTTGCTTTTATACCATGAGGCATTTGCAATAGCCCTGTTGTGAGATTGCTGGAAGCATTTCTCATGTAGCAATCAAACTTCTCTCGGCTTCTAGCAGTAGTTTGATACATTTCGTGAAAAGGAGGGAAAGCTGATGCAGCTCAGTATAGGAGCATTGGTAAGGAGAAGGAAAGACCTAGGCAATTTATCTCACTGGAAGAAGCAGCAGCTCTTCTCAGTCACAGACAAACACTGCCTCCGGAAAAGCCAGTTTAGGCATCAGAAAGTGGGAGGAATAACACTGGAGGGATAAATCACAGTAATTAAGGTAAAGGGGAAAAAAATTCAGGGCATGATGCTAATGTTAAATTACTGCTTACTACTAGCACTTACTGCTCAGGGCTGCAGCATTCCTTCATGGATGATTTTACACATGGATATTGTGTTACATATTGCTCTTAGATTGCAAGTCTGGGAACAGATTGTGGGGTTTGCTTTCTTTCATTTGTTAGTAAACAAACACTAAAATAATTTTGCTTACTATTTTTACCTTTTTGGTTTGAGTACAGTAGATGTTTGCATATAATTGCAGATGAATTTCTCAAAAAAACTCAAAAACCTCTGAGGCCTAGCAGTGATATTACTCCCTGCTAATATGGAAGTTGTAGTTGACAAAACAGAATTATTGCTCAACAGCAAATCAGTGTTACTAATTCACTAGAATTGCATCCTAACTGTGTAATTCAAAGCAAAATTCAGTGCTTGTTCATATAATGTGTCTCTGAGAAATTTTGCTTGAATTTATAAACAATGGCTATCTTAATTATAACTAAGATATTAGTTGTTTAGAAATGACACCTGAATTTCTTGCCTTTTTTCTGTAATACTTAGAGCTGTTGAGTAGCATAAAGTATAATATAGCCCTGAAGGATGAGTTAGGTTCATAATGGAGATGGTTTAGTGAATGGACATCACATACAAACAATATGGTATAAAGTAAAATCTTTGTTCTCTAGAGGTAGTTAATGAAAGATTTATTGTGTCCATAGCCACAATTAAGGTAAAATCATGAAGGAACCTCTTTTGACTTTTGTGCTTTCTAGAACATGAAGAGGATTTGATGTATTTCAAACCTGTCCTAACCAGCTACTTCATAGAAATATCTTATATCTTTTCAGACCAGTGCTTTTCCTTATGTCACTTTTCAAGGACTGTGAGAGAGTTTTTCTTTAGTAGTAGAAAAATAAGTAGAAGTTTCATTTATAAGCTGGCTTCAAAAGCTGATATTTTCTCATTAAAGCAATACCTAGAACAGCTCTCCATCAGAAAACTTTTTCTGTCAGAAGTTTTCTGGTTTTTAACCTCCATTTATGCTTTTACAGTTACTAAAGAGTGCATTACATTTAAATGAGTTTCAGAGAAATTAGCCCATCAGTGCAGTGGGCTATTTATTAGCTTTATCTGTGCTTGGGCCTTTCTGTAAGCAGATTTTTTATAGAAAATGGATTTGTGATCTGTCATTACTGTGAAAAAATACAGGTTTCTCTTGTTTCACGAACTAGCCTTGCAAGACTAAATGATGGAAACTCAGATATTATTTGGAAAAAAAAGTCTATTTTCTGTAATAATGATTTCTGTAGTAAATCTGCTTCTGATTTATATCAGTCAGTGGTAAGTGAACTCAGCAGAGTTGAGGATGTCCTCAAGAGGAGGAAAATAAAACAAAACACATAAGCAAATCAAGAAGGAACAGAAAAACATATTAAATATGGGTCTTGAAGTACATTATAATTCTATAATTAGTAGACTGTCTTATAAGTCTGCTGAATAAATGTGACATCCAGTAGTTAGACTGTTTCTGAGTTCTGAAAAGTGGTATGGAGATATTCCAAAAAGCAGATTATTTAGATTATCTGTGGTAAGGATATGAACTTGGATATGAAGCTATGAACTTGGAAAATAATTAGGTTTGTCTTTTTTTTTTCTGCTTCTTTGTTCCCCTCTTTCTCTTTGCTCTGTAGAACCTAAATAAACTCATCTTGCTAAATGAGATTATCTTTCTGAATTAAATCTCCATGGAGAATGGTATTCTTAGTGCAAATGGCTCATAAATAACCATTCTCTAATTAGAGTGAAATAACTCAGAGTTGCTGGAATGTTCCTTTCAAGATACACTTTGTATGAACTCTGTTTTGGGTTCACATGCATCCCACACATGTGGACTGCCTTTTTTATTTGGGTGTATCCATTGGGAATTCATCTGTATCCCAGGTGCCCTGGTTGTGTAAGAGACAAACCATACCCTTCCTTTTCTTTGCTTACAGCACAGACAGAAACCTAGTAATGCCTGCTTAACATCTTATTATTAGTCTAGATAATGTCTAGATAATTTTTCCATGTACCAGCTTGCTGTGCCTTAAACAAGATCCAAGGTGTCAGATTTGCCCTTTTACAAAAACTGCCAAACTTAAATTCTGACACAGATGCCTCCCCTGCTTTTGTGCAGTTTATGGTTTTGACAGTAGTGTCATCTGCTGCTCCATCTGCAACAGAATATATGCTTCCTCTTGTTCAATTTCAAGCTCTTCTAGTGGAGGATGTAGTGAAATCATTATTGGAGTCTTGAAAATAGGGAATTTGTGAAGTTCAAGGTATGATGGCAAATTCCTGAAGTCATCCATCATTATGAAAATTAAATCTCTTGGCAGTTGTCGGGAAGAACAATGGACATAACACTATACAATGTTATTTAAATAATAATTATAAAGCACCAGCTGAGTGAGATTGAGAGAGCATGGGTGTACTCTTCAGAATCTAGAAAAATTAAGTGAAAGCTCTGTTCATTTCAGTAAAATTGATGTCTAGGAACCAACTAACTGGTAGTCTAGATTTGCTTCCTTTGGTCATCATCATCATCATCATGGCTGGGCTTCACGAACGACACGAACGAAGAATTGGGAAGGGCTTTACCCACGTTTGTTACCAGTGAGTTGGTGGCTAAAAAGGCCGATACGAGATAGGCATGATCGGTTGGTATTACTCTGCTCTCCATTGCTGGCAAAATCCTGGCTAGAATACTCTTGAACAGACTAATACCCACTATAGCAGAAGGAATTCTACTTGAAAGCCAATATGGTTTCAGAGCCAACAGGAGCACCACAGACATGGTATTTGTTCTCAGACAACTGCAAGAGAAGTGTAGGGAACAGAACGAAGGTCTCTATATAATCTTTGTTGATCTCACCAAGGCTTTTGATACTGTGAGCAGAAAAGGTCTATGGCAGATTTTGGAACATTTAGGTTGTCCCCCCAAGTTCCTTAAAATGATCATCTCACTCCATGAGGATCAGCACGGCCAAGTCAGATATGGCAGTGCACTTTCTGAGCCCTTTCCTTTGGTAATGCAGTGGTGTATTTGGGTTGCTTCCCAAGCCAAAATTCTTCTTGTAGTATGGTTGAGGCACATACTGCTTTGATGCCAGTACTCTTGCACTGGTGTCACTGTGTGTGTTTTCAGTGCTGTTTCCAAGAGTTTCTGGCAGTGTGCAGACAGTGCAAGAGAGAAAAAGTCTTGATTGTGCTGTGTACATCACTCCCAAGTGGAAGCCCTGTAAATCATTGGAGCGAGCCAAGCGGGGACTTCTTGCTGTAGAATAGTGTCATCTATCATACACAAGGACTAAAGCTAGGTAAAATGAGTTTTCTAGGATATGGTTTAGATAGTTAAGATACCAGTGATGGGGAAGTACAAGTGTGAGAACTCTAAAACCAAATGAACTGTCAGAGTGAAGACTGAGACAGTGAAAACAATTATTGGTTTAACAATTGTTTTATAATACCTATGTTCTCCATTTAATTACTTAAAGCAAAATAATAATCCAAGGTATAGTAACGCTGGAATGCCATGCAAGACCACTGGGGAGGTTTAGGAAAGGAAGTGTGGATTATTTCAGAATTTAGAGTGTAATAATCTAACTCCTAGGATGGGGTATGAGAAGACCAGAGAATTTCTTAAATTTGTGTTATCATTGGAGCAGCTGCTGTATAGTGTACATGTTCTATTTTGTGGCTGTTTTCTCAGACTCTTGTACCACTGGCCTGTTTAGTTATTTTTTTTTTTTCTCTGAAGTATTGTGCTTAATAAACTTGCTTTAAAATCCAGGCGGAAGCTCTAAACCCAGATATTGAAAAGCTCAGAGGACAGGCATTTGGATCATCCTCAATATGCAGTCTGCCAAGGAACTTCATATTATCTCTGGGAGATCTAATTGTTTCTTCATGCTCTAGTGTCTGCTGCATCTTTTTCAGCTGCATTGGAATCTAGGTATTTGAGTAATTGGAGTCAGAGCTGTTGGTCTGGCAGAACTTTGAGCCTGTAATTCCAACTTCCAGCTGTAGTCCCTGCTATTTGTATTCATGTGGTTAGTAGTACACTAGATGCAAAAAAGACAAGAACTTGTCTTCTAAAACTAGAAAAAAAATTCTTTCTATGGATTTGTTTCTACGAAAATTTCATGAAAGTTTTTTTCCAGTCTTTCTTTTACTTGTAATATATCATACTATTAATAAATATTGTCAATTTTCTCTGCTATCATTTCCTTTATGGGTGAGACACAAATATACCTTTGTTTTTCTCAACTATTAGTATTGTAATTTTGTACCTCATTTTCTAATGGAGTTGATGTAAGTGAATCCTACTTTTTAATCTCTTAGAAATTAGCAATGGGCTGCGAATCAGGTAGAATCATAGAATGTTAAGGGGTTGGAATGGACCTTGGAGATCATCTAGTCCTAACCCCCCCTGCCTTGTGCAGGGACATCTCCCATTAGACCACATTGCTCAAGGCCTTATCCAACCTAGCTTTTATAACTCTTATGCAGATAGGTTTTTTTCTATCTGCATAAGACTTATACATTTTCTATAAGGCTTAGTTTCTAGGTTTCATTTGTTTTAGGGCTGCAAATAGGAAAGTTCTATAATACAGATTATTCCTCTCTTCAAAATAATGATTCCCATTGTCACAGATATCAGGTTTTAGTTTTTCTAGATGACATTCAGATCCTCGTCATATTTTCTGGTCTGGTGCCTGGAGGACTTGTTTAGTGTCAGTATATTCCCATGTAGTTGATTTACTGAAGATTTTCAGATATGGATTATGCTTTGAATTTTACTGTTTGTATCCACTAAAATGCCATCATGTCTTTACCCTTAGTGTAGCATTTTTAATCTTCTTTGAAAAGTTAAAAGTCAAAAAAATAATGAAAGTCAGAGAGTCAAAAAAATAGGCGAAACTGATCTCATCTGAGAGATCAAAAGTAAAAGTGTTGTTCAAAAGAAATTGTCAAATGCAAGTTGGCAGAAACCGGGAGGGAAAGAATGTGTATATGTATGTTGCTTTTCTTGTCATCTTTCTCTAAAAATTCATTACTAATTACTTCTAAGGTAAGTGTTCTTAATTTATATTGTGTTCTGTTGTTGCCTGATTGGATTGTGAGAGAGACTGAGGTGGGTCTTGTGCTGCTCTACTGCTGGTTTCTTTAAAGGAGGTGAACGTGGTGCTTAATCGTGGAAATGTTTTAGGGAGAGAGACTTAGTGTTTTGAAAAAAACTGAGGAACAGGAGTATGAATGGCTGGTCTAAGATTCTTTTTGAAGGTTTAGTCTGGGAGTCAGTGTTTAGTAGTTTCATATACTTTCTATAAGATTGTGTATTCCAGGATAAGAGAGGTAGCATCTCATTTTGTTCAATATGTGTTGCAGTATCAATACTACACATGGAAGGATTTGCTTATGTTTATTTCTGCCTTCTATCTTACCTTTGCTTGATCTTCCATGGAATTCTCCATTGTGGTTTCATGCAATTTAGAAATTCTTTCTAATTAATAGTTTATAGCTATTTTACATTAGATTTTTGTGGAAGTTCTGTATAATTTATTACTTTATTATTGAAGTTTTGGGATTTCTTTCTTTTTTTCTTCTTTTTTTCCTTTTTTTTTTTCTTTTTGTAACAGAAGAGTAGATGTATTATCTTGTATGGGGTGGAAGGAGAGTGTTGGAGAGTCAGCCTTTCTCCTGCAGGAGTCTTTATTGCTACATTGTTTAGTCCTATACACTCACATACTTCAGCAAATGCATCACATTTAATGTTTTTCAGAAACAGTCTTTTATGTTTTCTACAGGAGAAGGAACTTTGACATATGGAATGAGAGCAGTCCTTAAGGCTTTCTTCTCTGTCTTTTCTTTTTCTTTTTTTTTTTTTTTCCCTTTTCTTATTCTGCTTGCTGATCTGGCTTGTCCTGTGTTGCAGGCGAATATCTGGCACAATAGATGTGATTGGACAGAGCATCACTATCAGCAGGGTGGAAGGACGACGGCGTGCTAATGAAAACAGCAACATACAGGTTTTATACTCTACATTTGCACTCTATCTTTAACTAAAAGACAGTTTTGCTTTCCCTGTAGCTTCTGATTAAAACATGTCAGTGTGCATGAATGAGTAACGCATAAGTAGCTTTAAGTTCGGGAATAAAGTTGTGGCAGTTACTGAAATATATTAAGATGAAACATTTGATAAATTTCAAAAGATAAATATTTTGGTTTGCCTCTTACTGAAAGGAAATGAGCGATATTGCAGATTTACAGTCCAGGAGACAGCATTGGTTCTGCTAGATCTGCATGGGATTAGGTTTTGTTTACTGAGTGACAAAGATAAATATTTAAACTGCTGATTTGTCCCCTATTCGTGCCAGACACTAATGCAGAAAGTGAAAGCCACCTCATATGCAGTTTGAGAAATGCAGTCTTTTAAAAATAAGTTGAGAAGGAATAAATAGTTGATAGTAGATTGTTTTTAAATATATTGTACTATTTTACCATAAATTGCAAGATGAGTGTTTATGATCTTAGTCTTTAGACTTGTATTATATTAAGAAAGCAAGTAAATTTATTAAGATGAAATACAGTTCTTCTCTCCTGAAGAATCAGAGAGAAAAATCAAGGTTGCTTGGTGTCCCAGTTGCATTTTCATGCAACTTAACTTAGGTTAAGGTAAAACAGTGGAAATAATAATGGATTGTAGTGCTCATATTAAAAACGCTGCCATGTGTTTTTCATCTGATCTCACAATGTTTAAGTAATTTATAGTCTTGGTTTTTCTCATGATTTTCATATTGATTTTTAAAATATTTTCCATTATATAAATTTAAGATGGTGTTTTGGGCCATATTCAGATGGCTTATATTCCCTCGAAGTCTCACGTTTGTTGTCCCCTGTTGACTGCTCTTAGACCTTTAAAGGTACTTGGCAACTGTGGGACATTGAGCATAGGTATGCAGGTAGAACTTAAACCATCTGAATATGGCTCTTAATGTGTGAAGTGATACCTTCCTGTTGTAGTAACGGGAAAGAGAGGAAACCTATTTTCTGCCGTTTTCACATAGCAATTGTAACTAGAGTTTGATATTTTACAGGTTCTTTCAGAACGCTCTAATCCTGAAGTAGACAATTTTACCAAGCCACCTCCATTTTTCCCTCCAGGAGCTCCACCTACCCACCTTCCACCACCTCCTTTCCTCCCACCCCCTCCAACTGTCAGTACTGCTCCACCTCTGATTCCCCCACCAGGTAAATGTCCTGCACTACATAGGATGTGGATAATGAGAGATTCGTTAACATCAAATGTTTGAGGTGCATCGTGCAGAATTTCAGAATTTTGTGTTCTGCTCTTTTCTTAAATGTATCTCTAAGGCAGAAACAGAAACTTTTATCTTCATTTTCTCCGCATAATCCCAAGTAGTAAATAATTACCAAGAGACTGTTCATTCTTGTGTTCTTGAAAATGTTTGAAGTGAGAAGCTGTTTTCTGTAATTCAGTAAGTGCTAACAGAATTGAGAAGTAATGTTAACAAATCATTCTACAAAACTAAAAGTATAGCATACCATGAATTTGTGTCACAAGTTGGATTCTCTGATGTCTAAGGTCATAGCAGCAAGAGAAGCTCTAATTCCCTTTTTCCCTCACAGCATGTATGAATTCCCAGAAGTTTGGTAAGTATCAGATTTGTGCTGTAGCCTTTCTTTCAGTCTGAGGTCTTATTAGCTCCTGATGTTTTTTTCCAGTGTTCTGTGTCTGTGAATCTTAGAGGAATCAAAGCTTTTTGAGAACTCTTCCCATTTTTAAATCTGTTTTTAAATTTACTGGTATTTCCTGAATGTTTGTTGGAACTTGATATTTATGGAAATTTACTGGGAGAAGTATCATGGGCATTTGCACAAATAGTGCAGTTACCTGAGTGTTGATAATTTTTAGGCAGTAAGTTCAAAAGGATTTAGCAAGGAACTTAGAAGATTGGTCAGTGAGAAATTAAAATAGATGGAGAAACTTTGTGGAGTATTTGAGTAGGAAAGTGAAGCATTTGTCTGTAGAAGAGACTGCTTTAAAGTGGAGCTTCTCTATATATTCTCTCTCTGTTCCTTGCATTCTTTTGCTTACTTGTTCTGAAAATCATGCTTAGCATTTTCTTTGCTATTCTTCTTGCACAGGGAATCTTCTAAAAGTTTCTCTGTTAATACCCTTATGTATAAGCAAAGAAATAACATTATTATTTGAGAGTTGTGTGTACCTTCCTAGGGTTTAAGTCCTCATAGAAGAAGTTGCTTTCTTCAATTGCTCCTACTAATTTTAAAACTTTAAAAACTTTAAAAAGTTTTTTAAACTTTGCTCTGGCAATTTTGTGGTGTTTTCTTACTGCAGGGAGGGGACAGGAAGGAGAAGAATGTGACATTAATGCTCACTGTGGTTTTAACTGCATTGAAACCTTTCTGATAATGTAATGCGTTACAAGCTTTTAGAAAGTATTTGAATTGTAATTGTGGTTCAGAAAAGGTGATCTAAGTTGTATATTATTAAAAAAAATGAGAAGAACCCTCACAGACAACCCAGACACACTTGGTGCAGGAATGTCACATGCGGGTACTGGATTGTTCTTACGAAATCCCTCACCTGTTGAATTTTTAAAGGTGAAAGAGAACCACATATGTTACAGATCTAGCTAGCAGGTTTGGCTTTAGTCCTATGGTTTACAGACAGGTTTATGACATACACTTACTCAGAAGGTCTTCTTGAACATCCTTCCGTCATTTGAGTAGATTAGAAAATAACGATTAAGAACTGTGGATTTGGTTTCTTCAGGCCTGTGTTTTAATTGTGCAGTTGCCAGCTCTTTATCTTCAAAGCTGTTCCTAAAATAGATTCTACCATCCCTCCTAGGTTCAATGGAGGAGGAGGAAAAAACTATGCTTAACCAATATTAAACCAGGACTACTTGCCAGAAAATTTAAGTATTCCAAATATAAAACATCCTCCAAAAGTGCCTTTGAAAAAGGATCTTGCTTTGAAGTTAGATCTCTTGTCCTGTATTCATTCACTCTTGTGATTCAAATCTTTTTTGAGGAACAAGTCCTGGAACGATCCAAAGGGCCAAATGCAGAAAATTGTCAAATAGTCCTAGGAGATGACTGGCTGTGGCAAAAAAAGTGTTGGTTTTTGTTTGCTTGGTTTATTGCTATGTTGGGGTAATTTACATCTAAAGAAGAACGTGGATGCTCCTGTTACCCAGGCTTTGAAAGTTGGTTTACATGCTTTGGTTTAAGCATGTAGTTAAAATGTGCCATGTATTGGTGATATAAAAAAAAAAAAGAAGTTCCTCTGAAGTATTGAACTTCTGTTGTATAATTACCAGGGTTTTGCAATATGTACCAGGGTTTGGCAAATGACTGTACATCCTCTCAGCCTCAGCAACCTAAGTGTGTACATTTTATTTTGTGATAGAGGGAATTTGACGTAATTTAGCCTGTGGCAAAAGAAGTTTTTACACCAAGTTGAGTTATATTACGTTTCTGTGGGCTGTTACACAGTTCAGCTAATTTGCAGTATGTTGTTACACTCTGGCAGCATTGATCATGTTTGATTCCTTACTCCACAAGCAGAGCAGATGTGGCATTGCTTTTCTTTAGTAAAACCTACTTGTAAATATTTTCTGTAAATATTTGCCAGCCTTGAATTAGTAGGATGGTATACAATGTCCTGAAAGCAGTTTTGAGCACATAAGGTAAAATGCTGCACTAATGCCATTTGGATTGCTTTTGAGACACTAGTCTGAGTATTTGGATTTAGGCTTGATGTGTCTTTGTGGCAGCACATGTTGTAGGGATGTGACAAGGTCTATACTAAGCCACCTTCTTGCATTGGTAAGCAAGTTTAGTCCCTACATTGCAAGAAATTACACAATATTTCAGAGTCTTTTTTCTCGGAAGAAGTAATTGGCTGATGACACTACAAGTATATTTTCATACTTCGCTTTAGTAGAAGGCAAAGGAGTGAAGAGTTACGAAATTCTCAATTTTCCAATAACTGTTTTCTTGTTTTGTGTCACATGTGTATGTTAGTGAAGAAAGCGAGGAAAAACGTTTGTTTAGATCTTTCACTACTACTTGCTAACTTGGAATGTAGTATGTTTTTTCCATTGTTATACCTTCAAGTAAATTATCTTCTGTTTAAAAATTATATAAGCATTAATCATGAATTTTTAAATGTTCTTAAAGGTTTGGAGGAAAAAACGGATATTTTATCCATTTTTTTTTTTTGTAAATATACCACAAAAAACAGTTCATTAAAATTATTTGGACATTTGGTCTCTGGATATTAGTTGTATTCAGTTTGTCCTAGTTTTGTTTGAGTGGCTCTCAAATTAAAATTTTCATTTGGCTTTTAGTCTTGTGATGATATTTTTTACTTTCATTTCTGCACAAGATAAAATTCTGAGGAATATATTAATTGTTTAATCAGATTTTTTTCCTTTTTGTAAAGAGTATTAGCTGCTGGTTTTCCAGGCAATTCTCTGGATAGTGCTGAAAGCCATGTTCAGTGCTAACAATATATTGGTTTTAGTGCAGCAATTAAAATCTTTTCAAGCATAGAGCTAAAAAATCAATTTGAGAGAACTGATATTTTTCTAGCTTACATTCTTAGCGTAAGAAGCTGTTAAGAATTATTTTTTATATATTTTTATGTATATATTTTTTGTATTGTAGGCTCGTGAAGAATCTATTCATGTGAACAATTTAACGAAAAAGATTAATGGAAAACACTTGGCCTATGCAACAGTTTGAGTTCTCAGTCTTCTTTTTCTTTCAGAAATTTTCAGCAGGATTGTTTAGTCTTTTAAATGTCACACTGTCAAATATTTTATGGTGCAATATCAAGTGTTCTTTACAATGATAATGCACACTGGAAACCTTGTGTCCTGGTGAAGAGAAAATGGCTCATGCAGTTTAGAAATTTGGCTGTTGGACCTCACTGCCTCCAGATTTACATTTTGGCTGAGAGATTAGATTTTAAATCTTCAGGATTGGCCTGAAACCTCAATTGTATTTCACAGTTTGTTTAATCCTATAGGATTAATGCTGGTAGGAATTCATGTTGATGTAATCACCAGCAATTAGTGAACTTTGATATTGATTACTCTTCCTCAGCTTGCTTATTCCTTCATTCTGTCCTTTTGCCAAGGCAATCTAGGGGCAGTTGGCTTTTCCTGATGTAGATTTAGTAAAATGATGATGCCATACCATAGTCTTTTAGTTCTAATATTGAACTAATAATAAAAATTTCATCATGCAGTGACCAGTACTAATGTGTGGATGTTTATGGAGCTATGGCAAAATGGATGAAAGCACTTTGCAAAAGTTTTCTGTTCTTTCCCTCCCCAAAGTTTTGCAGTGAAAAGTGAGATTGAAAATACATATTTTTTAATGGAAGCAGAGTCGTTCATAACTAAAAGTGCTTTATGCTTGGTGAAGTAGTCTATTTTCTGACAATATTTTTTGAGCCCAGTTTATTATTTTCACGTAGTACAGTTCTGTGTGTTTGGTTGAGGTAAAGCTAGTTCTTTGCAAAGCATTAGAAGGTAATGTCCTATAAAGTATATAGATTATTTTTATCTTGTAATCATTCCTTTCATAGTCAATAAGATAGGTTTACATGTTCAGGCAGTATATTTTGTTAGGTAAGCTAATTTAGTTGGGAAAAATTTTCTCAACTTTTAGATTCGTAATGACTAAGGTCAATCTGAACACCAGATTAGAGTAATTCTTGCACATGTTTCTGTTAAAGGATGCTTCTTTTAAAGATATTTACAAGAAAATAGAGAACCAAACAATCTTTTTCCCTCCAAGTAGCAATTGAGTGATTAGTTGCAGTGTCATAGCATTGGCTCAAACATCTGTAATGCTTACTGCTGCTAGAATACTTTGTTCATGTGGACCTACTATTTCCTCTGCCAAGCTATTAAAGGTCAGAGGCCAATTGCATTTCCTTCCATCTAGCCATGGAATATAAAATAAAGCAAATGTAGTCTATGGGATGTTACTTTTCTTCTGTATAGTAAACATTTTATGAATTTAATGCTAATCTTGAGACCCTGAGTCATTCTTCATTATTTTTGCCTCTTAATAAATAAGATCTTAAAGAAGAGGAATTTAAATTAAAAGCTGGATTTCACAAGGCTTGCATAAAATCTTAACAATTGGTGTTAGTGTGAGATCTTCATCTGAGGACACAGAAAATATGTTATCATTCTTCTTGATCATGTATATAGTAATAGCTCAGTCTGGTTTTAGATCTACAGGTAATAAGCATAACCTATTACTATATCTGATATATCATTTGTTGTCTTTTTAGGTATACCAATAACAGTGCCACCACCAGGTAAACTTACTTAGATTTTTTTTTCCACATTTGATTAAGAGATGAAAACTGATGTGCAACTTATCAACTTCCTTTTAATTATACAGATAAAGAGTCATAAATACTAAACTGTATCTGTATATGTAGGCTCAGTTATTTTGATGTGAGGTGGAAGAGAAAACGTGTGAAAATGCTGTTGACTGGTGGACCTAATAAGCCAGTTTGTCAGATGTATATTTCTTCTTTTCTTTAAAATCTTTTTTTCTCAGCTATGCATTAAGTAATTTTGATTGCTGTACATTAAGTATTGTTATTATTATCATTTCTAATAATGATAAAATATTTTATTTGAAGCGCTCATAATGCATGCTTAATGTTTTGCCTTTGTAAAGCTGGAAAGTCGTTCTTAGTCTTACAAAATGAAACCCATTTATGCAGAAACAATTTTTGCATTGTTCTCTCTGGGATTCGTTTGTTATTGTAAGCTTAGCCAAGTTCTTCTATGTGTTTATGAGTAGTAGGTTTTTCTTCCCCCCTCCCCTTACCTTATTTATTGTTACAGGTTTTCCACCACCACCTGGCGGTCCTCCACCGTCCCTCATACCCACAATAGAAAGGTGATTATCTGTTTGAAATCTTATAAAGCAATATATCAGTATTCTGTAACTAAAATAAATGAGTAAGCACTCTTACACTGGCCAGTGCTTTATGGATTTTTATCTGGGATAGGGGAGACAGTTTCAGATTTTTACAGTAATTTTACAGAAATGTTACTAGTCTCACCTGTCAACCTCTTCTTTGAGTAGGTTACTTGGCCACTTACTAGTTCAGTTATGGCACTGTATCAGTATAACTTATAGTTTTGACAGTATATCAGTGCCAAGACGTAAGAACAAAATCAAGGTAAATGATTGTTAAAGTATTCTTTAGTAATCTGAAGGCCTATTTAAATGAACTCTATAATTTTCCGCTACCATATCCCTTTCTATAGATGCACGCAAACAATTTGGCCACAGATTCAAGCCCTCAAAAATTACAGGAAATTCCAGAGTTCCACAGAATCCAAATTTTATTTCTGTTCTGTTTGTTGTAAGTGTTCAGCTGTGATAGGCCTAATTGTACTTTTTCGATAC